>NC_084535.1:28122416-28489916 GCF_024500275.1 Phycodurus eques
AGCGATGCCATCATAAGATGTACAGTAGGTGAAATGTCACGAAGCCGAACGGGTCAAAGAACGTAGACGTTAATCGGTGCGTCATTCGATTGTTGATCTGTTTATTCTTGCAGTTAGCAGGCGATATTCGACGCCACGGAGGATAATCAACAGCTGGGTGTCTCATTGCGTGGACGCCGCGGCGGTGTGAGAATTGGAATCGGGTTCTTCTTTGAGCCGTGCGTCACCACGTTTTTCCTGCGACGACAGGTTTGGCCTACGGTACGGTGCTATATACTGTATCATTAGATGCAGGCGGAAAGGGCCACGTTCCAAGCAACAACACCCCAACCCGAATACAACGTTGAGCCATGAGCCACCGTCATTTTCCACACTTGGACAATATCGCGCAACGCAACCCAAGCTTCACTCTCACCGTTTGTCTCGTGTGCTCATTGGCTTAAGCATTTCACAAATGGTCCCTTTTTGTTTTCTTGGCAGAAATGACTGAATTCATTTGTCACCACAAAATGAAGATGTGTTGGTCACGGTTCAATCTAGGATAGAAAAATTCAAACCATTGGGGTTAATTCATTATTGTTCTTTTTTTTTTTTTCCCTATTATTGTGAGCTAATGCTGTTTTTAAAGAAAGGTAATAAATGTTCATTTTTCCAATGTTTTTTCCCGGTGTACTAACTGTATTACGCTGCTTACTTTAGGGCCACCGAACGGGGTATTGACAATAAACGTTTCCCGGTATAGATTTCTATTTAGCATCGAAGCTCGCAAAGCGCAAGTCCAGGAGCACCCAAACAAAACAAAACAAAAAAAACAACAACAACAATTATTTCTTCTGGCTGTTTTAATAGATCTATTTCCTAGGATTCCAGCTCGGACGTTGTACAATATTCCAATAATTACTGCCAGGCTGGACTGAATACCCAGTATTGAAATGCATCATTTGAACAGCGACATTTTTGGAACCGGTGAAAGATGTTTAGCACGTTTATTTCCCGCGAGTCGGAATAAATGTGTCGAGATAAACCAATGCAACCCCGCCTCGAATAAGTGAGGAGTTAAGAGTTACGGGCTATTTGCGAAGCGCGAAAGGTTGTTGTTTTTTTCCCCCCCTTGTAAGACCTGTTGTTTCTTTCCAATGCGAAGACGCAAAAAAAAGCTCCACGTGCCAAACACACCCTTTAATATCCTCAACTTGAAATGAAGAAGTTGTACGTCTTTGCTCGCATTATTACAACCGGGAGCGGCTTAGCAGTTTGCCGGAAACCCCTTTTGGGTTCTCCAACGCGAGGTAGGTTTCTGTGGCGAGCGCAGGCCTTGGGGAGCCGTGATGTCTGAGCGACAACATGGTAACTCAAGATGAATGGCTACATTCATAGGCCTTCTTTATGTTTCAAAATGTGCTGATTATGTTCCACAGTAAGAGAGCAAGCTGTTCTTGAACCCTCTAAATAACATGTTTTCAGCTCGGGCGGAAGGCTGTGTTGGCAGCCGAGCTCAAATTCCGCTATGTGATGAGTTTTTTTCTTTTCTTTTCTTTTACGGCTTTCTGGAGGTTTGAAAATATATATATTTAAAAAAAAAAAAAAAAAAAAAAATACACTTTCTTCGACTTGTACTAGGAATCCATAAAACATTTTGGAGTTGTGATTACACAGAAGCGTATAAGATCTCGCTGCTGACAAGTCAATTAACAGCCACGAGCTCCCTCTGCTCAGGGGCAATGTGCACATTCATTCCTCCACTGGAAGAAAAACAACAAAGCTGTCACTTCTTTTCTCAATTGACAATTGTTGAAAAATACTTGAATACTTGAAAAAAAATTGCAAATATCGTTTTCTTTCCTTGACTGTAATTTGAATTTGGAGCAGGGCATCCGACTGAAAATGTTTCCGTTTGACTCAAAACGGACCGGGCTTAGAAGGACGTCGGGAAAGAAAATCAATAAACTTAGCATTTTATAACATTACAATTAGTTTCAAGGCAAGCTGTCAAACTCAAAGGGTCAGGGGGCCAGATCCAGCCCGCCGCATGATTTTATAGGGCCCACGAAAGCAAATCATGTGTGTCAACATCAATGATTCTTGCTCAAATCTGGACCAAAATTTCAAATTGCCATATGTAAAGACTTATAACACTGAGATATTGCAAGCATTTTTGTTGTTGTTGTGACCAAACCCCTTTTTTTTTTAATTTTTTTTTTAGCTTCACAGTTGAACAAACTATTATCGTCGACTTCTGATTTCAAAACGTTTTGTATGGTTTCACAGTCACAACGGCCCTCTGGGGGGAAACCGTAACCGCAATGTGGCTCGTGACAAAAAAAAAAAAAAAAAAAAAAAAAAAGAGTTTCTGTACGTTAACGCAACGTCGAAGGCCTCGTACGAGCGCTGAAAGTCGCTGCCGTGTGTTTCGAAACTCAACTAAATTAGCAGGAGCTCATGTTTTGGCGAGCACTGGCAATATTTGTTCCGCTGAAAGTATCTCAATGCTGTTGCACTAATCTGCTCTTGTCAAGCGCAGACAGCCTAAAATCCACAACAAAGCCGGAACACTAATTGATTTTTTTCTATATGCGCTCCCTGAATAGTTTTAGGTGACAATCTTTTGTCCCACAGGTGGCGCCTTGCCGTACTTTTTTTTGGTCACAGGTGTAATTTGAGCACTTCCTTTATTGCTGCAACAGTTACATTGTCATTGGCAGTCGTCTTGTCCTCTAAAGCCTCACAGCAACAAAAAGGGAGGATTATAAAAACTGCGGAAAGAAAGTATTTTTTGGGTTTTTTTTTTTTTGTTTTTTTTGTTTGTTTCGCTCTTTTGCAGCTTAGCTCGCCGTTTGACAACCCGCAATTTCCTTCTTAAACCCACGGAGGACGTATCCATTTTTGTTCTTCTCATTCATCCGATGAGTCCTGCTGAAATCTTACACACGATCAGCTTTTCCTTTGTCGTACTCTTTTTTTTTTTTTTTTTGTCTGTCTTATTTTACACTCGTGTTCTCAGAACAAAAGCTTCTAATGGTGCAATACAGCGTAATTACCCTCAACTCAAATTTAGCAGCTTATCAAAAGAAATGAAGCACGCACAACACAAGAGATACCTAATATCGAAATTCCTGGTCTTGCCAGGTGATCACCTTGCATTGTCAACGGGCGAGCCATTGGCGTGCTGACCAAAAAAAAAACGTCTCATGCTGACGGCGGCCTCGCGATACCTGAAACGAAATAGAAAAGGGAAGTGGATCGTGACTTTTGCAATATATTTATTTCTAATTTTATATTGCGTATTCATTTATTCGTTACCAGAGAGAGAGAGAGACTGTATTTCCCTTCTTAAGCATGCCCTGGATATCGAGAATCGAGTATTGACAATAATAACAATTTAAGAAATGCATCAAAAATTTGTTTGGTTGAGTTCCGGACTCTGTGATTTGTGGCGTGGATTGTCATTGTCAAGTAGCTTGGCCACTGCCTTTGCCACGACAAATATCACCAATATAACCGCTGTATCTGAGATCGGTGGTTAATTATGGTTATTAGAGCGACAGTTTCTTTTTTTTTTTTTTTTTTGTGAATTCAGTGGACTCATTTTCATCCATCATAAACATCCGAATGTCACTGTGTGATCATCTTTTCCCATCAAAATAGCGTTCCAAATGACTCTTGCGCCGGATGAACGATGTCCTTGGAGCTACATTGACTTTCTTCCTTTCAAAAACAACACGTGCACATGTGTAATAAACCAAGAAGGTCTAAGTACCTCTAATTGCTTTAAAAGGGTTTACAAGATACTGTAGCTCATGTCATGCTTCTTTTTATGATCTAAATATCATTGGGCGAGCTTGAAGATATTTCAATTTCCCTGACACCTTGACACGTGCAGAAAATAGTGCAATGGTAGTTTTAGTCTCCGGGGGGGTGGGGGGGGGGGGGGGCAATCGCATATTAAACCAACGGATGACAAAGACAACTCAGAAAGATTATTATGAATTCATGAAGGGAGATAATTAGTCATACGTAGGATTTGATGCCATTTCAAATTTTTGGGGAATATTGAGGCCTCATTCATCTACAAAGCCGTATCAGGGTCACATTGAAAAACCAGGAATGAAGTCTTTACCAGAATTAAAAATCATAATAATAATCGTAGTTAAGAACATAGACTTGAAATCACCTCTTGCGTTTGGTTTGTTGAAATATCAGACAAGTCCTGAAGCAATTACAAACGTATTCTTGCAAGTTTATTTTCTCATTTTGACTTTATTCTCCCAACATTAAGACTGCCTTCTTACCATTTTCTCCACCGCGCAGGGGAACAGGGAGATGGCGGCCCATCCGAAGTTCGACGTCACCAGTTCATCACAGGACGCACGTTCATACTCGCATTCAAACCCTAACCCCTTCAAGGCGAGTGACGAAAATTGGAAATTGGAATTTGTCACCTTTTTAGGGTGGCCGCAATACTGCTTCGTATTCGACCACGGCTTTCGTCACACGAAACAAATGTCTGCTGGATATTGGTCTGAAAGGGGAAAACAAACAAACAAACAGTCATTATAACATGAACTTGTTTTTAGCCGAAGTGTTCACATGTGAAGAGAGAAAAAAAAAAAAACACACACACACACAACCTAAACTTTAATTACATTCAAATCAAATGGATTCACACTGAGTGAACGGGAAATGTTCTTTTACTCCATTTAGACAACTGAAGGCGCGATGTAAATCTCCACGGACAAAGTACAACAATAGTTGAGCAGATACCTATTCAGTAAGAGCAAATGTCACGGGTTTACTCCACGTTTGCATGGGAAGGACCATTTCTGTTCCAAGCAACGGAATCAAGGTGCTGGAACGGAGGCTCGCTATGAAGGCTAAAATTCAGTCTTTGGGGCCCTCATGTGGCCAAAGCAGTTGATCTCGTTCCGCAGTCAAATATTTGAGTCATACGAGCAAACTGAATGAGAAAGGTCAAGAACTTGCTGTCGAAAATGAAGGTAGTATTTGCGCAACTTGGTCCGCGCAATGCGTGACTGGCTCAGAACTTAGTAGCGGTAGTTTCCTTTGAGCTCCTTCAATTTCCAATGTTATTCGGATCTTTCCACAATTGGAGGACAATTTAGGCGTCTGTCTGCGTTTTCACATTTTCACGATAAAAAAAATGTTTTCTTTGTGATTGACCTGTTTAAAAAGCGTAACCAAAGCTCTTGCACAGCAGTCGTGGAATGGATAACTAAATTAGGACGTACAATCACGCACAGAGCAGAATTGTATTTTTGGGTGGAAATGTGGCTAAAGTAAAGACTGGGGCAGAAGCCACAATGGGAGCATTGGGATGTCATCACGCAGGTATGTGTTGTTTTGCTGGAGGGGAACATTTGCTTGATCGTTAGATAATGTTGCGAAACACATTCCCTGAAAAACGTCATGCCAGTGTTATTTGCAGTCATATAAACTTCATATGCAGGCCTGTGCAGATGTTTCATTGGCATCTGTTGTCCTATTCCCAATGGCAATGGTAAGTTCATTCAATATTAATGGTGAGGGTACTAATGGCATTTTTACTTGGGTTCAAGTTCATGCCAATGTACAGTAACTATGTTTTGTCAATATTGTCTCTTCTAATGTAATACAACGATTCAGTCATCTTAATTATTTACCCAAATTATATATAAATTACTTTGTTTTTTGGTCAATAAAGTGAGGCAAATTCATGCTATGTTATTATGGTAAAGTGGATTTAATTCCAAAATTATTATTTTTTTATTTTTTATTTATTGTGCTCATATTTTTTCTTGAACTTTGGGTTTTTTTCTCATACGTAAATACAATTTCTTGAACTGGTACGCAAATACATTACAATGCAAATTTTAACTAATGGATTACTGACTGTCTGTCATATATGTTTTATTGCTATTTAGTACCAACCTACCAACCTACTTAAACACATCTATGAACAAATCTTGAGAGAAATAAGCTTTTTGATTGCTGTAGGAAATGTTGCTTATTGAATATTTAATTTAATGGGAAATGGGAGCAACAGAAGTATGTGGATTATTGTTGTTATGTATCAAAAGTAGTCACAGATAGTGTCGTGTTTTAGTCTTCTGTGCAGGTTGAAAATTAATTACTGTTGTTGACTTGATCGAGGAACATAGTATTTAGTTTAATAGAGATAAAGTAGTATCTTGTATGTGTATGTATACGTCCGTATGTACACATGTACGCATGTATGTAGTATTAGTTGAAGTGAGTGTGACACACTTGTCATTACTACACGTCGCTTTGACGAATACACACACACACACACACACACACACATATATATAGACCCTTTCCAAAAAAAAATTATATGATGGAAAAGTTTCTTTCCTCTATTTCCATAATTCCATTCAAAAGATTTAACTTTCTTCGATTATACATTCAGGACTCGCAATTAAAAGTATTTATTTGTTTGTTTGTTTTTTCATCATTTTGGCTTCCAGCTCATAAAACCCACAAAATCAGGAATTCAAAAATTTAGAATAAATCACCATTTACTTCTCAGTTTTTGTGGAAAAAAAAAAAAAGAAAGAAATTAGGGTCACATTAAATCAATGAAAATATTTCAAAATATTTTCATTGATTTAAAAAAAAAACAAAAAAAAAAAAAAAAACTTTCAAAACGATTTGCTCATCTTCAATACTTGGTTGGGAATTTGGTTTTTGAATGGAATTATGGAAATAAATAAACTTTTCCATGATATTCACATTTTTTTGGAAGGGGTCTGTACACACACACACACACACACACACACATGTATTTTCTATATATATTTTTCTTTTGCATGATTTTACAGAATGCGGTGGTCTCCTCCTGGACACTGAGTGTCACCGTATTGAGAGCAGAAAACATTCGCTCAACAGACTTTTGTATGTAACTATAACCTTTGAATCTGATTTTATTAATCTGTTTTTGTCTGTTATGTTATGTCTCTGACTTTAAAAAACAAAAAAAGATCACTTCAATTGTCATGAAGTGATCATTTGCATTCGTCCAACTCAAGTATGCTGATCATATATATTACCTTTCAGGGTCTGAGGATGATTGCTATGTCACCCTGACTTTCCCACCTGCAATTGTTTTTAAGACGCATACTGTGGCCAACAGCAAAAACCCAGAGTGGAACAAAACCTTTCATTTCAAGCTCTACAGTAATCTACAGGTGTGACAGATTCCAACTACTTGGAACTTCTATGATTGAGTAACTATTTTGAAATGATATAATCCCCAAGGGGATGCACTCTTTTAATGCGCTTCATGTTGTCACTGTCAGGCAGATACCCCTTCTGTCCAAATTTGGTCAATTTCACTTTTTTTTTTTTTTTTTTTTCCCACAAATGTATGCTATTGGTCAGTCCCCACATGGGTCGGTTATTTATTTACTTTCCACGATAATTCGGGAAAAATGTTGAAGCAAATCATGCATTTCAATCAATTAGTAGTATATTTCCTATTGTATTTCTCCAATCTATGTTGAAGCATTTTCCCTTAGTTTATGTTGTGTGTGTTTATGAACTCCTGAACTTGCACTAAACACAAAGGCAAAACACGTCTTGACGGACATTTCCCCGACCAAAAATTTTGTAATTGAGCCAATGTAGGGAACAAGCTGGGTCAAGTTCAAGTATGTGGTGAAGAGGAGCGAAGTTCAGTATCGCGCTCGAGGCATCAGACTGGTGGGCACAAGATTACAACAATTTTATATGTTGAAGAAGTGCATTTCATCCGCTTATCCGGGGCATGGGACAGCATCCAACCAGAAGCCCAGACTTCTCTCTTCCCAACCACTTCCTACATCTCTTCTGAGAGGATAGAGAGCTGCTGCACTAAGCTTGCGCTTTATTCTTCCCTCACTCGTGAACAAGACCCCAAGGTATTTGAATTCTTACACTTGTGTCATGAGTGGCCACCCTTTTCTGACTGAGGACCATGGCCTCAGATTTGGAGGTACTGATTCTCTCCCCAACCACTGCACACTCGGCTGCAAACTGCTTCAGTGAGAGTCGGAGATCGTGGCTTGATGACGCCAACAGAACCACATCGCTTGCAAAAAGCAGAGATGCAATCCCGAGGTCACCAAACCAGACCCCCCTCCCCCTCAAGAACCTCAAGTGCGCATCGAAATGATGTCCAAAAAGGTTGTGAACAAAATCGGTGAAATAAAATGCTGCATATTTAAGCGAAAAATAGTTCACAGGTGGAGTTTGCATGTTCTCCCCGTGCCTGTGCGGGTTTTCTCCGGGCACTCCGGTTTCCTCCCAAAAACATGCATGAATTGGAGACTCTAAATTGCCCGTAGGCATGACTGTGAGTGCGAATGGTTGTTTATGTGCCCTGCGATTGGCTGGCAACCGGTTCGGGGTGTACCCCGCCTCCTGCCCGATGACAGCTGGGATAGGCTCCGGCACGCCCGCGACCCGCGTGAGCAGAAGCGGCTCAGAAAATGGATGGATGGATAGTTCACAGCATAAATCTCATTTTTAAATGAAGTAAAGTCAAGTCGAAAACATTACACAGGAGGAGTAAAACTTTAAAATGAAGTAAAGCTAAATTAAAAACAGTACATGGAATGAATTTGGATTTAAAAGTAAAAGTGAAGTAAATTGTACGTTGTTTTCCGCTTGAGGTCACACACCTCTGGACAGAAACATTGACCATGTTGTATTTGATCCTTTTTTCGTATTTACACAGTTGCTAAAACACATCGATTTTCAATGTAAACTACACTGTACATGGTCTTCCATATACAGTGTGACCGAACAGTTTTTAAAGGTTGAGTAGATACATATTGGCAAATTCCTCATGTTCAAACTTCTCACCGGTTTCCTCTTGCTGTCTCTGTTCGTTCTCTCTATCCTCATCTCCTTTTCCTTGTGCTTGCAGCCAAAAAATACAAATAATACAACATACAGTATAACCACTACACAACAAAGAAACAAAGGCAAACTCATCATTAGATTATGACATAATCTATTAAATGTTTCATTGCGAGATGTACATTCTCTCACCTGCACCTGGGATTCTCCCGGAAGACGAGACCACGTGTGGACACCCTTATGCTTGAACATGGTGTTCGTTATGGACGATCCGTGACGAGCACAGAAGTCCAATAACAGAACACCGCTCGGGTTCTGATTGGGGGGGCCGTTCCTCCCAATCACGCCCTTCCAGGTCTCACTGTCATTGCCCACGTGAGCATAGAAGTCCCCGAGCAGAACGATGTCCCAGCGGGAGCGCTCTCCAGCAACCCCTCCAAGGACTCCAAAAAGGGTCGGTACTCTGGACTGCTGTTTGGTGCATCGGCACAAACAACAGTCAGGACCCGTCCCCCCCACCCGAAGGCGGAGGGAGGCTACCCTCTCGTCCACCAGGGTGAACCCCAACGTACAGGCGCCGAGCCGGGGGGAAATAAGTATACCTACACCTCGTCGGCGCCTCTCACTGTGGGCAACTCCAGAGTGGAAGAGAGTCTCGAGAGGACTGGTACCAGAACCCAAGCTGTGTGTGGAGGAGAGTCCGACTACATCTAGTCAGAACATCTCGACCTCAACCACTAGCTCGGGCTCCTTCCCTGCCAGAGAGGTGACAAAGACTGGCACATCACTGTAAATTTTACAGTGGATTTAAAAAGACTACACAACCCTATTAAAATCCATCCATTTTTAAGGTTATATATATATATATATATATATAAAACGGTGGACGACTGCTTAACACATCTTAGCACATCCGGGTTCAAATCCGGCCTCGCCTGTCTAGAGTTTGCATGTTCACCCCATGCCTGAGTGGGTTTTCTCCGGGTACTCCGGTTTCCTCCCACATCCCCAAAACATCCATGGCAGGTTAGTTGAAGATTCTAAATTGTGCGTAGGTGTAAACGTGAGTGCGAATGATTGTTTGTTTATATGTGCCCTGCAATTGGCTGCCGACCAGTTCAAGGTGTACCTGGCCTCTCGCCCACATTCAGCTCCGATAGGCTACAGCACGCTCGCGACCCTAGTGAGTTAAAAAAAAAAAAAAAAAAAAAAAGGAAAACTTTTTCAGATAAGTAAAAATAGACAACAGAGATAATGTGGTCGGTTACATGTGCACATGCTCTCATAACTAGGGATGTGGCTGTGTTCAGAATTAAACAACCAATCTCATTTAGAACCACTGACTCTGGACAATTGTCATTAGATTAAAAGGTTATGTTTCACATGCTGTGGTCTCCATTTTAAAAACAGTGCAGACAGCTTTATCACAGACCTGGCCCAACAGATGACATTTTGACTGTGACACTTCAATAAACACGTTCAGTCGTATGAAAACGATGCAAAGAGATTCAATCCAGCAGACCTACAATATCACCCACCTGGCATCTTCAAGCGCCAACTCTTTCATTCATTCCCGTAAACATCTTCACACCTTTTTTCATGGTCTGTGTTTTAGTTTAGACTCTCTCTAGTTTTGTTTCATGTTTTCCTGTGTCCCATGTTGTTCTCGTCAACCCGCTACCTTATGTCGACCAATCGGCTCCCTCCAGCCACTCGTGTCTTGTCCAGGTTTTGCTCATTGCCTCGTTAATTTGTTTGTATTTAGTTCCCTGGTTTTATTTCAGTGGGTGTTGGTTCATTGTCAAATGTCGTCTGTCGTTTCTGTAAGTCATTAGTAATGTCTTGTTTCCTGTTTTGGGTTTACTCAAGTATTTCTTTGTTACTTTGATTATTGGTTTTGTGACTTTGTTTGGTTAGATTTTTCCACCCGCCTTGGTTGCCTGTTTTTGTAAATAAATCATTTTTGGAATTCCTGGTCTCCAGCCTGGCGTCCGTGCCTCCCAGCACTTGGGTCCTACAAGTTTTAACTTGCTTTCCAATACCGTGAAAGGCAGAACCTGATACCTTTTTTTTTTTCTTCTCCATAACTGATCGCTACCAATGCCGCTTCACTTCTTCTGCATTCAACGGTTGGCATTATATTTTAGGTGCTACTATCCTCTCTTGAGTGCACACCGCTTCACCTCATTTGTAAATGAGAGCGGGGGGGGAAATAAATAAATAAATAAATAAAAAGAGTTTTACGTGCCTATGAACCGAACGAAAACGAAAGGTTTAGACAATTATTATCATAAACCGTTTCACCCTTAGTTATGTTACTTAGCTGCACTAAAACGTTCACAATCACATCATTTTTCATCATCCCAACCCGGTCGATGAAACTTGATGTTTGACCAGCTAGTTAAACTATTCAATTAGCTTAGCTGTCTTTGTGAGTTTCGTAGGGACGGCTGAAGGTCGCCATCGTTGCTGTTGGGTGTTTAATGGGCGAGATGCAAACCATGCAGGTTGCCATCCTCTTTTTGAATACTTCATCGACAACACAATCCTTGATGTCCCCTGTTCTTGCTAGGTTTTCAAAGCCTCATTAGGGTTCAGATCGTGGGGGCCGTTTCTCCCAATCCCGCCCTTCCAGGTCTCACTGTCATGGCCCACGTGAGCGTTGAAGTCCCCCAGCAGAATCAGGGAGTCCCAAGTGGGAAAGCTCTCCATCACCCCCTCCAAGGACTTCATCAGGGGTGGATACTATGAGCTGCTGTTTGGTGCCATTCCCCCAACTGAAGATGGAGGGAATGGCTCTCTTCCACTGGGGTGAACACCAACGTACAGGTACTTAGTCGAAGTACCTGTACACCTGCTCAGCGTCTCTCACCGGGGGCAAATTCAGAATGAAATTGAGTCCAACCCCTCTTAAGAAGACTGGTACAGAAGCCCAAGGTGTGTGTTGAGAAGAGCCCAATTTTATCTCGTCGTATCTTTTGACCTAGCGCACCAGAGAGGTCACATCCCATTTCCCTAGAGCCAGCTTCTGTAGACGGGGATCGGATTGCCAAGGTCCTGCTTTCGGCCACCGTCCAATTCACAATGACCCAGACCCCTTGGCCATCCCACCGGTGGTGAGCCCATGGGAACGGAGACCCACTTTGTCTTTTCGGGCTGTGCCTGACCGGGCCCCACGGGTGCAGGCCGAGCCACCATGCGCTCGACACAAATTCCCACCTCCAGGCCTGGCTCCGGAGGGTCTGGTGACCTGCGACCTTGTGTAAACGAGGTCCAATAAGTTTGTTCTTCACATGAGGACACTTGAGCCGTGCTTTGTCTGGTCTCTCACCTGGGTGATCCTATGGGGGACATAAAGAACCGATTAGTTCCGAGTATAATTGGGGCACACAAACCCCTTCACTACGATAAAGTGACGGAACTTACATTTCACTGCATGTAATACATTTATAACTACAGTATGTGTGACATGTCTTAACGTCTTGAATGTTTTACAGTTATAAGCTATAGTCAACTGTTAATATTGTGCTATGTTCCTAGAATACTCTTCAGATACATTTGTATGATGAGGACCCCATGTATGACGATGTGATTCAAAGAATCATGTTTGATATCAGCACTCTCAAAGTGGGGACGACGGAAATCAAGGAATTTGCCATCCAACCTCAGGTACAGTAAATGGGCAACAATTATTTTTGATAATGATCGGAATACAAGTAAAGCAAGCAATCAAAGCAAGCAATCACTTCTTTTAAGAAGTGATTGCAAACTGGATTTAAAACTTTAATTGGATTTCAAGTGGTGTTTCAATGCACTTTTGTTTGTCCGAGTGTGGAAATCTTCAACTTCTCAGTCTTTGGGAAAGCAGCATTAATGCCGGTGGCGTGGACCACGTTGTTGTTCTTTTTGTAGAGACCAAATGGGCCATTGCAGCATACTCTGGACATAATCGGAAGTTTAACAGCAAGACTCTCTCTTCTGAAATAGATTTTCCCAAGGTGCTGAGGAGTGTGAGCCATTAGAAGTGTTATCTGTTGACAAGAAAGATTTTCACGATGGCGGAATAATATGGTGGAGTGTTCATGTTCCCCCCCATGCTTGCGTGAGGTTTCTCCGGGCACTGCAGCTCCCTGTTCCAAAAATATGCTTCTTAGTTGAATTGATGAGTAAATTGCCCATAGGTGTGAATGATTGTTTGTCTCAATGTGCACTGTGATTGCCTGGCATCCAGTCCAAAGTCAGCTGGGATAGGATCCAGTACCAGTAAGCCATAACCCGAGTGAAGACAAGTGGTATAGGAGAGATGTACTACATCGACATATTAGCAAAATGTTATCTTAAAAACAAAATACAATAATAAACTGAGATCCATCTAGCCATCCATTTTCTATATTTCTTATCCTGTTAAAGGTCACGGGGGGCACAGGGAGAACGTGCAGACGCCACACAGGAAGGCCAGAGCTGAGTTTCACCCATAAATCATTGGCAATAATAACAGAAACGAAAAAAACACATACATATTGATAGATCGACAGATCAACAGATGGATGGCGAGATAAAGTATGGAAATCACACGAATCTCAAGTATTTCTTTCTTCTTTATGTTTAAAGGGCAAACTTTGGATATCCTTTGAGCTGCAAGAGAGGTCGTTTTTTTTCTGTTCAATACAACATTTCATCTGAAAATGCATGGCCTTTTGTAATCCTTTGTGTTTTCTGTTCTTTAGTAATGTGAACGCCGTCAGTCCCCGTAAAGATTGTCACTTGGTGGTAAGAGATTGACAAATGTAGTCCAATAAAAAAATATATATAATTCAAACATTATACTCATCATGGACACAGGTCTTTGCTCACCACCCAGTCAGTCTGGCATTTCAATAAATTTGATACATTTTATGGCCTACAGATACGAGGGATCGACAGCAGAAAAAAAAGTTGATTTTCATTATACAGTATACGCTGTTTATCAATCATGAAGGGGTCTGTTAAAAACAACCCCAGCTAATTATGAGAAGAAACCATATTTTTCCGATGATGATGATGTCTAGTTAGTAACGTAGTCCTAGCAACGAATCTAGATCGAAATGGTAGCATGCGTGGCATTTCATTGTCCAGTTTCTTCAAATATATCTTCATTCAACAGAAGGAAGTGGTTTCTTACTGGATATTAAATGTGACCATCCTAAAAGCCAAAATGAGCTATTCCAGTGATTACTGTAAGTACAGCTTTCCCTTCATCTATTTCAAACACTGATTTGTCACCTTTGGAATGGACATTTGGTTATTTTCAAACATCATTTTTTAGTAAGTATGTTTTCATCCTCCCTATCCATATGATACAGTTTCAGAGTCAGACTTCTATGTCACTCTTCATCTCCCTACGGTGACTGCAAGTACATTCAACACGAAAACAGTGCACAATAAGTGCAATCCAGTGTGGAATGAAACATTCACCTTCAGAGTCCCCTCCCATCTGAAAGTAAGTCCACAGAAAATCAACAGACATCAGATGAGAGGAGGGGCTGTTTGTGTTCCATTTTAAAAAAGGCTGTGTATGGTTAACAGGCTTGACATGCAAGCCAGAAAATGAAAAGTAAGAATGTACAATTTGCTTCCCAGAATGTTTTAGAAATGAGGCTGCATGACAAAGACCCGATTTCTGAGGATGACCTCATTTCAACCATTCTATTTGACCTCAGCAACCTCACAACTGGGAAGAAAGAAACAATGACATTCACCTTAAATCCAGAGGTAGGAGCAAACGATAGTAACACATTTTTTGGGGGTCTCCTCTCAGGACTCATCTCGTACTGGATTGTGAATTTTTTTTCCCAAGACTGTGATTGGATGTAACCGGGATTCAAGTATAGTGAAATAAGTCTTGATGTAGTGTTAGATTACGTATTGGCTACAACACTAGTTGATATGACCAAAGTTGTCGCATTTCTGGGTCATGCTGCTTGTTCTGACCATGTGGTTGTGGCCAGTTCTAAAAGCCTTTCTACAGTTCTTATTTTGTTGTCAATTTATATCATATCTGGTGAGTATGATGTGTTTTATTTCAAGTTTTTAGCTTTTTGTCATATTATTAGATAAAGAATGATTGTGAACTGCTATTTGAAGAGATTTGGCATCAGAACCACACTCGCACTGTGGCTGCTAAAACAGCCCATTTGACTTGAGCGAGCCTGGTTTATTATAAGTGGATCAGTAGGGACTGCGACCGTGTCATGGTGAAAGCGTGCAGATTCGCTTTCGCCTAATTAACTACCTGCCTTTGAAAATCTACTGGGCACTGCCGCTAATGCCGGGACAATGACATCATAATTAATTAGCCCGGTAGGCTCGCAACATAGTTGAATGTTGGTAATGGAAGATTAAAAGGGTTTAACGTGAACTGTTTTGGTTACGGTGGACGACTTATTAGCTCATCCGCCTCACAGTTCTGAAGACTTGACAATCGTGGCATGTTGTTGTGGTTCGATAAAAATCAATACAGTATATAGTAAAGTATATTGTAGGTGGAGCTTCAAAACCAAACAAAGTGTCGCAGTTTTTCCGTTGCAGGGCGTTGGTTGGCGAAGAATCGCTTTCCTCTTCGGTCACCTTAAGCCACGTTGTTTGTTGTGCGGCGGGCCTTAGTGAGGTCAAAGATGTTTTCCGTTCCACGCCTCCATCTCCTTTCTCCCTTTTCAGCCTTAAGTCTGAAAAAAGTCATTTGAGACGATTTTCTCAAACGATAGCTTGCTCTGTGCGTGTAATTTTCACTGAAAATTACTCACACATAGCAAGCTATTGGCGAAGCAAATCTTCTCCAATTACTTTTGTCTCGGCAGCTAGCTCCAGTGTGTGGCAGACTTTAGTTCTGTCCCCTTAGTCCGTCATCCCTCGCCTCCATTTCGTCCTCATCACATCAACTGACTACTGACGTGTGCGCCACGCAAAAGGGAGTCGTTGTCTTTAGGGCTTATGAATTACAATGTCGATATACTGTATATGTATAATATTCTGAAAAATATATATATTACGATTGGCTAAAAAAAAAAATGCCTCTAACACGTTTTCATGTTTTGTTTTGTTTTTTTCTAGACAACTGACCACATTTCAATACAGTTTGAGATGCTCCACAGGTAATTACCAGACAGCGACAATATTGTCACCTGAGCCAACGTTCTCTGTCAGGCGGAATTCTCGCATCTCTAAAACCATTACTTTTCAGGAAATCAAAATAGCACCATCTTACTTGGGTTACCAAATACAGAATGGTTAAAGTTAGTATTATACCTTACAGCGCTATCATATTTTGTTGCATATCAAAACAACACCTACCCATACTCATGTTCAATCGCTAATTTATTACTAGGCTTTACACGATCGGGATTTTTGGGGCAGATCACCGATCAGCAAGTTTAAAAAAAACGATAACTGATCCGATCACAGGATGGAACAATGTGTCATGACTTATTCATTTATTGTGAACACTTGTGTACTGTATACTATCTTCAAGTATTCTCTCGCATTTTTGACAAAAGTTAAACAGCAGTGACCTCTCGGGGCCACTGACATAAGTTTAGGTCAGATCAACATTACAACATGACAGAAATAATGAGTTGAAATGAAATGACAAATTAATTAATTATCAGATCGGTGAATTATGACATGAAAGCCGATCGGCCGATCAGCGTGAAATGCTAATTATCGGTCGATTCAGATCAAACCGATCAGATCGGTGTGAAGTCTATGAATTACGCTATAATTGATTAGAATGTTACAGACACGTCAAGAGCCATAAGAGATGCAATTAAAGAAGAAAAATCAAACAAAACAAAATAACGATGAGATGACTAGCCCCCAAAATCATTGCCATGGAGGATTCCGCGCCGACCGACCAGGCCAGGTCTTGAGGCAGAACCGCGGAAGGCGTCTACCCTGTGGCATCTTTTCTCTTTAAATGGACTCTTATGCTATCTTAATGACCATTGTACAACATCTTGCCCTCACAATGAACATTGTACAGCCCCAGACTTTGTGATAAACTCGACATCCACTGCAGCTTGGTCATCCCGGAAGGGGGATCCCCCCCCACCAATCTGCGATCCCTTCTGAAGGTTTCTTTTTTCCCACAAATGTGGTTTTGAGTTTTTCCTTGCCCGATTGGGTGGTTTAGACTTCTAGGTTTCTGCTAGACAGTGGCGCTATGTTTCAAATCGAAACTACAGACTCCAAGTTTTACCCTTCAACGTAAGCCCCAAGAACAGGGGTGTCAGACTCATTTTTGCTGCGGGGCACATCGTAGTTATGGTTTCCCTCGGAAGGCCGTCATGAGCGTGAACTTGTATTTTGTAATTTGGGTTTGAAATATTCTCTTCTCTTCTCTTTTGTGACAACTTTTTTGACAGACCTTGCATACTACAGCAACTATGTCCTTATTTCCTTTATTTTTAGTGAGGAACCCTCTTGTGAATATCTCAGCAATGGCATCCTCCTGGTAAGACACATCAAGAGTATCATTTGCATTTATGTAAGCAGTACACTTAGTGTCTGAGTCTACCATATTTAAGTACAAAAGTTGCAAGTAATCATCTTGATCACACATTTACACATTCAATAATACTTACAGTATGTTTTGGCTGGGCAATTAATTGAAATTCAATCACAATTTCGATTTTGGATTCTCATGATCATAAAAATATTATAATCGAAGAAAAACAATTAACCATTGCTATGGTTAGGTTTAGAGCTAAGGTTGGGGTTTATGGCAGTTTAGGATGGGTTAAGGTTAGGATTAGGGCGGGTTAGGGTGAGTGGGAAATGTGTTAACGCCGCCACACTTTTGTCATTGACAGTACTTCTTTTCCCTTCTGGAAGCAGTAGGGTTTCTACACGGATGCAATAGCCAATCATAGTGCAGAAGCGTGTCCTGGAGTCAGTAATATTGGAACAGGGCATCTCCTGCCTAGAAACTAGGAGGGAATCCTAATAACGTGTCAATGGAAGCCCAATTGACGGGCTAGCTCAGATTAGCATTGGCTCAAGAGAGGGATTTACCTTCCAATAACGAATATTCACACACAAACGCCGTACAGGTCATGTAACAATACTCACCGGCATATATTCTTCCTAATGTGTGAAAAACAAGTTTCAAAAAGTTTTATTACGACTTTCCTTTTCTACTCTTGTTTACCTTGCTGTAAAAATATACTCCATGTATGAATCGCACCACACTGCCCCTATGAGGCCAAGGCGCGCACAGCAGGAACAGCAGAGACAGTCATTGCGTAGTATAAAATGACAAAAACAAATTTTCCCCAACTGGCTGACATGAAATCAGACTAAAATTATCCTGTTTTAGGTCAATTAGGATTACCAACATTATTTATATTTGCTAGTTGCCAGAATACTGAGCGAATGATTTTTTTTTTTTTTTAAGACAAATATGACCTTGAGCCGTCACCTTATCGTGGTGGAGGGGTTTGTGTGTCCCAATGATCCTAGGAGCTAAGTTGTCTGGGGCTTTATGCACCTGGCAGGGTCACCCATGACAAAAAGGTGCTAGGTGAGGGACCCGACAAAGCACGGCTCAAAGACCCCTTATGATGACGACAAACAATGGACTTTGTTTTCCCTTGCCCGGAAGCGGGTCACCGGGGCCCCCCACTGGAGCCAGGCCTGGTGGCGGGGCTCGAAGGCGAGCGCCTGGTGGCCAGGCCTGCACCCATGGGGCCCGGCCGGGCACAGCCCGAAAGGGTAACGTGGGTCTCCCTTCCCATGGAATCACCATTGGGGTCGGGTGCAGTGTGAGCTGGGCGGTGGCCGAAGGCGGGGACCTTGGCGATCCGGTCCCCGGCTACAGAAACTGGCTCTAGGGATGTGGAATGTCACCTCTCTCGCAGGGAAGGGGCCCGAGCTGGTGTGTGAGGTCGAGAAGTTCCGACTAGATATAGTCGGACTCGCCTCCACACACAGCTTGGCCTCTGGTACCAGTCCTCTCGAGAGGGGTTGTGTGCTCGTCACGGTTTGTTCATAGCGAACACCATGTTTAAGCATAAGGGTGTCCACACATGAACTTGAAACCAGGACACCCTAGGTCGCAGTTCGATGATCGACTTTGTGGTCGTGTCATCGGACTTGCGACCGCTTGTCTTGGACGCTTGGGTGAAGAGAGGGGCGGAGCTGTCCACTGATCACCACCTGGTGGTGACTTGGCTCAGGTGAAGCCATGGAGAAAGACTACTGGACGGCTTCGAGGAAATTCTGGTCCACCATCCGGCATCTCAGGAGGGGGAAGCAGTGCACCATCAACACTGCATATAGTGGGGATGGGGCGCTGGTGACCTCGTCTCAGGACGTTGTGAGCCGGTGGGGAGAATACTTCGAAGACCTCCTCAATTCCACCGACACGCCTTCCCATGAGGGAGCAGAGTCTGGGTTCTCTGAGGCAGGCTCTCCTATCTCTGGGGTTTAGGTCACCGAGGTGGTTAAAAAGCTCCTCGGTGGCAAGGCCCCGGGGGTGGATGAGATTCGAATGTTGTGGGGCTGTCCTGGTTGACACGCCTCTGCAACATCGCGTGGACATCGAGGACAGTGCCTCTGGATTGGAGGACTGGGGTGGTGGTCTCCCAGGGGTGCTGTAGAGGAGGGTCCGTCGGGAAGTCGAATCTCAGATTCAGGAGGAGCAGTGTGGTTTTCGTCCTGTCCGTGGAACAGCGGACCAGCTCTACACCCTCGGCAGGGTCCTCGAGAGTGCATTGGAGTTCGCCCAACCAGTCTACATGTGTTTTGTGGACTTGAAGAAGGCATTCGACCGTGTCCCTCGGGGAGTCCTGTGGAGTTTGGTCCGCATATCCGGCAGTAAGTCGGACCCGTTCCGGTGAGGGTTGGACTCCACCAAGGCTGCCCTTTGTCACCGATTCTGTTCATAACTTTTATGGACAGAATTTCTAGGCGCAGCCGAGGCGTAGAGGGGGTCCGGTTTGGTGGCCTCAGTATTGCATATCTCCTTTTTGCAGATGATGTGGTTCTGTTGGCTTCATCAAGCTGTGACCTCCAACTCTCATTGGAGCAGTTCGCAGCCGAGTGTGAAGCGGCTGGGATGAGAATCAGCACCTCCAAATCTGAGACCATGGTCCTCAGTCGGAAAAGGGTGGCATGCCCTCTCCAGGTCGGGGATGAGATCCTGCCCCAAGTCGAGGAGTTCAAATATCTTGGGGTCTTGTTCACGAGTGAGGGAAGAATGGAACGGGAGATCGACAGGCGGATCGGTGCAGCGTCTGCAGTGATGCGGACTTTGTATCGATCTGTTGTGGTAAAGAAGGAGCTAAGCCGAAAGGCGAAGCTCTCGATTTATCGGTCGACCTACGTTCCTACCCTCACCTATGGTCACGAGCTGCGGGTCATGACCGAAAGAACGAGATCCCGGATACAAGTGGCCGAAATGAGTTTCCTCCGCAGGGTGTCCGGGCTCTTCCTTAGAGATAGGGTGAGAAGCTCGGTCATCTGGGAGGATCTCAGAGTTGAGTCGCTGCTCCTCCACATCGAGAGGAGCCAGATGAGGTGGCCGGGGCATCTGATTCGGATGCTTCCCGGACGCCTCCCTGGTGAGGTGTTCCGGGCACGTCACACGTCCCCGGGGACGACCCAGGACACACTGGAGAGACTACGTCATACGGCTGGCCTGAGAACGCCTCGGGATCCCCCCGGAAGAGCTGGATGAAGTGGCTGGGGAGAGGGAAGTCTGGGCGTCCCTGCTCAAGCTACTGCCCCGGTGACTCGACCCCGGATAAGCGGTCGAAAATAGATGGATGGATGGGCAAATATATATTATAGACAATAGAGTCACCCAAGTAGTGCCAATGTGTTTTTTTTTTAGCTATGGCTGTATTTGTTTTCATTTATTGTTTCTTATTTCTATTTTTAAGATGCTATTATTTTACTTGTTACTAATTTATTTTCTTGCTGTTTTTTCCCGCTATATTTAAAGTTGAGTTTTGGCAGTTAAATAAATACTGTTTCGAAATCAATCAATAATCGTGTTTATTTATTGTGATTTCAATTTCAATTTTCCCCCATAATCGCCCAGCCCTACAGTATGTCTAATGTGTCTTTCCTTTAGGCTGCGCCGTTCTCTGCTTTGGACATCAATGTTGACAAGCTACTAAACAATTCTGGTATTGTATGTTATGAGAGTGGAATGTAAAATTCTGTTTTTGTTCACCAGGATGTCAGACTTTGTCAGTGTTGTACCTGAACAAGTTCAATGAACGAACGTTCGTAGAAAATAGTTCATATTTTGGGTGAACACGAACTGAGCTTATCTCATTTCTGCCTGATGAACGTTATTGAGAACGATCAATCAGATTTTTCAATATGTATTGAAGCTTCACCGATATTAAGAACGGTTTTGATATACACCGATCAGGACAGTTATTAATAATCCACACACTGCTGGATGCTAACAATGGTGACAATGTTTAAAATTGTAGAAAAATAGCAAACTATGGCAATTGGTGGAGCGATGTCATCAATCATAAGTCAATCAATATTTTTCTATATGCTCGCCATAGATTTTCTGGGTAAAGTGATGAAGCTTCGGGGAGCCTGTCCTGAGAATCAGACTTTTTTGGCTGAGGAAATCACCAAGATGCGTTTCTACATCAACAGAGACTTGGAGACTGAACTCGGAGTCTCAGTGAGTTTTGGTCAATGAAGTTATCTCTGTGGGTCTGGTTTATTTGTGTTTGTGTAAAACTTTTCCATGATGAGTAGGTTTACTTCGAAAGATCATCCCATTTAATTTTGTGAGAAGAAAATCTGTATTATATATGTAAAATGGATTTATTATTTTCTTATCACACTGAACAAGTGTGTAGTCATTGTTATAGTGTGTTATGCTTCTATTGGTTGTAGACTGTCGTGTGTTGCTTGAAAAAAAAAAAATCTGATGAAAGTGATAGGGTTAACTCCACTGTACCTATTTCCATGTCTTTCAGTCCTCTGCTGATGATATCAACTTGAATTCTATAAGGCTTCAGCCACTACCACCTGAACACAAAAGAAAAATTTCCCTTGTCATTGATAAGGTAATTTTATTTGTGTATTGCACAAAGACAACACGAGGTATGATTGTGCTCACAAAATACTGTCGATAGAGTGGAACCTCAGTTTATGAATGACCTTGTTCATGAACAATTTAGGTTATGCACTCAATTTTTCGAATAAACAAGCAGAACAGTACTGTAAGTCATTACATAGATATTGTCAAGTTAAACAAAAAACAACAACAAACAAACAAACAAAAAAATCCATCCCCCCCTGGAGCCAGGCCTGGAGGTGCGGCTTGAAGGCGAGTGCCTGCCGGGTACAACCTGAAGAGCCACCGTGGGTCCCCCTTCCCATGGGCTCACCTCCTGTAGGAGGGGCCAAGGGAGTTGGGTGTGTATGAGCTAGGTAGCGGCCGAAGGCAGTCCGATCCCCGGGAACACAAGCTGGCTCTAGGGATGTGGAATGTCACATCTCTGGCAGAGAAGGTGCCTAAGCTGGTGTGCGAGGTTGAGAAGTTATGACTCGATATAGTCAGGCTCACCTCCACACACAGCTTGGGCTCTGGTACCAGTCCTCTTGAGAGGGGTTAGACTCCCTTCCACTTTGGAGTTGACCACGGTGACAGGCGCCGAGCAGGTGTAAGCATACTTATTTCCACGAGTCTCGGTGCCTGTACGTTGGGGTTCACTCTAGTGGATGAGAGGGTAGCTCCCTCTGCCATTTGGGTGCGGGGACCAGTCCTGATTGTTGTTTGTGCGTATGCACCAAACAGCAGTTCAGACCCACCTTTTTTGGAGTCCTTGGACAAGGTCTTGAAGAGCGCTCCCACTGGGTACTCCCTTCTGATGGGTGATGTCAATGCTCACGTGGGCTATGACAGTGAGACCTGGAAGGGCATGATTAGGAGGAATGGCTCCCCTGATCAGAACCTGAACAGTGTGCATTTATTGGACCTCTGTGCCCGTCACGGATTGTCCATTCTGAACACCATGCTCAGACATAAGGGTGTCCACATGTGCACTTGGCAACAGGACACCCTAGGCCGCAGCTTGATGATGAACTTCGTGGTGGTGTTATCGGACTTGTGGCCGCATGTCTTGGACACTCTGGTAAAGAGAGGGGCGAAGCTGTCAACTAATCACCACCTGGTGGTGTGTTGGCTACAATGATGGGGGAAGATGCCGGTCCGACCTGGCAGACCCAAACGTATTATGAGGGTCTGTTGGGAACATCTGGCAGAGTCCCCTGTCAGACGGAGTTTCAACTCACACCTCGACAGAACATGGCCCACGACTCGGGGGAGGCGGAGGGCATTGAGTCCAAGTGGACCATGCCTTCATTGTTCAGGCAGCCAACCGGAAATGTAGCTGTTCTATCGGGCCTTTTTGGCCTGTGGGAAGCCGGAGGCAGCTGATGGGTACCGGCAGGCCAAGCGGAACGCAGCTTTGGTGGACGCCCAGGCAAAAACCCGGGTGTGTGTGCCATGGAGAGTGACTTGGAAGGACGTTGTGTGTTGGTGGGCTGAATACTTCGAAGACCACCTCAAGTCCACCGATATGCCTTCCCATGAAGAAGCAGAGTCTGGGTTCTCTGAGCCGGGCTCTCCTATCTCTGGGTTTGAGGTCACCGAGGTGGTTAAAAAGCTCCTCGGTGGCAGGGCTACCAGGGGTTGATAAAAGCATCCCAGAGTTCCTGAAGGCTCTAGATGTTGTGGGGGTGTCCTGGTTGACACACCTCTGCAACATCGTGTGGACTTCAGGGACAGTGCCTGTGGATTGGCAGACCGAGGTGGTGGTCCCCCTTTTTAAGAAGGGGGACTAGAGGGTGTGATCCTATGAGAGGGGGATCACACTCCTCAACCTCCCTGGTAAGGTCTACTCAGGGGTTCTGAAGAGGAGGGTTCATAACGAAGTCGAATCTCAGATTCAGGATGAGCAGTATGGTTTTCGACCTGGCCGTGGAACATTGAACCAGTTCTACAGCCTCAGCAGGGTCTTCCAGGGTGCATGGGTGTTTGCCCAACAAGTCTACATGTGCTTTTTGGACTTGGAGAAGGCATTCGATCATGTCCCTCAGGCAGTCCTGTGGTGGGTGCTCTGGTAGTATGGAGTACCGGACCGCCTGATACGGGCTGTTTGGTTGCTGTACGCTGTTAGAGTTTGGTCCACATTGCCAGCGGTAAGTTGGATTGGTTTCCGATGAGAGTTGAACTCCACCAATGCTGCACTTTGTCAACAATTCTGTTTATTAACTTTCTAGACAGAATTTCTAGGCACAGCCGAGGTGTTGAGGGGGTCCGGTTTTGTGACTTCAGTATTATGTCCCTGCTTTTTGCAGATGATGTGGTTCTAATGGCTTCATTAAGCTGTGAACTTCAACTCTCACTGGAGTGATTCACAGCTGAGTGTGAAGCGGCTGGGATGAAAATCAGCACTTCCAAATGTGAAGGCATGGTCCACAGTCGGAAAAGGATGGCATGCCCTCTCCGGGTCGGGGAAAAGATTTTGCCTTAAGTGGAGAAGTTGAAGTATCTCGTGGTCTTGTTCACGATTGAGGGAAGACTGGAGCAGGATATCAACAGGAGGATCGGTGCAGTGTCTGCAGTAATGCAGACCCTGTATCAGTCTGCCATGGTGAAGAAGGAGTTGAGTCGAAAGCTCCTCGTGTAAATGACCGATTCCTCCAATACCAGATGTTTAAATTCTAAACTCGATTTTCAAATCAAAATAGGTGCAATAGATGAATGAATGAATAGATGGATACCTAGATAAATAGATAGATAATGCACTCTTCACACTGAGCATATACTGTATGCAAATTTCTAAATCTACACTTCCCTCACTAATTCCTTTGAACAATTGCATCGATGTGCTGCCTTTTATGCTAACTATAGTACAAACAAAAAATATCACCAAAATCCTACTCAGTCTTCTGATTTTGAATTTTAATACTGATTATCCAAGTTATAAAGCTGACTAATGGGTTTTTCCTTGTCACAGGACACAGTGGACTTAAATGTTGAGACACATGAATGGTAAATATCCTCCTTTTCAATGTTATGCTCAGAATACAAGCTTCAGTTTTGTTGTACCTCTTATGACAAAAAGTATTTTCATGTGCGCCTTATCTACAAGATCCTGTGAAAATCCAAATGTTTACTTCAGCTATTCTGTTATTGCCTTGAAAATCCGCAGCAACGACAACGATATTGCAGTTCGTTTGGATTTTGACATTCCACAACAAGAGAAAGAGTATTTGAAGAAGAGAAAGCTCATTGTGGGGCAGAAAATGCAACAGCTCTTTGGCCTAGATTCTCCACCATCACCAGATCAGGTGCAGAACAACTACATTATGATGCTATATCAACAAGCTACATGTATACATTCTTGGCTGTGGGGTGCAATTTTCAACATTGTCAAAAGAGTGATTGCAGCACTTTTCAAATACAGTATGAGTGTGCCAAACTGAGGTCTTTAAACAAGTATGTAAACTTGAACTGTCACCATATTGTGGAGGAGGGGATGGTTCCAGGAGCTAAGTTGTTGGTGGCTTTATGCATTGGTATGCAGTGCAAAGTGTTCCGGCTATACATGGTTGGAATTGCCTTAACCCATGAGTTGGGCTTCAGTACCAGTCCTATTGAGAAGGGTTGGACTCCACTCTGGATTTTCCCCCGGTGAGAGGCGGGAAGTAGGTGTGAACATACTTACTACACAATTGGCATTGACCACAGCACCCGAGAATGGTACCATTCATACCTCACAGACTACGCTCACTTACTTCTGGTAGCCCTCATCTGACCACGATGGGTGTGCTCCAGGGATCCCTGCTCTTCATCATCTACTCTACCTACTTCCCCCTCTGCCTCATTTTCCGTAAATGTAATATTGTCTTTTGTTGGGAGAACACTTCCAAGAGTTCATGAAGGTGAAGCCAAAGCGTTTCTCAATCTGCAGCTGTCATATGAAGTTGTTGTCTGCCTTTCATTATTTAGGTGCCAACTATAGCATTGGTGGGTTCAGGGGGAGGATCCAGAGCAATGACAGGCCTGCTTGGTAGTTTGAAAAGCCTGGAGGAAATACAATTCCTAGATACTGTCTCTTATATCACTGGAGTATCTGGATCAACTTGGTGAGTGTGCTTTCCAAGTTAAAAAACAAAATGTAACTGTATACTAGTCTTGCGTTGTGGTTAAAAATCATATACTTCAAGTTCTGTTTGTTATTTTAATGGGACAATGTGGCTGGAAAACATGCACACCACTCATTTTGGCCTTTTAAAATTGTTTTTCTATTATGAGCAGGGCTATGACTGCCTTGTCCAAAGAAGAAAACTGGTCACAGGACGGCATAGACAGTACCATCGCTGAACTAAGAAAAGAGCTCTGTAAGAGTGTCCTGAGTGTGTTCTCTCCGGAGAAACTGAAATATTATAAGCAAGAAATGAAAGAAAAAATGAACGAAGGGCACATTGTGTCACTTACTGATATGGCAGGCCTGGTTTATGAACAGATTGTTTTTGGGAAGGTAGGTTGCTGCATACTTAGTCATATTTTTGACTCAGCATATATTTTTACTTTAAAAAGAACAATCATTATATTTGTGGACACTTGCAGAAAATTACCAGTACCCTCTCTGAGCAGCAGAGGACAGTAAATGAAGGCCAAAACCCTTTCCCCATATACACTGCTGTCAATATGAAGGAGAAGAGTGGCTTTCATTCAGAAGCTGGTAAATATCATTGTTGGTTTTGTATTAGTTTGGCACTTTACCAGGTATTTAACATATCCTATACATTTTGTTCAAGCTGAGTGTAACCAATACAAATTTGGTATCTTCGAAAATGTGTGCCAAAGTTCAAATAAAGGTTGGGGATTCAATATAAAATGCAATTCACATGACGAGAATTTCAGTCCCCCCCCCACCCCAGAATATTTATTTACTCTGTTTTATCAATTACCAGAGTGGTGCGAATTTACCCCCTATGAGGTTGGCTTTCTAAAGTATGGGACTTTTGTGCGAGCTGAAGACTTCGGCAGTCAGTTCTTCCTGGGTCATCTTGTCAAAAAACTTCCAGAGGTCCGGATACCTTATCTGATTGGTAAGTTAGTAAATCCAAAGGGCTCGCTTACTTTTTAAATGTTTACGTTATGCTCTATGAAAAAAATAGACTGTAATTGTTTGTGGTATTAGTTTAAGCAGACTGTTTGTTCATTCTTATGATTTAGATGAAGATCATGAGAACAACAGGTTGAATTTCAGGGGTGGCTGTGCATGGGACACAATCTGAGGACTGATCCAGAGAACAGTGCAGACGCTTTTCTGCTCGCTCTGATTGATTCGCCTCTGTAGACATTTTTCTTGCTGATAAGCT
Organism: Phycodurus eques; assembly: GCF_024500275.1. Classification (NCBI taxonomy): domain Eukaryota; kingdom Metazoa; phylum Chordata; class Actinopteri; order Syngnathiformes; family Syngnathidae; genus Phycodurus; species Phycodurus eques. The sequence goes on from NC_084535.1 coordinate 28,149,687, forward strand.
TGTTTTTCTTCTTCCAAAGAAATTAGAAGAAGCGGCTCCTGGATATTTTTAAACTTGTGGGGCTGTACTTTTTTTTTTTTAGATGCAGTCAGTTGTTGCCATATTCCAATATTTTTTGATACCCCCTTACGATTATGTAAGCGTGGCCTGCTAATTAGCACAAGCCTGCTATTAGCAACGAGACCAGCAACAAGATGCCTCCCATTTCCACTGAAGACCACAAACCGCTACAAAAGATGGCGGTCCTGGAAACGAAAATCCACCATCTTGAACTGTATGTGGATGTAAATGGTCAGTCGGGGAATGAAACCACTCTTCCAATGTCTAAAAATGGCGAGCAGAAGCGTGCTTAGCTCAACAAAGAGGACGGATGTGGACTGTGGAAGTGGTAATGGATCATCGAGCAGTTCTATGGATAATAACATGGAAAAAATACTCTCTGCTGTACTAGACGCATTTGACCTCTCTCAACATATTAAGAGTCCAACCCACACTGAAGGTCACATCTTAGATCTGGTCATCCCTACGGATGTTGAAATTAGGTAGGTGTGAATGTGAGTGCGAATGGTTGTTTGTTTGTATGTGCCCTGCGATTGGCTGGCAGCCAGTTCAGGGTGTACCCCCGCCTCCTGCCCGATGACAGCTGGGGATAGGCTCCAGCACGCCCGCGACCGATGCGGCTCAGAAAATGGATGGATGGATGGATGTTTATAAGCAGTTCTTTCTTTCTTTGTTTTTAAATGCTCAAGTAAACCACATTGAGTTACCTTGTGTATGAAATGAGCTATATTAAAATGGCACAAAATTGACACAAGGGACAACTTAACATCTCTTCCTGTTTTTGATTATTTCTTCTGAATTCATTTTATGATGAATTTATGCAGAAATTTAAGTAATTCCAAACTTTTCCCTCACACTGAATATAATTCGTATATGTATGTGTGTGTGTGTGTGTGTGTGTGTGTGCGCATGCGTGCGTGGCTGTGTGTGTAACGATACAATATTGTTTTTACTACTGTCATTTGACAATATACAATAATCGAGAAGCAATTTGAAGTTAACATTTTTCTTTTCAATTAGGAATATGGAGCAGTTGCTTCTCAGTCAATCCGACTCAACTATTCATGCTCGCCACTGGTTCGGAAGCGGAGTCTGACTCCTGGTTTGGGCCAGATATCGACAACATAGGTAAAGCTACCACTACAAGTACAGGAATATAAGAGTGCTTTGAGTTGAAAAATATATTTGGGATTTAGTTTTTTTTTTTTTGGGTCAGGAGGCACGGTGGGCCACTGGTTAGCACCTCTGCTTTACAGTTTTGAGGACACGAGTTCAAATCCGGCCTCGCCTATTTGGAGTTTGCGTGTTCAACCTGTTCCTGCGTGGGTTTTTTCCGGGCACTCCGGTTTCCTCCCACATCCCAAAACCATGCATGCTAGGTTAATTGAAGATTCTAAATTGCCCGTAGGTGTGAATGTCAGTGCGAATGGTTGTTTGTTTATATGTGCCCTACGATTGGCTGGCGACCAGCTCAGGGTGTACCCCGCCTCTCGCCCAGAGTCAGTTGAGATAGGTTCCAGCAATACAGCGATAATCTCTCCAAAAATATTCACTCGCGTAGGGACACTTCAGGATGATTACATCGCCATGTTGAGCATATAAAGATGACATAATCATGTACAATACATATTCATTTCATATTTATTTATCCTGGACTGTTTCGACCTGCCTGTTTTTCTTTGATAACAATTTTGTTGAATGCAAATCTTAACCAATATTAGTTATATACACGAGTTAAATGTTGATTTAATATACATTTTAATGCTATTTTAATGGTGCAGTGAAGTAAGTATGTTTTCCCACTTTTGGCAGAGACTGATGATGATCCTTCAACTCTTGACACACACCTCATAGATCCATCCACAGATGTATCCAGAATCATCAGTGATTTCTTGAGGAATCGTCCAATTAGTTCTAAAGTACACAATTTCATGAATGGTCTCCATCTGCACACAAACTACAATGCAAATAGCAACTTCACAGCATGGAAAGGTAAGCACTCATCATTGCAATGGCATTTCTGAAATGGAAAAATAATTAGTTCACAAAAGAATTTGCATTTTGTTGTCTCTGTTTTAGGAGCAAAGCAAAGAGATAATATAAACACACACACACACACACACACACACACACGTAGAAGCGGGTGCCAAACTTCGACTCCTCACCAGCGTGACACGCATTTTTAGGTCACAGGCAACAACTTACTCAGTTCTACATCCCTGTCATGTCTATGTATGCAATGTCAAAGCTATTTGTGGCATATTAAAGACATGGATACTATATTAAGGCCAAATACAGCATATCTAGTTGACATTAGGTGAATCAACAGGATCTTTAGTAAAGCTTTGTGTTGGTATAACAACCAGGCACCTTTTCTGGGGGAATCCCGAGGCATTCCCAGGCCAGCCGAGAGACATACAGGTAGTCTCTGGAGTGTGTCCTGGGTCTTCCCCAGGGCCTCTTCCCGGTGGGATGTGCCCGGAAAACCTCACCAGGGAGGCATCCGGCAGGCATCCGAAACAAATGCCCGAGGCACCTCATCTGGCCACTCTCTATAGGCGGTGGAGGAGCGGCTCAACTCTGACCCCCACCTGGATGACCAAACTTCTCACTCTATCTCTAAAGGAGAGCCCGGACACCCTACGGAGGAAACTCATTTCGGGCGCTCGTAACCACAATCTTTTTTCTTTTATTTTTTTGGTCACGGCGCACGGCTCGTGACCATAGGTGAGGGTAGGAACGTACAATAGAGCGGCCGGTAATTTGAGAACTTTTCCTCTCGGCTGGGCTACTTCTTCATCATGACAGGTCGATACAGAGTCTGTACCACTCCAGACGCTGCATCAATCCATCCCCATGTCAATCTCACGCTCCATTCTTCCCTCACTCGTGCATAAGAACCCAAAATACTTGAACTCCTCAGCTTGAGGCAGGAGCTCATTCCCCAACTGAGGAAAATGGCCTAAATTTCGAGGTGCTGATTTTCATTCCAACCGCTTCACACTCGGCTGTGAATCGCGCCAGCAAGAGTTGAAGATTACTACTTGATGAAGCACCACATCATCTGCAAAATGCAGAGAAGCAATGCTGAGGCCACCAAACCGCAACCCCTCAATAGTGCCTAGAAATTCTGTCCATAAAAGTTATGAAGACAATCAATGACAAAGGGCAGCCTTGGCGGAGTCCAACACTCACTGGAAACGAATCCGACTTACTGCTGGCAATGCGGACCAAAGTCTGACACCGGTCGTACAGGGACTGCGCAGCACGTAACAAGGGGGCTGGTGACCCATACTCCAGGAGTACACTCCACAGGTCTGCTCGAGGGACACAGTCGAACGCGTTCTCCAAGTCCACGAAGCATATGTGCATATGTTTGGGTGAACTCCCATTAACACTCCAGAACCCTGCTGAGGGTGAAGTCCTGGTCCACTTGACCCTGTTGTTCCCATTAGTTACTGTCTGATAAAGAATACATATTGTATGTAAAATACATATTGTAATGCTCATCTGTTTTACAGTACATAGTTTTACTGCTTATTTGTCAGACTTTGTCAGACAATTTCATACATTTATTGTATTCATTGATTGTATTTATTCTTTCCCCAGAAACACACATTGATGCATTTCCAAACTTACTGACGCCCAGCGACTCCATTCTCCAGCTCATTGATTCTGGTCATCACATAAATGTTGCCTGTGCCCCCGTCCTACGTCCCGAGAGAGAAGTGGACGTTATCATATCCCTTGATTATTCCTGGAATCCAGACAACATCTTCAGGGTGAAAGTGAACCTCTTTTCAGCTGATCTGTTTGAAAGTAATTACAATCTTCCATTCATGTAATCATGATCATCCTGTTAACAGGAACTAAAGATGACAGCAGCTTACTGCAAAGACCATGACATCCCCTTCCCTCATGTCGATTTTACCACTCTGGAAGAAGCACCTAAGAAGGAGGTTTATATCTTTGAAGATATGGAGAATCCCAAGGCACCGATTGTGATTCACTTCCCACTTGTCAATATTTCATTCAAACAGTTCAAACAACCAGGTATGCTGCGTCTACAAAAGTAAATTATTAAATGTTATTTCATCCATAATTAACTAATGGTCAAGAATGATCATTGGAAATCCAAATCATTAATGCTTTGAGGATCAGAATTACAATCACACTCAACGTCAGAGGTGAAAAATTGGATCACAGGGTGAACCAACTTCTGTTACTTGCCGAAAGACAACTAATGATCTGGCACATGAATGATTTATGGCCTCCACTTGGCTGCACGTACTTTTAATGTCTGGGCATGCAACTAATATGATGGTGGCTGGTCTACTAGGGAATCGTCTTCCAGACCTGGATCTGGGCATCAATTAACTCCAGGACATTCTGGAGTGCAACGATACATGAACAGGAGGTGTTTGATTGAATTCAGTAGCATCAAGGCCTTCATCATCCGAGAACCACTGATATACTCAAACAAAATTAGGCTGGGCTTTGTCCTGCACAGCCTGCCCAAGGCCCATTGCCTGAGCATATGTTCTGACAATGGGCCAGAGGATGACATCAGCCATGTTACCTCTCGTTGGCACTTGCACAAAGAAGCAGATAGTGTTCATGCTGGGTTGGTTGCCCTCTTACGGCTCCCTCCGCCTACATGCTCTTGACATTGTGCTGGGAGACACAGCAAACCTTCGGGCTACGGAGGATGAACGACTCTACTTCAGCCACCTATACAGGCTGACGATACCAATGCAAGCTACCACTAGTGGCGACGGCACTGGGGAAATACAAAAATAAACCAGAAAGGGAGATTTGTGATCTGTGGGTACCCTCCTTTCTGCATGTTGTTTGTCAAATTTTAAAACAATAATGGTGAAATTCATTCACAATCATTATTGCTACCCATTTGATTGATATCCATTGAATAACTTTTAAGATTGTGTTCCTTTAATTTTTTTTCCCAAGGAATCCTATTGATCCCTCTGAACAAAAAAATATTTTTCATGTTTTGGACCTGGCGGCACGGTGGACGACTGGTTATAGCGTCTACCTCACAGTTCTGAGGACCGGGGTTCCATCCCCGGCCCCGCTTGTGTGGAGTTTGCATGTTCTCCTCCGTGCCTGCGTGGGCTTTCTCCGGGGACTCCCACATCCCCAAAACATGCATGCTAGGTTAATTGAAGTCTCTAAATTGCCCCTCGGTGTGAATGTGAGTGCGACTGGTTGTTTGTTTCTATGTGCCCTGCGATTGGCTGGCAACCAGTTCAGGGTTTACTCCGCCTCCTGCCCGATGATAGTTGGGATAGGCTCCAGCACGCCCGCGACCCTAGTGAGGAGAAGCGGCTCAGAAAATGGATGGATGGATGGATGTTTTGTACCTTCGGATGACAAACAATGGTTATCCTTGTTGTAACTTCACAGGCGTAAGGCGCAAAACTGCGGAAGAAATAAAAGCTGGAGAAGTGGACGTGCACAGCAGCAACTCTCCATTCACCACTGGGAATCTCACCTACTCCGAGGAAGATTTTGACTCTCTGGTGCAGTTGACATTTTATAATGTCGCCAACAACAAGGAAGCCATCATGGATACATTGCACAAGGTCTTGAAAGCTAAAATTGCATGAGATCGAGGGAAATAAGTCAGACATGAAAATTCTTGATGGTTGAACTTATAAATACTGCATTACGATGTCTTAGTCCAATGATTGCTTTTCAAATCTCATTTCCATTAAACTTTGATAGGTTTTAGGCGCATTGGCCATCAAATACTACACTATACAAATACTACTATTAGTGAGGATCGAGATTTTTATTTTCCGTTTGAGTTAAATATGCATTGGGTGCATTAATAGAGCAATCCGCCTCCCAGAAGTACCCTCATCACGAAATTAGCCTGGTAACCGGAACAAATGTGGTGCTCCTGGATGTTCTTTGACTTTGTTCAACAGATTGGCATTTGGTGGGCTGTTCTAGTTCTGCATGTTCATGAGATCCCTTCTAAAACTACAAATCAAACTGTGGCCTTGGACTTTTGCACAGTACTGTAGTACTGTAGAATTTACACAAATAAGGCTGCTTTGCCGCCTGACAGTCTTAGGGAGACAATGGGATTTAAAATGGAATTACGGTATTTAATTATGTAGTTAATGTTTAGTTACTAGTTGTTGGAGGAATGCTAGTCGACTTGCTGGTTAATGTCAAGGTTCGCTCCATGTTGGATGGAGGCAGCAATTGATTTTACGCACTCATTTTATTTACATGATAAAAGTATAAGTTCAGATAGAGCCCAGTAGGGTAAAAAAAATAATAATAATAACCTAAAATGTTTGTACTTAATTACTTGACTCCTTTGTATATTGTACACTATAATTCTTCTGGCCCAGACATAAGACTTCAGCATCTTACTTGCATTCTTGTGTCCAGTCTTGTATACTCTAGTGCTCACCATTAGACATTAAAAACATTTGAGCTTTGAATTACCAAGGGAAATATTAGTTATTAAAATGGAACTCTCCTAAAAAGTATTTGAACAGTACAGAAGTACACTGTAAACCCGGTGTTAGAAAAGTATATGCCTTTGGACTTATAGAATTGATTGTATGTTAATTATAACTGCAGATAACCTTTTGTTTCAGTGCGAAGATAAGATTGTTTCGCTCTCTCTCGCTCTCTGATATTGTAAAATCGCGTTGCTGTGAGACAAAGCTTGATGTCTGTGGCTCGTAGATTGGGGGGCAGTTGCATGAGGCATATGATGACAACCTTTGCATGTGTGTATACATATGACCTTGTCTCGGGATCGGAGAAATAGGCAGACACTGCTTAAAAAGCACCCATCGGGTTGGATTTGAACTGTTTCCTTGGATGCCAATTTTCAATAAATTGTATCTCTCATTATTCTCAAAGTGCTTGTCCTGTCTCTTGTGTCCTAAAGGATTAAGATTTTTCCTTGGTCACCCGAAATATTTGAGTTTACTTGAAAATACTAGCAAACCTTAAAGAAAACAAAACGAAGTAAGAAAGATGAAAAGATGAACATTCATTTCACTCAATGTCCGAAGGAGTTAAATTAATGGAAGATGTTTTATTGAATGTCTTTATTTGAATAAACGTAATGTGTGTTTGTTACGATTTAAAATGTAAAGTAATGTGTAAACGAGTGTAGCGTATATGAGGACTAACTAAAAATGTAATTAATTTGGGGAAAGATCAAGCCGGAAGCGTCGCCTGTGTTACTTCCGGTTGAGCGTAATTTTAAGTTAAAGCGTTATAAATCAGGCTATTTTATCTAGTAAAAGGGGTACCACGTCACTTTTTATGTGGATCAAATTTCGGGAAAGTGATGACAAACCTTTTTTCCACAGTCTTGTAATTGTAATTGGAAGACAAAAACCGGAACACACACCCATGACAGGTTGGGCGAATTCCCATGCACCCTCAAGGACCCTGCCGAGAGTGTAGAGCTGGTCCACTGTTCTACGGCCAGGACGAAAACCACACTGCTCCTCCTGAAGCTGAGATTCAACTTCCCGACGGACCCTCCTCTCCAGCACCCCTGAATAGACCTTACCAGAGAGGCTGAGGAGTGGGATCCCCCTGAAGTAGGAACACAACCTCTGGTCCCCCTTCTTAAAATGGAGGAACCACCACCCCAGTCTGCAAATCCAGAGGCACTGTCCCCGATGTCCATGCGATTTTGCAGAAGCGTGTTAACCAGGACAGCCCTACAACATACAGAGACTTGAGGAACTCCGGGCGAATCTCATCCACCCCCGGGGCCTTGCCACCGACGAGCTTTTTAACCACCTCGGTGAACTCAACCCCAGAGATAGGAGAGCCCGCCTCAGAGAACCCAGACTCTGCTCCCTCATGGGAAGGCGTAACGGTGGAATTGAGGAGGTCTTTGAAGTATTCTCCCCACCGGTTCACAACTTCCCGAGTCGAGATCAGCAGCGCCCCATCCCCACTATACACAGTGTTGATGGTGCGCTGTTTCCCCCTCCTGAGACGCCGTATCGAAGCTGTCCAGGAGTCTTTCTCCATGGCCTCAATGAACTCATCCCATACAGAGTTTTTGCTTCAGCGACCACCAAAGCTGCATTCCACTTGGCCAGCCGGTACCCATCAGTTGCCTCAGGAGTCCCACAGGCCAAAAAGGCCCGATAGGACTCCTTCTTTACCTTGACGGCATCTCTCACTGTTGGTGTCCACCAACGGGTTCAGGGATTGCCACCACGACAGGCATCAACCACCTTACGGCCACAGCTCCGGTCGGCCGCCTCAGCAATGGAGGGGCGTAACATGGTCCACTCGGACCCGATGTCCCCCGCCTCCCCCGGAACATGAGCAAAGTTCTGTCGGAGGTGGGAGTTGAAACTCCTTCTGACAGGGGATTCGCCAGACGTTCCCAGCAGACCCTCACAATACGTTTGGGCCTGCCACGTCGGACCGGCATCTTCCCCACCATCGGAGCCAACTCACCACCAGGTGGTGATCAGTTGACAGCTCCGCCCCTCTCTTCACCCGAGTGCCCAAGACATGCGGCCGCAAGTCCGATGACACGACCACAAAGTCAATCATCGAACTATGACCTAGGGTGTCCTGGTGCCAAGTGCATGTGTGGATACCCTTATACTTGAACATGGTGTTCGTTATGGACAATCCGTGATGAGCACAGAAGTCCAATAACAGAACACCGTTCGGGTTCTGATCGGGGGGGCGTTACTCCCAATCACGCCCTTCCAGGTCTCACAGTCATTGCCCACGTGCGCATTGAAGTCCCCCAGCAGAACGATGGAGTCCTGAGCGGGAACGCTCTCCAGCACCCCCTCCAAAGACTCCAAAAAGGGTGGGTACTCTGAACTGTCGTTTGGTGCATAGGCACAAGCAACAGTCAGGACCCGTCCCCCCACCCGAAGGCGGAGGGAGGCTACCCTCTTGTCCACCGGGGTGAACCCCAACGTATGGGCGACGAGCCGGGGAGCAATAAGTATACCCACACCTGCTCGGCGCTTCTCACCGTGGGCAACTCCAGAGTGGAAGAGAGTCCAACCCCTCTCAAGAGGACTGGTGCCAGAGCCCAAGCTATGCGTGGAGGCCCGGAGGAGCAGGTGTCACTGAATACAGCAGGAAAGAGAAGTCTTTGTTGGTGAGCCTCTTAAGGCTGGCTTGGGGTGGACGTTAATTAATTTAGCATCCGGGTGCGAAACCAGGTCTCTGTGTCTCAGCTTTGATGCTACTGGCTTGAAATTCATTTAGCGTCTGTGTGCGACATGAAATCTGGAATCCCCGAGATCGTCTGCCTCAGCGGGGGAGACAGCGCTGCAGCTCGGTCTGGAGTTTGGGGTCACGGTGCCATTGGGCGAGAGCATGTCCGTGACACTCGGCAATGAGCCAATTTTACTTGAATCTTTTGCACAATTTATGTAATCTTCTTTTCCTTTCGGCTTGTCCCGTTAGGGGTCACGATGGCGTGTCATCTTTTTACATGTAAGCCTATCTCCTGCATCTTCCTTCTCGAACACCAACTGCCCTCATGTCGTCCTTCACTACATCTATCAACCTTCTTTTAGGTGTTCTTCTAGCTCTTTTGCCTGGCAGCTCCATCTTCATCGTCCTTCTACCAATATACTCTCTGCTCTGGACGTGTCCAAACCATCAAAGTCTGCTCCCTCTAACTCGGTCTCCAAAATATATTACCTTGTCCTTCTGATGAAACCATTTCTAATCCTATCCAACCTGGTCACTGCAGGAGAGAACCTCAACATATTAATTTCTGCCACCTCCAGCTCTGCTTCCTGTTGTCTTGTCAGTGCCACTGTCTCCAATCCATACATCATGACTGGCCTGACCACAGTCTTATAAACTTTGCCCTTCATCCTATCTGTCACATAACAAACCTGACACCTTCCTCCACCCGTTCAAATCTGCTTGGACCCGTTTCTTCACTTCCTGACCACACTCACCATTAGTCTGGACTGTTGACCCCCAGTATTTAAAGTCCTCCACCCTTGCTATCTCTTCTCCCTGTAGCGTCTCTCTTCCCCCACCACCCCTCTCATTCATGCACGTATATTGTGTCTTACTTTGGCTAATCTTCATTCCTCTTCTTTCCGGTGCATGACTACACCTTTTTAACTGTTCCTCCACTCGCTCCCTTGCTTTCACTGCATAATGGTCCATGTTGATTCCAGTCTAACCTCATCTGTCAGCCTATCCATCACCACTACAAACAGGAAAGGGCTCAGGGCTGATCTCTGATCCAGACCCACCGCCACCTTAAACTCCTCTGTCACACCTACAACACACCTCACCGCCGTTCTGCTGCCCTCATCTATCCATCCATCCTTTTTCTGAACCGCTTACCCTCACTCGGGTTGCGGGCGTGCTGGGGCCTATCCCAGCTGACTCTGGTTGAGAGACGGTGTACACTCTGAACTGGTCGCCAGTCGATCACAGGGCACACATAGACTCATTCAGACTCATATTCACATCTCGGGGCAATTTAGAGTCTTCAATTAACCTACCATGTATGTTTTTGGAATGTGGGAGCAAACCGGAGTACCTGGAGAAAACCCATACAGGCATGCGGAGAACATGCAAACTCCACACAGGCGAGGCCGGAATTGAACCTGGGTCCTCAGAACTTTGAGGCATATGTGGTAACCAGGCATTCCCCGTACCGCGCCCTCATACATGTCCCCATACTTCTCTACCACTCCAGACTTCGGCATGCAGCACCACAGTTCCTCTCTGGGTACTCTGTCATAGGCTTTCTCTAGATCTACAAAGACACAATGTAGCTCCTTCCAACCTTCTCTGTACTTCTCCAAAAACACCCTCAATGCAAAGAAATTCATCTGTGATCCTCTTTCTCGGCATGAAACCATACTGTTGCGCGCAAATACTCACTTCTGTCCTGAGTCCAGCCTCCACTACTCTTTCCAATAACTTCATTGTGTGGCTCAGCAATGTTAGTCCTCTGTAGTTTCCACAGCTCTTCACATCACCTCAGGCATCTTCTCTAGAATTCTATTGAACAAGGTGGTCAGAAACTCCAGAGGTACCTCTCATAGATGCTTCAATACCTCCACAGGAATGTCATCAGGACCAACTGCCTTTACATTTTTCATCCTCTTTAGTGCCTTTCTAACTTCCCCCTTATTAATCATTGCCACTTCCTAGTCCACCACACTTGGGTCCTCTACTCTTCCTTCACTCTCATTTTCCTCATTCATCAACTCCTCAAAGTATACAGTACACTACTGGCACCAGTCAACAAATTTCCATCTCGATCCTTAATCACCCTAACCTGATGCACATCCTTCCCATCTCTATCCCGCTGTCTGACCAACCGATATTGATCTGTTTCTCCTTCTTTAATGTCTAACCATGCATACATGTCATCATATGACTCTTGTTGAGCCTTTGCCACCTCTACTTTTGTCCTACGTCACATTATTACCTTGATCACCTTGGCTGTAGTGGTACAGTCTTCTGAAACCTCCTCCTGTCCGCCGAGAGCCTGTCTCACCTCTTCTCGAAAGTCGCACAACACTCTTCCTTTTTTCAGCTTCCACCACATGGTTCTCTGCTCTGTCTTTGTCTTCTTAATCTACCTCGCCACCACCGGAGTCTAGAGTTTAAAGATGTTTTGTTTACTTGTTTTATTCTTTCTTGCATGCAATCCTGCAGCTATGGTTTCAAGCTATTTACAGAGTTCATATAGTTATCTGCTATGCTAATCTGCCATCAGCAACACACCAGCGATAGAAATGCTCACCGAATAGATGTTATGTACTAAACCAAACTGTACCATTTGCTGGAAATGAGGCTAAGGTAAAACTTACAGCTACCTTGTAGAACCACCTGTTGGGTGGAGGGAGTAGTTGATGGGTTCAAGCAGAAATACAAATACACATGCACGTTATTTGCATTATGAATGTATAATATTTCAGAGAGAGCTCACTGAGTGAGACTGTTCATTCACTTGTATTGAGCTGTAACGGTCGCAATGGCAATGGTAAGTTTGATTGAATTTAGCGACATTTAGTGTTGATAATAATGATGCTTTGACTTGATAGTTTATGTTCGTGTAATAATATGTTTTGTTCCCATTTGCATTATCACTGAGTTGAAATAAAATGGAAACCTTATTACGCAAAGGAAAAGGCTTTGCTTTCAAACTGTGTTTATGCCAGGTCATTGCATTCTCAGGGCATGGAATCGATGGCATGCCCTGAGAATAAACTGGGTTTACATACACATTACAGTGGGTTTTTGTGAACACTGGAATAATACAATTGTAAAAGTAGTTTCATGTCCTTTGATGACAGTCGTTCACCTTTTCGAGTACTAAGTAGACCTCTCCAATCAGTCCACTGACAGGACTCATTTGACTCATTGTACATGACAATTGTCCTGGCTGAAGCAATAGACTTCCGTTCTTGTGTCTGGTCTATTATTCTCGTAGTCACTAAAAACATTTAACACATTTGGGGAACACATTTTAAAATAAAATGTTTAATTGCTTAAGAAACATGTCACTTCAATTCATGGAATATCAGAGCAATACATAAATTAGTACACCCACTTAGAAGAGTGAGCTTTTGAGCCGAACATTTTTCAGAATTTTGACTACACTTGCCTGCTAAACGCAGTTTGTCTTGTAACATTTGCCCAACATTTGTATGAGTATTGAGTTTTTTTTTTAGTACTGTCGTGTATGGAATACCATAGAAAATATGTTCGGAAAGACTCAAGGTTCTCTAAGAAATCTGCTGAGGTGTACTTCTATTGAGCGCTGCACTTTATTGCAGATACTTTGAGTTACTGTGTTGGTACTTCACTTTTCCCTGAATAATAAATACGAAGACTACCATTTAAGGCAATACATGTTTGCATTGATATTATACTGTGCTGTGCCCCGAAAAGCATTTACTTGCAAATTTTCAGCTAAAAATATTAAACTCAAATGTCTCATATTTGGTATTTAAACTATGATCATTAAGCTAGCTGGTTTGCATGATGTTTTGCATCAGACCCGAACAAGAGTAGTGTTATGTGTTTTGCATGTTTCTACAGAATGAGCCTGTCTCCTCCTGGACACTGAGTGTCACCATACTGAGGGCAGAAAACATTCGCTCATCAGACTTTTGTATGTGAGAATATTCTTTTATTTTGAACAGAATAAATGTACATGGTTGTGATATTAATTCTTATGAATATGTCATTCGTATTTTTAAAATTCAAGTCTGTATCTAAATTGCCATTCTAAATTGCCTAAAATTTGGGAGACCAAGAAAACTATTTATTATTTTGTCCTAATTGTGTTATTGCTGATCTGTATTTCAGGGTCAGAGTCTGATTGCTACATCACCCTGACTCTCCCACCTGCAATTGTTTTCAAGACAAATACTGTGGCCAACAACAAAAACCCAGAGTGGAACCAAAGCTTTAATTTCAGACTCCATAATAATCTCCAGGTGAGACCTTCAAAGATTCCAAATACATGGAATTTCATGTGAAGAGCAGACACATTGCACAAAATGTAGGAAATAAGTAGACATTTCTTGGGAAAAATTATTATCAACTAACTTAATAAAAATGGTATGGCTTACTGTACATATAGGTATTTATTTTACAAGTATTAGTCTGCACAAAATTTTTTTTAACAAATGCAGGGATCTAGGCAACAAAAGATTGAGTGTCCCGAGCCTGAGTCTTGGGGGAGTGATGATGCTCAAGAAGTTGTGTTGCATCTTTTCAACATCATTATCGCTGTTGCTCGGTGGAATCCTCGCATCTCCCAAACAATCACTTTTCAGAAAACCCCCCAAAAAGCATTTTTGATGAGCCATTATTTAGTGATGCACTGAACGTTCGCCCACCAAATATTTCCAACCAAAAATGTCCAAAAAGTACATTTTTGGTTTTCGTCCGAAAGACTGTTGCCGTCAAAATAAAAAGGGAGAAATAGGATTTTGGGATGATGCAGGCAAAGCACGCGGTTGTGTATGCTATATTTATATTAAAAAAAAAAAAAAAAAAAAAAAACTAACGCCACTTAGACGTTGAACAATCTCCCTGCTTTCTGCTGTTTGTATCGGGGAATGCTTGTTGCACGCTATTTTGCACTGCCCCAGCTACCTACGAGCTATGGCCAGCTAGCTAAAGCTGTACCTGGATTGCTGATCACAACCAGAGAAAAATACCCATTGAGGCCAGTCTGGTTGGTGCCCGTGACGCCCAACACGAGATCGCTCACACCCCTCTGCACAACAGCTGTGATGCCAGGTGCATGAGGAATGTTGAGGCCACTCAAGGTTGGAAGACAGGTGCAGGATGTGCAGGGTCGGAAGATGCCCGTGTCAGAACAGTGTTGAAAGGCAGAAGCATGGCGTGCAGAATCATAAAAGGGTCAGGGTGTGGCCACAAGACGTGCGCCACGGTGCAGAAGGGTGGGTGACTGGCCGCAGCACGTGCAATGCCAGGACGGGATCGGGAGGTGGACGCAGGAAGTGCACAACAGGAACAGATTTGGAAGGCAGCCGCAGGACGTGCGCGATCAGAACAGGTTCGGAATGTGGCTGCAGGACGTGCGCTGGAGCGGGTTCCAAAGGTGGTAATGCTCTTGTCATAATTTTAAAATGAGGGCAATTCAGAAAAATTGTTCTAGAAATGAATTTCTGCAGGTTGGCAGCTCTGCAGACATAGCTACTGTATAAATGCAATTTTATTGATAATTGGCATAGTAATTTAACTTGGTGTTTTGGTTTCTTCATTTGGTGCAAAACTACCAGCAAGAGCAAGACATTTTGAACACTTTAGAATAGGTCAGCATCCATCCATCCATCCATCCATCCATCCTCCGCTTATCGAAGGTCATGTCGTGGGGTAGCAATTTCAGCGAGAAAGCCCCAACTTCCCTCTCTCCGGCCACTTCGTCCAGCTCTTCCGGGGGGATCCTGAGGTTTGTATCTTTGTTCTTTCAGTCATGACCTACTGCCCGTGACCATAGGGTAGGGATGTACAGTAGCTCGACAGGCAAATCAGACGTCTTGCCAGTCCGCCTGTTCATGCCTCAATCCATTGTTCCCTCACTCATGAGCAAGATACTTGAATCCTCCACTTTGGGAAGGTTCTCATCCCCCACCTGGAGAGGGCACTCCACCGTTTTTCAACAAAGTTGGAATGGTTGTAGAACTGCTTCACACTTGGCTGAAAATTGCTCCAGTAAGAGTTGAGGATTGTGGCATGATGAAGCCAACACAACCACATCATGCCGACGAATATTCTCATTCATCCAGGTCATTTCATTCTCAGGGCATTGAATCAATCGCAACTGGAATGTTATGGTTGTCTGAAAAGACCCTTTGCCTCTCAGCCGAGCAGGCTTCATCAGTTAATGCAACAAGGCTTAGTTAGGACAACACGAGCCTGACTTGGTGTGGACTGTCCCTTATTTGCATTCCAAAAGAATGATACCATGTGTGGTTTTGCGTGGCATAAATAGGAGATTCTCCACACCAAGCCTACTCGGATGACAGGTGAAACGTCTTCTAAGAGAATAAGAAAAGTCCAGTTATGATCAATTAAATGCCCTCAGAAAGAATCATATCGAAAATATTTAGAGACGTAATACTGACGTGACCAAATTGGACCCCCTCAATGCCTTGGCTGAGCCTAGGAATTCTGTCCATAAAGGTTGTGAACAAAATTGGTGAAAAAGGGCAGTCTTGGCGGAGTCCAACCCTCACTGTAAACGAATCCCCCTTCCTGCTGGTAATGCGGACCACACTCTGATACCGGTTGTAAAGGGACCGAACAGCCCGTGTTAGGGGTCGGATACCCCATACTCTTGGAGCACTTCCCACAATACCTAGCAGGGTTTTCCACATGTACAAACCCAATTCCAATGAAGTTGGGACATTGTGTGAAACAAATAAAAACAGAATACAATGATTTGCCAATCATGTTCAACCTATATTTAATTGAGTACAAAGACAAGATATTTAATGTTCAAACTGATCAACTTTATTGTTTTTAGCAAATAATAATTATCTTGGAATTGTATGGCTGCAACACGTTCCAAACAAGCTGGGACAGATGGCAAAAAAGACAGAGAAAGTTGAGGAATGCTCATCAAACACCTGTTTGGAACATCCCACAGGTGAACAGGCTCATTGGGAACAGGTGGGTGCCATGATTGGGTAGAAAAGGAGCTTCATTCCCAAGCAAAGATGGGGCGAGGTTCACCTCTTTGTGAACAAGTGCGTGAGAAAATAGTTGAACAGTTTAAGGACAATGTTCCTCAACGTACAATTGCAAGGAATTTAGGGATTTCATCATCTACGGCCCATAATATCATCAAAAGGTTCAGAGAATCTGGAGAAATCACTGCATGTAAGCGGCAAGGCCGAAAACCAACATTGAATGCCCGTGACCTTCGATCCTTCAGGGGGCACTACATCAAAAACCGACATCAATGTGTAAAGGATATCGCCACATGGGCTCAGGAACACTTCAGAAAACCAATGTCAGTAAACACAGTTCGGCGATACATCCGTAAGTGCAACTCAAGATGGCGCCTACCAGTGTGGCCGCCTCGGTAACGCGCTCTCTAGTATTGTCTTCGTTTTTGTGTTTTTCGTCCGTCTTTGGAGACCTTACACGACTCACTTACACAAGGGGAGACCTGCTAACCATCAAGGAGGCTACTCCGGACTTTCTGTCACCAACTTTCGAAAATCCGCTCAGTTTTTTCCCCGAGTTACTCACCGGAGCGGCGTCCGCGGTTTTCGGCGCATGGATGCGGAAGCGGCGCCACAGAGGAAAACGAGCCGGAATTCAGGTGAAACTCCGCAAGAGAGGACACAGATTGGCCTTCCCGTCGATCCACCTCGCGAATGTACGCTCCCTACCCAACAAAATGGACGAGCTTCATCTTCTGTTAAAGACCAGTAAAGACTTCGGACGTTCCGCGGCCATGTGCTTCACGGAGACCTGGCTTTGCGACGCTGTACCCGATGGCGCCGTCACGCTTCCCGGCTTCAACATTCATCGAGCGGACCGCGACATGGAATCATCGGGAAAAACGAAGGGCGGCGGGATATGCCTCCATATAAACGAAAAATGGTGTACGGACGTCACGGTGCTCAGCACACACTGCAGCCCGCATTTGGAGTCGCTGTTTCTGAACTGTAAACCATTTTACGCGCCACGTGAGTTTGCATCGTTTATACTGGCTGGAGTCTATATCACACCGCAAGCTAACACGAACGCCGCATTGCTAACGCTCGCCGAACAAGTCAACGAAATTGAAAAAAAACACCCTGACTCACCCCTCATTATTCTCGGGGACTTTAACAAAGCTAAACTCAACCACGAACTCCCTAAATACAAGCAGCACATCGACTGTCCTACCAGGGAAAATAATACTTTAGACCACTGCTACACTACGGTAAAAAACGCATACCGTGCTATACCTCGTGCAGCCCTGGGCTCGTCTGATCACTGCTTAATTCACTTAATACCGACGTACAAGCAAGTACTTAAATGTGCGAAGCCTACAGTGAAAACAGTCAAAAAGTGGACCAATGAAGCAAAGATGGAACTTCAAAGCTGTTTAGACTGCACAGACTGGAGTGTCTTTGAAAATTCAGCTGGCAGCCTGGATGAATATACGGACACTGTCACATCCTATATCAGTTTCTGTGAAGAGGTTTGTGTACCAACAAAATCATTTCGGACATTCAACAACAACAAGCCGTGGTTCACTGCTAAACTTAAGCAGCTTCGCCAAGCTAAGGAAGATGCATATCAGAGCGGGGACAGGGCCCTGTATAATCGAGCTAGAAACCAGCTTACTAAAGAAATTAACATTGCAAAGAGGATCTATGCAGCAAAGTTGGAAAAACAGTTTAGCGCGAACGACTCGAAATCAGTCTGGCGTGCATTCCAATCGCTGACTAATTACAAGCGACGATCCCCCCAAGCTGAGAACAATACCACACTAGCCAACGACTTGAATACCTTCTATTGCAGATTTGAAAAGGACAGTTTCACTCCACACACCAACCCGGCCGCACCCGCGACCACAACCACACCTCTGACTTCTGCGTTAACCATCCATGAACAGGATGTGAGACGCATCTTCAAACAACAGAAGATTAACAAAGCAACAGGACCGGACCATGTGTCCCCATCCTGCCTCAAAGTCTGCGCGGACCAGCTCGCTCCAGTCTTCACTCAGATCTTTAACAGATCTTTGGAAATGTGCGAAGTTCCATCCTGCTTCAAACGCTCCACCATCATTCCAGTCCCCAAGAAACCTGCAATCTCTAGTCTGAATGACTACAGGCCTGTCGCTTTGACATCTGTGGTCATGAAGTCCTTTGAACGTCTCGTGCTGGACCACCTCAAGAGTGTCACAGGTCCCCTGCTGGACCCCCTGCAGTTTGCCTACCAAGCGAACAGGTCTGCGGATGATGCAGTCAACATGGGACTGCACTTCATCCTAGAACACCTCGACAGTGCAGGGACCTACGTGAGGATCCTGTTCGTGGACTTCAGCTCAGCGTTCAACACCATCATCCCTGAACTCCTTTCAACCAAGCTTCTCCAGCTCAGCGTCTCACCTGCCATCTGCCAGTGGATTTACAGCTTTCTGACGGGCAGGACACAGCAGGTCAGGCTGGGGGAGGCCACCTCATCCACACGCAGCATCAGCACTGGGGCGCCCCAAGGTTGTGTCCTCTCTCCGCTGCTCTTCTCTCTCTACACGAACGACTGCACCTCAGCGAACCCGACTGTCAAGCTCCTGAAGTTTGCAGATGACACCACTGTCATCAGCCTCATCAAGGACGGTGACGAGTCTGCATATCGACAGGAAGCGGAGCGGCTGGAGCTGTGGTGCGGGCGACACAACCTGGAGCTGAACACGCTCAAGACGGTAGAGATGATCGTGGACTTCAGGAGGCATCCTTCGCCACAGCTGCCCCTCACGTTGTCCAGCTGCCTTGTGTCAACCGTCGAGACCTTCAAGTTCCTGGGAATTACAATCTCTCAGGACCTGAAGTGGGCGAACAACATCAACTCCGTCCTCAAAAAGGCCCAGCAGAGGATGTACTTCCTGCGGCTTCTGAGAAAGCACGGCCTGCCACCGGAGCTGCTGAGACAGTTCTACACAGCGGTCATCGAATCGGTCCTGTGTTCTTCCATCACAGTCTGGTTTGGTGCTGCTACAAAAAAGGACAAACTCCGACTGCAACGGACAATCAAAACTGCTGAAAGGATTGTCGGTACCCCCCTACCCACCATTGAGGACTTGCACGCTGCCAGAACTAAGACAAGGGCGTGCAAAATCCTCTCGGACCGTCTGCACCCCGGTCACCAGCTCTTCCAGCTCCTTCCCTCAGGTAGGCGCTACCGATCAACGCTAACTAGAACTAGTAGACATTCCAACAGCTTCTTCCCTCTTGCGATCAACTTCTTAAACACCTAACCTATAATTCCATTACAACAAGCTGGCAATTTTTTGACTTGAGTTCGTTGTCACATTTCTGTGGGGCCAATTATTTATTACTTGTGCACTCACTGTAGTTGTCTCGCCATGCTGCACTATTTGCATATACTGGCCACTCATGCCAGAGTAGCATCTGCTCCATTTGCACACTGATTGAGGAGTATCTGTAACATTTGCACAACCGACATTGTCCCAGATGATCGCACTACTTGTCACTTTAAACCGCATACACTCCTTGAAGTCTCAGCGCCCTTTGCACAATGGTCATTGCACCGGACTATTGCAATATTAGTCGTTCGAACTGCTCTAAGTGCTAGAGGACTCTGCATCTTTTTGCACAATTGTTTTTTGTCAATGTCTTTATGTCCCCAAAGTGTTCTGTAAATTGACTGTTTGTTGTACTAGAGCGGCTCCAACTACCGGAGACAAATTCCTTGTGTGTTTTGGACATACTTGGCAAATAAAGATGATTCTGATTCTGATTCTGATTAAAACTATGCAAAGCAAAAGCCATTTATCAACAACACACGGAAACGCCGCCGGCTTCTCTGGGCCTGAGCTCATCTAAGATGGACTGACGCAAAGTGGAAAAGTGTTCTCTGATCCGACGAGTCCACATTTCAAATTGTTTTTGGAAATTGTGGACGTCGTGTCCTCCAGGCCAAAGAGAAAAAGAACCATCCGGACTGTTATGGACGCAAAGTTCAAAAGCTGACATCTGTGATGGTATGGGGCTGTGTTAGTGCCAATGGCATGGGTAACTTACACATCCTGTGAAGGCACCATTAATGCTGAAAGGTACATACAGGTTTTGGAGAAACATATGCTGCCATCCAAGCAACGTCTTTTTCATGGACGCCCCTGTTTATTTCAGCAAGATAATGCCAAACCACATTCTCCACGTGTTACAACAGCGTGGCTTCGGAGTAAAAGAGTGCGGGTACTAGACTGGCCTGCCTGCAGTCCAGACCCGTCTCCCGTTGAAAATGTGTGGCGCATTATGAAGCGTAAAATACGACAACAGAGACCCCGGACTGTTGAACAGCTGAAGCTGTACATCAAGGAAGAATGGGAAAGAATTCCACCAACAAAGCTTCAATAATTAGTGTCCTCAGTTCCCAACCGTTTATTGAATGTTGTTAAACATGATCCTGGCCCAGCTTTTTTGGAATATGTTGCAGCCATAATATTCCAAGTTAATGAATATTTGTTAAAAACAATAAGGTTTATCAGTTTGAACATTAAATATATTGTCTTTGTAGTGTATTCAATTAAATATAGGTTGAACATGATTTGCAAATCATTGTATTCTGTTTTTATTTATGTTTAACACAACGTCCCAACTTCATTGGAATTGGGGTTGTACATTTATGAGTGGCAGGCTGCCACAATTGAATTTTGCCCGCCGATTTTGGCTTTTTCTGCGTGGAAATTGTGCCGTGATGGACTCCTTTTGTGTGTCTGCTAATGATCCATACCACCGATTTTCTTTCTGCGACCATACTGAAATTACGGTTTCGCTAATGACTAAAGTATCACAAGTATTGATATTTAATTTTGAGACACGATCTTCTGGTATCAGCAACATCGACATTTCAGACAGTATCGATCCTTCCCTTTGCCAGTGACGCTGCTCCAGCCGGCGTAATGGTGTCTCATCACAGCACAATCGGTACGGTTTTCGTTGGTATTTGTGTGTATTTTCGCTTGTAAAGGCCTGCGTACAGTCTTCAGGACCTTTTGAGTTTAGGATTTTGCCGCCAACCAAAGCTGCACTGCCGAGCACGATGCATCCCCCCCCAACATGTAAATTGACTCCTTTGTCCACAGTTAAACAGTTTTAAAATGATGTAAATGATCTTTTTGAAACAAATAAGGATACAGTATACTTTATATCCATCCATTTTCCGAGCTGCTTCTCCTCACTAGGGTCGCGGGCGTGCTGGAGCCTATCCCAGCTATCATCGGGCAGGAGGCGGGGTACACCCTGAACTGGTTGCCAGCCAATCGCAGGGCACATAGAAACAAACAACCAATTCACACTCACATTCACACCTACGGGCAATTTAGAGTCTCCAATTAATGCATGTTTTTGGGATGTGGGAGGAAACCGGAGTGGCCCGGAGAAAACCCACGCAGGCACGGGGATAACATGCAAACTCCACACAGGTGGGGCCGGGGATACTGTATATGCAACTGTTAAGTCTCATGTCCACCATTAATACAAGACAGCGTCAGCTCAGCATCCCACTTGACTTCATATGGCCACAGGATTTGTACTGTAAAGCCACTTAAAGTTCTGCTCATTTGCTGACAAAGAAACATTTTATATTCAAATCACACTCATAGTTTTTTCCCTGATTGTAACCCATCCTATATATGCTGATATTAAGGGATGCTCCTATTACATTCACTTTAAGTACAGCATTTATAAAAAGTGAAAAAAGCAGAATACATACATGTAAACAGATACATGCCTTTTGTTATGCTTTGCTTTTATCTGAAGTTTCCATTGTCTTTTAAAATTATAATTACATATAAACATATATAAAAAAAGATATAACCCGTTTAGTCAGCCACTGCTTGTTGCAGACAAACTTCATCTTCACAGTAAAATATTTTTCAGATATAACTGGAGTCACTGTTGAATTTATTATATACAAATCTATGGTATGCCAATTACGTGAGACTACAAACATCATGCTTGGTCCAGTGCTACCAATGGAAAAGTTGGTGTAGAGCCCTGTAAAAGTGTTTGATTTTACATTTGTTTGTTTATTGAAATGATTGTATTTTTTATCTTGAAATATTTTATTTCTTATAAGATATTCGGTAAGTGCGCGTTTAATTTTAACCCCCACCCAATCTGAAAACCCCCGGCCAGGCGCCGGATACCCACTATCACAAATCGATTTCGGTCCTGAGATCTCCCGGGAGTATTATACCCCCAGGGGAACAGAGGCTCGAACGCCTTCTCCAAGTCCACAAAGGAAACGTAGTCTTGTTGGGCGAACTCCCATGCACCGCACCCCTGCTGAGGGTGTAGAGCTGGTCCAGTGTTCCACAGCCAGGATGATAACCACACTGCCGCTCCTGACTCTGAGATTAGATTTCCCAATGGACCTTCCTCTCCAGAACCCCTGAAAAGACCTTACCAGGGAGCCTGAGGAGTGTCACCACCCCGGTAGTTGGAACACACCCTCCGGTCCCTTCTTAAAAAGAGGGACCACCACCAGTCTGCCAATCCAGAGGCAAAGCCTTTAGGAACTTCAGGCGGATCTCACTCACCCCTGGGGTCCTGGCACAAAGCGCTTTTTGAACCACCTCGGTAACCTCAAGTTCAGCGATAAGAGAGCCTACCTCGATGTGCCAAGACTCTGCTTCCTCACAGGAAGGCATGTTAGTGGAATCGAGGTGGTCTTCAAAGTATTCCCCTTCCAATTCACCACATGTCGAATTGAAGTCAGCAGCGCCTGTCCCCACTTGACACAGTGTTGGTGTCACATGGTGCACTGCTTCCCCCTCCTGAGACACCGGATGTGGACCAGAATTTCTTCAAACCCTTCCAAAAGCCTCCATGGCCTCACCAAAATCCTCCCAGACCAATTATTTATTTTTGCCTCAGCGACCACCAAAGCTGCATTCCGCTTGGCCAGCCGGTACCCATCAGCTGCATCCTGGAGTCCCCACAGGCCAGAAGGACCGATAGGACTCTTTCTTCAGCTTGACTGCATCCAGGACAGACACAGACCACCTTACAGCAACAACTGCGGTCAGCCGCCTCAATAATGGAGGCAAGGAACATGACCCACTTGAACTCAATGTTTCCCGCCCCCCCCCCGGGACGTGGTTTAAGTTCGGCCAGAGCTGGGAGTTGAAACTCCTTCTCGCAGTGGACTCTGCCAGACGTTCCAAGCAGACCCTCAAAATACATTTGGGTCTGCCAAGTCAGACCGGCATCTTCGCCACCATTGGGGGCAACACACCACCAGGTGGTGATTGGTTGCCAGTCCCACTGTCTGATACAAGTCCGATGACGTGTCCACAAAGTCAATTATCGAAGACTCACCTATCATTATCGTTGGGGCCTTGAACAAAGCTAAACTCAACCAAGAACTCCCTAAATACGACGAGGACATGGACTGTCCTACCAGGGAAAACAACATTCTTGACCATTGCTATACTACGCGAAATGACGCAAACAGTGCTTACCCGCGTGCACCTCTGGGCTCATCTGATCACTGCTTAATTCACTTAATACAAACATACAGGCAAAAACTTACTGTAAATGGGCAAAGCCTTCTTGTGAAAACACTGACGAAGTGGACCAATGAAGCAAAGATAGAACTGCAAAGCTGTTTAGATTGCACAGACTGGCGTGTCTTTGAAACTTCAACTGGCAGCCTGGATGAATATATGGACACTGTTAAATCCTACATCAGTTTCTGTGAAGATGTGTGTGTACAAACAAAGTCATTTTACACGTTCAATAACAACAAGCCGTGTTTCACCGCTAAACTGAAGCAACTTCGCCAGCCTAAAGAGGGCGCCTATCGAAGTGAGGATAGAGCCCTGTATAAGTGCGCTAGAAACCAGCTGACTAAAGAAATTAACATCACAAAGAGAAATTATGCAGATCAACAAAGCAGCAGGCCCAGACCTTGTGTCCCCATCTTGCGTCAAAGTCTGGTCCAGTCTTCTCCAGTCTTCGCATTTCTTCTCCAGTCTTCACACAGATCTTCAATTGATCTCTGGAACTGTGGAAAGTACCATCATATTTCAAACGCTCCACAATAATCCCAGTCCTCAAAAAACCTGCAATCTTGGGTATGAATGACTAAAAGGCCTGTTGTGTGTGTGTGTGTGTGTGTGTGTGTGTGTGTGTGTGTGTGCGCGTGCGTGTTATACTCGATTTCAGTCTGGTGCACACAAGAGACATATAATGAAATACATTTCACTGCATGTCAATATGTCAGAAACAGTAGTCTTGAATGTTTTCTCTTCTGTTCCCAGACGACTCTCCAGATTAAGATGCATGATGAGGACCTCCTATTTGACGATGTGATTCAAACAATCAGGTTTGATATCAGCACCCTGACAGTAGGGCAGAGGGAAATCAAGGAATTTGCTATCCAGCCACAGGTACAATTGCCAACACTTTGTTCAGTCGGGTTACGTTATCGCAGTGTAAATATTATCTCGGTGGAAAAATCTCGAAACCACACAATCTCAGTCAGCATCATATCATTCACCCCGATTTTGCATAATCCCAATTTTGAGATTAAAGACCCCCAAAATTGAGCAAAAATGACTCGTTAACAAGATGGACAATGAATGAATCGATGAAAAAAATAAATCACCAAGTACTCAGGCTTCAAAATGGTCAAGAATTGAGGCGTTCTTTTACCTTCCAGATGCTTTGGGCATGTCGCATGAGAGCTCTGAAAATCCCGCCTTCCTGGACCTTTCAGATGTCAAATACTTCCTTCTATTACAGGTCATAAGCGGAATTTTCAGCGATGGAGATAACACGCTTTCATAGCGCAACCTATGCAGCCACAGCGCACGGCGCACTACCGGTCCTCATGGATACATTTTTCTCCTTCTCCTCCCTTCTCGTTCCCGCAACGTGTAGTTGGGAAACTGAGGCTGATGGCTGCAATGCTGTTTTACTGAACCTCCGGCGGCTTCTCTAAGCCGCATTCAGGCCGCCAATGGGCGGTGGGCGGCGGATCTCATCCGGTTCGGATGTATTTTTTTCTGAGTTGTGGGCATAGTTCCTGGCCAAGTGCACGCTATACTGGTAGAACTGGGTGAAGTTATTTATGAACAAGGAAGTGCAATTCCACCTAATGGCCACTGCATGGAATAAGGACGCTTTGTGTTTATATTGTGGGGGAGCCGCATCCTCAAGATGTCACGGGGATAGTCTTTAGGCACGCCCAAAAATGTTGAAGAGTTGAGAGTTTTAAACCGTATCTCAACAATTCAGTAATATATTTTTCTCAGTCTTTGCATGTCTTCAGCACTTAAGTTCAAACATATTTCATGTATTTTGAAACAAAATAGCGGCACGGTGGCCGACTGGTTAGAGCGTCAGCCTCACAGTTCTGAGGACCCGGGTTCAATCCCCGGCCCCGCCTGTGTGGAGTTTGCATGTTCTCCCCGTGCCTGCGTGGGTTTTCTCCGGGCACTCCGGTTTCCTCCCACATCCCAAAAACATGCATGAATTGGAGGCTCTAAATTGCCCGTAGGTGTGAATGTGAGTGCGAATGGTTGTTTGTTTGTGTGTGCCCTGCGATTGGCTGGCAACCAGTTCAGGGTGTACCCCGCCTCCTGCCCGATGACAGCTGGGATAGGCTCCAGCAAGCCCGCGACCCTAGTGAGGAGAAGCGGCTCAGAAAATGGATGGATGGATGAAACAAAATATGGATTTTCATTTTGGGGGTCTTTAACAATACCCCTTTACTTTATTCCAAGACTTTCAAATTAGAGGTGGTAACTTGCTTCAATACTAACCCTAAATCCTAAAGAATTCCCAACACTCGTGAGTACTTTAGAATCACACGTTTTTGTTTCGAAAATAGTGGAACTACTCCCAAAAACAAAACAAAAATAATTTCAAGCATATACAAATAATCTCAAGGACTAATTCAATAGATTTACCAATTGCAAAATGGGAAAAAGACCTGTCAGTGTCCACTGGATGCAAATCTGCAGACACAAATTCTCAATGACAAAAAACAGTAATTTACAGCTAATCCAGTGAAAAGTACTCACACGTAGATCACACGTTATACAATATAGGATGCATAAAAAGGGCTAATCTCAATCAGACATGCTGTATGTACTCATTATACTAAAAACATTCCGGACACTTACTTTCATGCTCTTTGGCCTTGTACACCTGTACAGTGCTTCCGATCACTAGATACACAGAAACTCTCCTAAATTTTGAACTGTCAGGTTCCGATCTTCCATAATATTCGTCTGTTGAGTGATCTAAAATTAATAGGCCTCCCAAATAGGGAAGGAGCCAGAGCTGGTGTGTGAGGTCGAGAAGTTCCGACTAGATGTGGTCGGACTCGCCTCCACACAAAGCTTGGGCTCTGGTGCCAGTCCTCCCAAGAGGGGTTGGACTCTCTTCCACTCTGGAGTTGCCCACGGTGAGAGGCGCCGAGCAGGTGTGGGTATACTGATTGCCCCCCCGGCTCAGCGCCTGTACATTGGGGTTCACCCGCTGGACGAAAGGGTAGCCTCCCTCCGCCTTCGTGTGGGGGGATGGGTCCTGACTGTAGTTTGTGCCTATGCACCAAACAGCAGTTATGAGTACTCACCCTTTTTGGAGACTTTTTCATTCTGCTGGGGGACTTCAATCCTCATGTGGGCAAAAGACATTGAGACCTGGACTTCAGTCATTGAGACCTGGACTTCAATCCTCACGTGGGCAAAGACATTGAGACCTGGAAGGGCGTTATTGGGAGGAATGGGGGATGCTTCGGGAGTATGGGGTACCGAACCCCCTGATACGGGCTGTTCGGTCCCTGTACGACCGAAAACAGAGTTTGGTCCCCATATCCGGCAGTAAATCGGACTCATTTCCGGTCGTTTCCAACAGGCGGATTGGTGCAGCGTCTGCAGTGATGCAGACTTTGTATCGGTCTGTTGTGGTAAAGAAGGAGCTAAGCCGTAAGGGGAAGCTCTCGATTTACTTGTCCATCTCCGTTCCTACCCTCACCTATGGTCACGAGCTGTGGGTCGTGACAGAAAGAACAAGATCCCGGATACAAGCGGCCGAAAGGAGTTTCCTCCGCAGGGTGTCCGGGCTCTGCCTTAGAGATAGGGTCATCTGTCATCCGGGAGGATCTCAGAGTAGAGCCGCTGCTCCTCCACATCGAGAGGACACAGATGAGGTGGCTGGGGCATCTGATTCGGATGCCTCCCGGATGCCTCCCTGGTGAGGTGTTCCGGGCACGTCCCACCGGGAGGAGACTCCAGGGACGACCCAGGACACGCTGGAGATACGTCTTTCGGCCAGCCTGGGAACGCCTCGGGATCCCCCCGGAAGAGCTGGATGAAGTGGCTGAGTAGAGGGAAGTCTGGGTGTCCCTGCTAAAGCTACTGCCCCCGCGACCCGACCTCGGATAAGCAGTCGAAAATGGATGGATGGAATTAATTTTTTCATTTTTCTTTGTTATATAGAATTTTTCATTTTTTTTTAAAGAACGGTTATATAATAAACAGATGTCAATATGTGTGTATGGGTATGTGTGGCTCATTAAGAGAAAAAAATAGGGAAAATAATTGTTTATTGATCAAGCTCTTTGTGCTTAGGTTCGCAATATTATTGTTATCCTTCAAAGCACATTGTTAAAAAAATGTTTTAGCTTCTTTTACGTTTTATCGAGACGCTTTATTATTGTGTATTGTTTGGAAAAGTTGAATAAAAAGATTTTTTTTTAAATGATTAAGAATGTTATATATTGTTTTATAAATATTTGGCTGTACCACCTGACATTTTGTTTTTTGTCGTGAACTTAAAAATACTGTTCAAAAAATGAGTTAATACATTTCGAGTTAAGTTAAATGAGACTTCAAATACATTGTTCGGCACTGAAAAATATGCATTACATCTATATTGAAAATCATTTTTAAAAAAATTGATTTTTAGTAGCTTTATTTGACATTGACCTACTGTATATACTGGGCATATGTACCGTATACTTAGTATAGTTTTGATGTAGTCTGCATGTGAACGGGCCGATTATCATATCAAAGTCAATTACGTAATCGCGTGTGTATTCCTCGCCTTATACTGCTATGTATCGTCTATATCTTTAAAGGGTAAACTTTGGATCGCCTTTGACCTGAAGGAGAGGTAACGTTTTTGTTTTGATTTTGACTGTTTAAATGCATGGAAATTCGAGAAATGTGTAAGTTTTGCTCTTTATCGTTTCTTTAGTGACAAGAAAGTTGCCAGTCCGTTCAAAGGCCTTCATTCAGGGGGTAAGACTTCCATCGATGTGCAGCAATAAAGAATGTGAATGTGCTTGTAACAGCGATGAACACATTTTAAATCAACGTAAGATTGTTTAAGCACAAGTCAGGCAAACATTCTAATCCAAGGAGTCCTGGCTCGCCGACATTTACTGTAGATAAATGAGATTATGTGGTCTAGTAGGTACGAGTGGTCTACATCAGAAAATAGTTACAATTCCATGACAGAGTTATCAAGCAGGAAGGTTTTTTTTTTTTTTTTTAAACCCCAGTGAATTATTGAGGAAAGAACATTTTTGTTGAAACTCTATTAAACTGCAAACTGGAATACTGTAGGTACGGTAAAATAACAATTGGTCACTTATGTTATTTCATTTCTCCATGTTGCACTGAAAGCTTGGAGTTATGTTCCGTTGTTTTATTCAAACAAGATAAGTCAATTTTTTTCTGTTGGGTCGTTCAACAGAAGGAAGTGGTTTCTTACTGGAAATTAAATGTTACCGTACTCAAAGTCAAAACAAGCTCTTCCAGCGATTACTGTAAGTACAACATTCTCTTCATGCATTTTGAAGGTCAAACATTGAATCTTAACTTAAATTCCAGTTTCAGAGTCAGACTACTATGTCACTCTTTGTCTTCCTACGGCGACCGCAAGTGCTTTCAACACGACGACAGTGCACAATAAGTGCAATCCGGAGTGGAATGAAACATTCACCTTCAGAGTCCCCTCCCATCTGAAAGTAAGTCCATAGAAAATCAACAGACATCAGATGAAAGGAGGGATATATTGCACATTGCATATATTTCATTGTCTTGACGTGGAGAGCAGAAGAGGAGTTCATGACTGCAGACTGTGAATCATAAGAATGGCCAATGTTTCCTCAGAATGTTTTAGAGATCAAGCTACATGACGAGGACCCCATTTCATATGATGACATCATTTCAACTGTTCTGTTCGATCTCAACAACCTCACGCTTGGGAAGAAAGAAAGAATCGCGTTCAACTTAAATTCTAAGGTAAATGCAAACAATACTTTTGGGGGATCTCAGTCCCGTCTCAAACTCAGGATATATTGTCAAGCCGTTTCAAGACCAGCTACTACTGACAGCAGTGTTTCACCAATACACCGTGGGATTTGTTTGTGAAATAACCAGGATTGTGAATCAGCACATGGGTCATTTTCATGTAATTTGGTCAATAACGGTAAAGACAACAACAAAAAAGTCTAATTTAGCAATTGTTTTTATGCCGACTTGGTTTTATATGATAAATGTCTCCTATGCTGAAACGGCCACGCTTAAAGTCCATCCATTCATTTTCTGAGACGCTTGTCCTCACAAGGGTCGCGGGAGTGCTGGAGCCTATCCCAACTATCATAGGGCAGGAGGTGGGGTACACCCTGAACCGGTTGCCAGCCAATCGCAGGGCACATACAAACAAACAACCATCCGCACTCACATTCACACCTACGGGCAATTTAGAGTCTTCAATTAACCTACCATGCATGTTTTTGGGATGTGGGAGGAAACCGGAGTGCCCGGAGAAAAACCACGCAGGTACGGGGAGAGCATGCATGGGAAAGCTTCTGTGCATTTTGATGGAATGTAAACTGGGACGTGAAGACGCCGTGCAATGGACATTATCATTTTGAATCGCGTCAAAACCAGTGGCCGACCGGCCAGCCGCTCAAGGAAACAGTTGCCAAGCCACGCGCACTGCGCCATAGTTCAGTCGGGTTCGGCTCCGGTGCTCGGTGTGCGCCAGCCTCAACCACCATAATCCGAACCTTAACTCATCCGAAACTGCCGTAACCCCAACCCTAGTCCTAAACCTAACCATCAGAAACGTCTTAGTTTTTTAAAAAAAGGATATTTGGGATGGACATCTCGGTACATCTGCGTAGCCTACCCTTCCCGCGATGCAGGAGCCAATCATGTTGAAGCGGGGCGGGTCTTGCTGAGAAAGGGTGTGGGATTCCTAAGAATGTCTGTGAAATGGGACGTTCCCTTTCCAGCTGTTTCGTATTTTCTAATTTGTTTCGTATTTTGTGAATTGAAGTGTTTTGGTTTTTGTGAATTTGTTTTCTGAAAAGTGTTTCACAATTTGTGATACTGTTTTGCATGCCACCGTAATATAATATATATACACACACCTTAGTACCATTTTGTAGGTACCGGACTTACTGTAGATTCTTTAACCTGGTCTTGGCCTTGACTTAGTGTAATCGAATCAATGTCTTGTTTTTGGTTTATGTGTATTGACTACAACACTAGATCATCGTGAGATGTTCTCTCTGCTAACCCTGACCTTCCCCCCCCCCCCCCCCCCCCCCCCCCCCCCAGACATTGGACCAAATTTTTATTCAACTTGAGATGCTTCACAGGTGATAGACCTTTAACATATTGATAAAATATGTGCTCTCCAATTTAAGAAATACGCTATTTTTATCAAGTCTATCTTTTCAATTTTTTAGTGAGGAGCCCTCGTGTGAATATCTCAGTAATGGCATCCTCATGGTAAGACACGTTAATAGCACCATTATGTGTTCAGCACATTAAGCGATTGTCTATTAACGTGTACATTTCAAATGACCCATTCCGGTGTGACTGTGTGTACGTTCTCTGAACACATGAAACCACCCACATGAGCAGACGATCAATTTCACACATCATTTCATAATTTAACGACACTACACCGGGCAGCAACAAATCAAAAGCAAAACATAAATAAATATTGTAATGTCAAATATCAAACTGTTATATTCTGTTGCGTTGACATGTTCAGTAGTACTTATTAGAATGTCTTATGCATCTTTCCTTTAGGCTGGCCCATTCTCTGTTTTGGACATCAGTGTTGACAATCTTCTAAACAATTATGGTATTGTACAATATGTTAGTGTCTGCCTAGCCAAATAAATTAGAGTGGAATGTACAATTCTGTTCTTGCTCAACGATACACTGCATAAGACTTAAAGTTTACACTTGTCAATGACTCAGTTTGATTGGTCACATTTGTAACATGAATCTTAATATTCACTGACATTACAAACTGTTTTGATATACAATGGTTAGGACAATTCAAAAATGGCCTTCTCGAATGCGAGCAATGGTGACTACTTTTTAAGTTATGACAAACCTTCGCGACTGACGCAGAGATGTAGATGTACAGTATATCCCTGAACATCAAACACAATAAATCAATCAAGATTTTTCTTCCTGCTTTTGATAGATTTTCTGGGTAAAACTATAAAGGTTCATGGTGCCTGTCCTGAGAATCAGAGTTTGTCAGCGAAGGAAATCACCAAGCTGCGTTTCTATGTCAACAGAGATTTGGAAACTGAACTTGGAGTGGCAGTGAGTTTTTGTATAGATAATATAACTTGGGGTTGATTATTTCCTCTGTCAAAGAAATGTACTGTATGTCTTTGTAGTCAGTCTGTATGTTGTGTTGGTATTGGTTCAAGGCTGTGTGGTTTCTCTTGAAACCTGATGCAAGTGGCGGGATTAGAGTCTAGAGTACCTCTGCTTATTGTCTTTCAGTCCTCTGCTGTTGATACCACCTTGAGTTCTACAAGGCTTCAGCCGTTACGACCTGAAGACACGAGCAAAGTGTCCCTTGTCATTGATCAGGTAAGAAATAATTTATGTATCAAAATCCAGGATGATTCAGCACAAATTTGAACAGCCTCATTCTTGTGAACTGAGGAAATTATAAAGTGAACAATAAAAGTGGTAGAGAAGTAAGTAAAAATATTATATATATATATATGAATTAACTGTGGCTAATCAAATTTTTGGGAAAAAGTTCATGTTCACTGACCGCACACAAGGCCAATTACCTCCAGTCCTGTTCAACCAAGAAATCCCTTCGATAGAACATGTCGGGCAAAAGATCTCAAAAAGCTGCTCCAAAATGCCACAATCCAAAGTAATTAAAGAACAGATGAGACAAAGTAATTGACATCTATCAATCTGTGGAGGGTTACAAAGCAATTTCTAAAGCTTTAGGACTCCAGCAAACCAAGAGCAATTATCCACAAATGGAGAAATCATGTAACAGTAGTGAACCTTGCCAGGAGTGGCCGACCTACCCAAATTGCCCCAAGAGCACAGCCACCACTCATCCAGGAGGTCAGAAAGCAACCTCCAAATAAAATTTCGCTTCGGGCCCCAATTTGGTCAGGGGTAGCCTTTTGTATGTGTCACACACACACACACACATATTTATAAATATCACATATATATATATATATATATATATAAAAATATCATATATATACACACACACATGCGGAATTTTTACCCATTCATCCAGGAGCATAGTTGTGGGGTCACACACTGATGTTGGATGTGAAGAACTGACTCACTGCCCAGTCAAAATTGATCAAAGGTGTTCTGTCGAGTTGAGGGCAGGACTCTGTGCAGGCCAGTCAAGTTAATCTATACCAAATACTCTCATCCATGTCTTGGACCTTGGTTTGTGCACTGGTGTCCAGACATGTTGGAACAGTAAAGGGTAATTCCTAAACCTTTTGACTGTACAAAATCTCTTGCTGAAGCATTCAGATTTCCTTTCACTGAGGTAATATTTTGGACATCTTCAACTTTGTGGGAACAGTTTGGACATGGTCCCTTCCTGTTCCAACACGGCTGTGCATCAGTGCACAAATCAAGGTTCATCCAGTATACATACAGTATATATGAGCTGCGACTCACTGGAGACCATTTCAGGGTGCAGTGCGCCTTTCACCCAAAATCAGCTGTGTGTGATAAAGATAAGTGATATTAAGAATGGATAGGGATGGGTGGCTATATATATGTAGCGATTATGTATGAAATACAAATTTTAATTAATTTAGGATAAAGTAATAACCCAGGAGCGACGTTTGCGTTACTTCCGGCTTTTCGTAAATTTGCTTCGATTGTTAAAATCAAACTAATGTCTCGAAAAGGGCACCATGTAAAATTTTTCAAGTTGAACTTTAGGCGAAGTGACGACAAACCTTTTTAAATCAGTCTCATGATCTGTAGGTTGCTACACTGTACGGCATTTTGAGTCCGAGGTCGCAGAGGTTTACTCAAATTCATAACACACACAAAATACGACCACGTTTGGAATTTTATGGTATATTTAATGAAATACACAACTACAATAAGCAAATAACTCCAAGGGTAAACGAATGGAAGAGAATGAGGCGTACGAAAATGGAAAAGAGGACATCGTGTGTGGTCGCTGGGCTAAACTAAATGAGCGTGTGAGCGTTTAATGCGTTGACTCAGAGCGAGAGAAGGCAAAGTTGGGATTTATGAAGCGAGTAATTTCCCCACAATGACTACGCGCTGATGTTGTACATCATAGCAAGGATTGCAGTGTCGACTCACGAACGCAGATCAGCTGTGGCCTCATGGACAAAGACTTGTGTGGATTTCCGCCTAAAACATGGCGTATGCTCAAATCCAGAAAACGTCGTACGCACAAAAACATTCCGATGTATGAAACTCTGCATACTCATGAATCCAAGCACATTTCCTTCATACATTCCAATCAACGTGGAAATGAGCGCAGATGTTGGAGTAGCCGACTCCACCCTGTCCACGCCCAAAAAGCCACAGCCATAAGTATTCAGACCCTTCGCTCAGTATTTAGTAGATGCACCTTTTCGACCTAATACAGCCATGTGTTTGGGGATCCTCGGCCATTCCTCCTTGCAGATCCTCTCCAGTTCTCTCAGGTTGGATGGTGAACGTTGGTGGACAGCCATTTTCAGGTCTCTGCAGAGATGCTCAATTGTGTTTAAGTCAGGGCTCTGGCTGGGCCATTCAAAAACAGTCACAGAGTTGTTCCAAAGCCACTCCTTTGGTATTTTAGCTGTGTGCTTAAGGTCATTGTCTTTTTTGAAGATGACCCTTCGGCCCAGTCTGAGGTTCTGAGCACTCTGGAGAAGGTTTTCTTCCAGGATATCCCTGTACTTGGCCACGTTCATCTTTCCTTCAATTGGAACCAGTCGTCCTGTCCCTGCAGCTGAAAAACACTTTACTGTTGGGACTTTTTGTAACCATGGCCATTTGTGTGCCTTGCCACAATTCTGTCTCTGAGCTCTTCAGGCAGTTCCTTTGACCTCATGATTCTCATTTGCTCTGACATGCACTGTGAGCTGTAAGGTCTTATAAAGGCAGGGGTGTGGCTTTCCTAATCAAGTCCAATCAGTATAATCAAACACAACTGGACTCCAATGAAGGTGTAGAACCATTTTAAGGATGATCAGAAGAAATTGATAATATATGAGTGTCACAGCAAAGGGTCTTAATACTTATGGCTGTGTGATATTGCAGTTTTTCTTTTTTAATAACTCAGCAAAAATTTCAACAATTACGCTTTTTTTTCCTGTCAATATGGGCTGCTGTGTACATTAATGAGGAACAAACGGAACTTAAATGATTTGAACAAATGGCTGCAATAATACAAAAAGCGAAAAATTGAAGGGGATCTGAAAACATTTTATACCCACTGTATGAGTAAGTTTATAAAAAATAAAAAAATAAAAACTTGGTGGAAAATTGGTTGTAATGACTGGTGTTTCCCCTCCACCACAGGATACGGTGGATTTAAAGGTTGAGACACATGAATGGTAAACATCCTTCTTTTTTTATGTGCTCTAAATATGAAAGTAGGAAATGTCGATTAACTGACTAGCCGTATTTACAACCGTTTTCTTTTTCCCCCATGAAAATCTGCAGGGTCCATGACCAAATTGCAGTTCGTCTGGATTTTGACATTCCACAACAAGAGAAAGAGTCTTTGAAGAAGAGGAAGCTCATTGTCGGTCAGAATATGCAAAAGCTCCTTGGCCTTGCATCTCCACCATCACCAGACCAGGTACAGAACTATGTTATGATGTTAAGTAAACAGTACATCCTTGACTTTGGGCACAATTTACAGTATATTTTAATCACTGTCAAAAATTTAATTGTTGGCACTTTTCATATGATGGCCAGTGTGCGCACTCTTACCCAGAGGTCCTCATTCAAGATATTCTTCTTAATGGTGCCTTTAGATCGATGGACATAACCTACAGGATTGGTGAGGAAAAATGCGTTGAATGCCAAGGCTTATGTTTTCGCTGCAGTTATTGTTATCAAAATATCCACCCATTATTTTGGCAGCAAACTGTTTGGTGACTACTTCAGTGATCTGAATTAAGGTCTTCCTGGACAGCCCCAGAGACATTTAGTTATTAGGTTATTTTAACGGGAGTCGCTTACTGGATATAACCACACCAAAGATGTGGTGCAGTGTTAGAGGTGGCTGTCCTTCTTTGGGCACGATATCAGAATCTTAGAAATATATAGAAATATAATATAAACTGTGGAATCTTTAAACCACGGGTGTCAAAGTTTAGGTTAGTTTAGGGGCCACATATAGCCTAATTTGATAATCAAGCCCTATGGGGGGGCGCAAGCCAGTGCAAACTGTCGGTCGGTCCCAAGCCTGGATAAATGCAGAGGGTTGCGTCAGGAAGGGCATCCGGCTTAAAACTTTGCCAAACAAATATGAGCGTTCATCCAAAGAATTCCATACCGGATCGGTCGTGGCCCGGGTTAGCAATGTCCGCCACCGGCGCCGTCAACCTGCAGGGCACCGTTGGAAATTCAGCTACTGTGGGTCGAAGTCGAAGAAGAAGAAGAGGTGGAAAATGGGTTCTTTGGCAGAAAGAGAAGAGGAAAGCACCGAGCCTAGAACTGAATGTGGGGACTTTGAATGTTGGGACTATGACAGGAAAATCTCGGGAGTTGGTTGACATGATGATGAGGAGGAAGGTTGATATATTGTGTGTCCAGGAAATCAGGTGGAAAGGCAGTAAGGCTAGAAGTTTAGGGCAGCGTTTACATTATTTTACCATGGTGTAGATGGGAAGAGAAATGGAGTCGGGGTTATTTTAAAAGAAAAGTTGGCTCAGAATGTCTTGGAGGTGAAAAGAGTATCAGATCGAGCAATGAAGCTGAAACTTGAAATTGAGGGTGTTATGTGTAACGTGATTAGTGGCAAGAACATAGCGTGACCTACAAGAGCGTAGGTAGAAGCACGCAGGTGGATTACATCTTGTGCAGACGATTGTCATCTGAAAGAGATTACCGACTGTAAGAATCAGAATCATCTTTATTTGCCAAGTATGTCCAAAACACACAAGGAATTTGTCTCCGGTAGTTGGAGCCGCTCTAGTACAACAGACAGTCAATTGACAGAACACTTTGGGGACATAAAGACATTGACAAAAAACAATTGTGCAAAAAAGATGCAGAATGACTAATATTGCAATAGTCCGGTGCAATGACCATTGTGCAAAGGGCGCTGAGACTTCAAGGAGTGTATGCGGTTTAAAGTGACGAGTAGTGCGATCATCTGGGACAATGTTGGTTGTGCAAATGTTACAGATACTCCTCAATCAGTGTGCAAATGGAGCAGATGCTACTCCGGCATGAGTGGCCAGTATATGCAAATAGTGCAGCATGGCGAGACAACTACAGTGAGTGCACAAGTAATACATAATTGGCCCCACAGAAATGTGACAACGAACTCAATTCAAAAACTTTCCAGCTTGTTGTAATGGAATTATAGGTTAGGTGTTTAAGAAGTTGATCGCAAGAGGGAAGAAGCTGTTGGAATGTCTACTAGTTCTAGTTTGCGTTGATCGGTAGCGCCTACCTGAGGGAAGGAGCCGGAAGAGCCGGTGACCGGGGTGCGGACGGTCCGAGAGGATTTTGCATGCCCTTGTCTTAGTTCTGGCAGCGTGCAAGTCCTCAACGGTGGGAAGGGGGGTACCGACAATCCTTTCAGCAGTTTTGATCGTCCGCTGCAGTCGGAGTTTGTCCTTTTTTGTAGCAGCACCAAACCAGACTGTGATGGAAGAACACAGGACCGATTCGATGACCGCTGTGTAGAACTGTCTCAGCAGCTCCGGTGGCAGGCCGTTCTTTCTCAGAAGCCGCAGGAAGTACATCCGCTGCTGGGCCTTTTTGAGGACGGAGTTGATGTCGGTCGCCCACTTCAGGTCCTGAGAGATTGTAATTCCCAGGAACTTGAAGGTCTTGACGGTTGACACAAGGCAGCTGGACAACGTGAGGGGCAGCTGTGGCGAAGGATGCCTCCTGAAGTGGTAGGTAGTGGTAGGGGAGAGTGTGGCTAGACAGCATAGGATGGTGGTGTGTAAGATGACTCTGGTGGTGGGGAGGAAGATTAGGAAGACAAAGGCAGAGAAGAGAACCATGTGGTGGAAGCTGAGACAGGACGAGTGTTGTGCAGCTTTTCGGGAAGAGGTGAGACAGGCTCTCGGTGGACGGGAGGAGCTTCCAGAAGACTGGACCACTGCAGCCAAGGTGATCAGAGAGGCAGGCAGAAGAGTACTTCTTAACACGCATGGTAGGTGAATTGAAGACTAAATTGCCAGTAGGTGTGAATGTGACTGCGAATGGTTGTTTGTTTTTATGCGCCCTGTGATTGGCTGGTGACCAGTTCAGGGTCTCTCGCCCGGAGTCAGCTGAGATAGGCGCCAGCACTCCCGTGACCCTAATGAGGATGATGTGCATCTACTCCAGCAGGAAAGTGCATTTTCTTGTCTGCAACCATTTCTAGTGATGCAATTTCAAACACAGATAAAAATAAATAAAACAAATAAATAGGTTTCAGTATAAATTTGGAATTTCTTGTGAGCATCAAAAACAAAGCATTCATTTTAAAAAAGAGGAACACACGTTTGTCATCTTGCACATTCAACAACAACATCTTGTTGTCTTTAGACTCGACTCGACAAAAATCGACTGACAACTCGGGAGTTGGTTGGTTGACATAATAAAAAATAATAAAAAGACATAATGATTGCATTTTAAGGTAAAAAAAACTTTAAGTCACAGGTATTTGGAGCTAACAAATATAGCATAAGACTTTAAAATTAAATACATTTATTAAGACCTTGGAATTATTACTTATAATGATTTACTTTATATGGAGCGCCACATGTCCAAGCATAAGCATCCCTGGAACAGATCATTTCTATCCCAATTATTTCTCATGGGCAAATGTATTCTAAATGGGGAATGAATTCGAGCTTGACCAGCAACCTGTAATATATTTTGTATGACTTCACAGTTTCCACTGTAGAAATGAAATATTTATACCAAGTGGAAATAAGTATTGCTTTTTGATCCAAAGCTTCTCTTAGGTTTCACTTGTTGTCTTCTTTCCACCTGTGTATTCATTATCTAGGTGCCAATTATAGCGTTGGTGGGTTCAGGGGGAGGATCCAGAGCAATGACAGGCTTATTTGGCAGTTTAAAGAGCCTGAAAGAAATAAATGTTCTGGATACTGTCTCTTATATCACAGGAGTGTCTGGATCTACTTGGTGAGTTAAGTGTTTCAGACATTGAAATGTAACTCCATAGTAATCTTACGCTGTGGTTTAAAAAAAAAAAAAAAAGTGGAAATGTCGCTGGATATGGATAAACCTTACCACAAAGGACTAGTTTTGTAATTGTGTATACCACAATGTTGAGTGATTTAACAAAATTCCCAGACTGTAATTTATG
The DNA here is from genome assembly GCF_024500275.1 of Phycodurus eques. NCBI lineage: Eukaryota > Metazoa > Chordata > Actinopteri > Syngnathiformes > Syngnathidae > Phycodurus > Phycodurus eques. The sequence continues at coordinate 28,188,854 of NC_084535.1, forward strand.
AACTAAACTAATTAATTGTTCTCATGTTAAATTAAGGATGATTTTTTTTTTCATACATTGTTTAGAAATAAGGTTACATATTCGTTTTGAACTTTTAACACTATTGGCATTTTCCTTGTTCATAGGACTATGGCTGCCTTGTCTCAAGAAGCAAACTGGTCACAAGATGGTATAGACAGTACCATCGCTCAAATAAGAAAAGAGATGACTAAGAATTTAGTAAGTTTATTCAGTCTGGAAAACCTGGAATACTACAAGCAAGAACTGGAAAAAAAAAAAAATGAAGGGCATATTGTGTCAGATACTGATGTAGCAGGGTTGCTATTTGAACATGTCATTTTTGGGAAGGTGGGTAACTGGAAACTTCATCAATATTTGTATTCAGACGATACCTTTTAATTTAAAAAGAATATTAAGAATATTGGTGAATACTTCCAGAAAATTATCAATACCCTGTCGGAGCAGCAGAAGACAGTAGATCAAGGTCAAAACCCTTTCCCCATATACACTGCTGTCAATATGAAGGAGAACATAGGCTGTGAACCAGAAGCTGGTAAATATGCATTGTATTCTTTTGGCACCTTTACCAGGTATTTTATATATATATATATATATATATATATATATATATATATATATATAGCACTTACATTTTGTTCAAGCTCAATATTAATAAGTGACAATTTGATGATGTTGTCAACATTAATGCATCACATTAAGAGCATTTAAAGTTTTTTTTTTGAATATTTATTTACTCTTTATTACAAATGACCAGAATGGTGCGAGTTCACCCCCTATGAAGTTGGCATTCAAAAGTATGGAGCTTTTGTGCGAACTGAAGACTTTGGCAGTCAGTTCTTCCTTGGTCATCTCATCCAAAAACTTCCAGAAGTTCGTATCCCTTATCTGATTGGTAAGAATGTGCCTATGAACATTCTCATTCACCCAGGCCATTTTATTCTCAGGGCATTGAATCTATCGCAGCTCGACTGTTCTGGTTGTTCAGGCTGTCGTTTCGGCTCTCATCTAAGATGGCTTCATCAGTTCAAGGCTGGTTGGGACAGCACTAAGCAAAGCAAATTTATTTATATCGCGCATTTAACCCAATGTGCTTTACATGATTAGAAGCATTTAAAAACAAAGAAAAAAAAACAGCTTCTAAACATTTGAAACAAAGAGGAAAAAAAATAAAAGTACAATTAAAACAGTGTACAGTGCAAGGCAAATAAAGATGATTCTGATTCTGATTCTGAAATATCATTTAAAAGTGAAAATGCTCTAAAAAGCATGAGACCTGGACTTATAAACATTCACACTTGGGGCTGACGTAATTTCTGCTGACAACTGATTCCATTTGTGTGCAGCATAATAGCTAAATGGTGCTTCACCGTGTTTGCTTTGGACTCTGCGCGCCACTATTTGACCTGAATCTTTCGATCTCAGAGCCCTACTGGGTTTATATTCCATTAGCATTTCATTCACGTATTCAGGAACTAAACCGTTTAGTGATTTATAAACCAGTAGCAGAACTTTAAAATCTTTTCTAAAGCTGACTGGAAGCCAATACTTTGGAATTGGAAAAACATTTTCTGACCTCTTTGTTCTGGTCAGAACCCGAGCTGCAGCATTCTGAATGAGCTGCAGCTGTTTGATGCTCTTTTTGGGGAGTCCAGTCATAAAACCTTTACAATAGTCAAGTCTACTTGAGATAAAACCATGGATGAGCTTCTCCTTGTCTGCTTGACATGCAAGCCTTCACTCTGGATGTGCTCTTCAGATGGTAAAAGGCAGTTATAGTAGTTGATTTAATAGGACTGTTGAAAGTCAGGTCAGAATCTATCAGAAGAGAAAGGTTTAAGACTTGGTCTTTGGCTTTTAAAGAGAGTGACTCCAGGTATTTACTAACAGGAATCCTCTTTTCTTTATTGCCAAAAACAATTATCTCAGTTTTGTTGTGGTTTAATAGAAGACAATTTTGGCTCATCCAGTTATTTATCTGTTTTAGACAGTGACACGACACCTCAATTGAACTGTAGTCATCTGGAGACACTGCTAGATATAACTGTGTGTCATCTGCATAGCTATGACAGTCAGAATTAAAGTTCTGAAGAATTTGACCCAAGAGTAGCATATACAGGCTGAGCAGGAGGTGTCCAAGAACTGAACCTTAAGGGACATCCTAGGTCATTGCCATTTGATGAGATTGAACACTTCCAATGGTTACAAAATAACTCCTTTCCTCCAGGTAGGACCTGAACTATTCAAAGACTGTTCCATTTAGTCCTACCCAAGTTACCAACCTGTTCAGCAGTATATTATGATCTATTGTATCAAAAGCCGCACTGAGGTCCAACAAGACCAGAATTGACACCTTTCCCGAGTCAGTATGCAACCTGATATAATTTGGCACTTTGATAAGAGCAGATTCTGAAAACCTGATTGAAATTTGTCAAAAAGTCAATTTAAGTTCAAGAAATTGCGGAGTTGATGAAAAATAATTTCTCAATAATCTTGGCTATGAAAGGGAGATTTGAGACATCCCAAAAACATGCATGGTCGGTTAATTGAAGTGTGAATGTGAATGGTTGTTTGTTTATATGTGCCCTGCGATTGGCTGGCGACCAGTTCAGGGTGTACACTGCCTCTCGCCCAGAGTCAGCTGGGATAGGCTCCAGCACACCTGCGACCCTCGTGAGGATAAGCTGTGCAGCAAATGGATGGATCTGTCTCCAAACATTATATCCAATTTCCAAAAGAGAAACGGACCCATGGAGAGCGCAATACGTGCCATCGTCATTTGGCCGGGTGGCAAAAGACAACGTCATTAAATACAGGATGAGCTGGTGATATACCTACTAACCACGGACAATTAAAATATGTCCGGGGAACCCACGCATGATCGTTTGTGCATGTTCCACTTCCCCCCCGACATACGTCTTTGCCACTTGGGTCATTTAAAGATAAAAAGCTCCTGCATCTCTCTACTCACTCTGCGAGGAGGCGAGCTGGACCCTGTTCTGATACTTTCGTGGCTGTGCCCCCAGCGCATTGAAAATTGTACGTCTGCACTGCTGTGGGCGTGCTTCAATACTTTCCAATCGAAGCCGCTTCTTTCATTCCCTTTACAAGTGGCGCAAATAGTCTCGCATATGGTGACGTCATATATGCGGAAGAGGGGCCGTGCACGACTGGAGCACTGAATGCTAGCGGTAATATTAAAAGGTGAAACATCGCTGGCAACTTAAAAGTGTCCACAGACCTCATATCCCTTCAAACGATTGTTCGTTACCACCAACCCCTCTACGTCCCCCATGGTGGTGTGCCGGCTAGTAAGCAGATTTAAAATAATCATAATAATGCATTCAATGAAATGAGAATGATCAAGAGGTTTTGAAACCCCACTGTTGAAGTTAATCTGTCACCACACACGTCCAAGGACCTTGCATGCCTTTCTGCCTGCATGTACATGGTTCAGATTCACCAATATTGCGTTAGAGCCCCATGCCACAACTCGTTGAGATGGACTTTTTGACACCAAAATGTCACATCACCAAGCAGGACATACCCTCACATCTTGCGCTTGCACGGAAATGAAGATGCATCACTGGAAATAGAGCCCTTTGCCCCTCAAACACCACGGAAGTCAAAGGACACATCCCCGCTTTGCCGACACCGCCAAGCTTGGCCGCATGCCTGTCTGCCACGCGCAGCGAGCCTCGCGGTGGCACGAATATCAAGATGCGCACCATTTGCGATCTACCGCATGTTGAGCAGTCTACGAGTATAGAGCACTTTGTGATAACGGAGTTTACTGGACAATATAGGGGTAAATATTACATGCATGATATTTGAGGGAAGAAACAAAAATAAATAATCTTGAAAGGAACGTGAGATGTGGGGGTAAGTTGGTGTCTGTGGCTTGGTTACGACAGCTTGTCGCCTCGAAACAGCTGGGGAGCAAGATACTTAATTGGTCATGATTATTATCTTAACCCCAAAAGAATGAACCAACTCGTGGGTACTTTCGACTATATTCTCCCATGTACGTTAGTCAGAAAAGGTGTGCATTACACTTGAGCCGCACAATCATGTGTCTGGTAAATGAAGACAATTGAATTCATGAGCAATTCACAAAAAAAGAGCGTTTCACGAGGGAACATCAAAACAGTGTCAGAAAATCCAAGACAGGAGTGAATGACAGCCACACTGAAAAATGAACAAACAAAATTAATCAGAATCCAAGTTTGGAAGAAAACAAATGAACAAACACTACAATTAAAGAGCAGGGTCAGAATCAGGTGGTGACAAAAGGAAGCGGGCAGCTTGATCCTGCAATTGATGGCTTGGAGAGAATAACCATGAATTCCCTCACAAGACCATCAGCAGCTAGATGTAAAACAGACGGACAAAATGCCTTACCCGCAGAAAGCACCCGGTACCCACAGACTCCACAAGGCAGCCCAGCTCCAGGTCACACCACACTGTTGTAATGGAGTAGAACTGGAGTAAACATCGCACCCATGTAACTTAATGAGGGCTAAGATGAAGTGGGTGTATAGCCCTTGAAGCCAAGTGTGGACCGGAAGCTCACTTGCAAGCGAGGGGTATGGAAGTCTGCTCCCATTGACTGATGAAAAGCTTGCTTACATGGTGCAACGGACAAGGAAGTACATAAATGTAAGTGATTATTTTGATATACATAATAATGACAGTCATGTAAAAATGTGTTTCTAGAATAGATAAATATTAAATCTAGAAATGCATGCACCGTATCATGTGGTTGGATACATTTATTATAAATAATTTCAAAATACCAGTGGCGGCACAATGGACGACTGGTTAGCACATCTGCCTCACAGTTTTGAGGAGCCGGTTTCAAATCTGGCATTGACTGTGTGGAGTTTGCATGGTCTCCCCGTACCTGCGTGGGTTTTCTATGGGCACAGGATAAGCGGTATGGGAAACGAATGAATGAATGACAATACCAGTCACCTTTAGAAACTGCATGCGCTCTATCGACTCTTTAGAGGACAAAATGTTCATATTCTGAACTGAGAAGACAAATTGTTTGAAAGGGGAGTGAAAGTGGCCATCTATGTTAAGGTTGAAAGACTAAAGTCAGAAAGATCTAAAAGTCTCGAAACAGGGGAGGAGGCTGACAACACCACTTCTCTCTCACATACTGGACAATGCCTTTATTTCATCCCTTCCAAAGAGACTTATTTGGGCTTGAGGTAGCTGCACGTCTTTTACTGAACAACTAAAATGGACCACAAGAAAATTTCCACCCAACAACTGCTGTTGACGGCAGAAACCTCTCTACAAGTCATCTGAATGACTGTTTTTCATCCTAAAAGAACGATACCACTTGTGGTTTTGGTGTGCCTCTAAATCAGAGGACAAATAATTGGGTTTCCACTTGGGCTATCAAAATTAATGTGTTAATGCATATGATTAATCACAAACAATTATCACATTAGTCACGTATTAACGCAGATGACTCACACTATTTTGAGCGCCCATGGTCTTTTACCTGAACTGCAGATGGATAGCTGAAAGGTGGCGCAAGTTGCTGTAAGGTCGGTGATCAGTTTAATGCTTGTGTGAGGAGACGCCGACTGGTGTGCCAGTCACCCCGATGGGTCGTTCAATTAAACAATCGCAATTTGCATCTAGTGCATCGCTGAGCTCTCTCTTCATCGAAGCACATCAAGTTTAAAATACCATCTCAAAGCAAAATGTCCTATCATGTTTGATACATTTGGTGCCTCTGATTAATCACGATTAATCACAATTCAAGTGAATAATCTGATTTTAAAAACTGATTTAAATATAATAGAAATAAAATATTAAATTACCCCGAGTTTTCACACAAACACACAGGCCAGTGCTGTCCTAACCGGCCTTGTGCATGGAATGATGAAGCCTGCTTTTATTTTTTCCTTAATTTGTTGTAGAGGAAGAATGTACATCAATGAAATTTTTTTTAAAAATTCATAACAATAAAATGTAGAAGCACCCAATTACATCCAAAGGGAAAATTTCCATTGGTAGCGCAGATAAGAGGTGAAATGTCTTCTCAGACAACCAGAACATTCCAGTTGCGATCAATTCAATGCCCTGAGATTGATAAGAAAATGAATATTAGTTTTGCTTCTGTCACGTTAATACAATGGTATACGTTGTAAAAAAAAAAAAATTTAAGGGTAATGATTATGATTATTATTTCAATTAGGAATATGGAGCAGTTTCTTTTCAGTCAACCTGGTTCAATTATTCCAAATCACCACTGGAGAGCCCCAGTCCAGACCAGATATCCAACAAACAGGTACGGCTACAGGACTAAATAAAGTACTGAGAATATATATATATATATATATATATATATATATATATATATATATATATATATATATATATATACATATACATATATATATTTTTTTTTGCATTTACAATTCTTACATTGTTTTTCGTCAGCCATCCATTTTATTCATACATACAAAGCTCATTTATTATACACTTTTCCAGCATTTTTGGATTTTAGCAGAATATACCCTATTACAATTACAGTTGCTAGAAATGCAATTTAGTGCTTCAAGTCTTTGATTTTAATATTTAGATTATTCCATACGACGAATCAAGACAGGATCATTTCATAAAGGTTGAGCAGACAGCCAGGAAGTAAAAAGGACTCTGGGGGGGGAATTAATCAGGCAGGGATTAGATCAGGTTTAGACTCCATGAGAGAAAATGCAGTCCATGCCGTGTCACTTCACAGTTGGCACACGCTTTTTTGACAGGCATTTTCCGTGATAGGGTAGATAAAGCGCCATATAAGTGCAGTCCATTTACCATTTATGATTACAACTTAGCACAATCAAATGAAACTAGTGGAGGAGACAGGATGGCGACTGGCTTTACGGTCATTCAACTCTAAAAGCACATAACCCCTGTTGAAAGTAATGTCAACTTCTTATACCCACTGTAGTTTTTGTTGACAGTGTACTTCATCATGGAGTGCTCCTACCCATTTGTTTTTGTCTTTGATATCTCAAGTTTGTTGAATCCAGAATTTAACCAACATTCCATATCAATGATCAACAAAGGGCTTGTGTTTTCCTTCTTTTGGCAGAGCCTGAAAATGAGCCGTCGACTCTTGATACACAAATCTTTGATTCGTCCACAGCTGTCTCCAGATTCATCAGTGATTGCGTGAAGAATCGCCCAATTAGTTCTAAAGAATACAATTTCATGAACGGTCTCTTTCTGCACTCAAACTACAACACGCATAGCAACTTCACAGCCTGGAAAGGTACGCACTCAGTGTTTTGTTTTGTTTTTTTAAACACAAGCTTTTTTTATAGCAATGCATTATGAGTTAATGGATATGAATGAGAATAAGTGAACATCCCTCGCTTCAGACCAAGCAGAGAGCGCATTGCCATCATCAATCAACATTCATGTTAAAGCCTTGTTTTATTGTTTGCAGATCTGAATAATAACACAGGTTAGTTTGGTTTGGCTATAAACCCATCATATCCGTCCGATATCCTTTTCCCATATGAAGGCTTGCGGGCCCTGAGGTCCTCTGGTCAAGTTTTCCGAGCCTCCTGATCGGTTTTGTCGAATCCGTCTCTCATTGTCATGTCCACGGTTTGGGCCTCTGAACAACAACATGGACAAACGTCTGCCCTGCATTCGCGCTCCCTCACGTGCTCCTGCTTTTTTTCCGACATCACAGTCTTTTTATTTAAATGGTATGTTACTTTGATAGGGGGCGTGAGAATAATAAACGTTTTCTATCGGTGTGGATTCTTGAAAAATAGTGAGCTACTGCGAATCAGTTTCTATCCATAGTATTGGGTTGGAAGTTGTGTCAGGGTTATGCTGGCACAAGGATCGAGTTACTTTCAGAGGAAAGAATTTCTGTGACACACTCCCAATTCATTCTCTTCCCAGAAACACACCCTGATGCCTTTCCAAACTTATTAACACCCCGCGACTCCATTCTGCATCTTATTGATTCTGGTCTCGTCATCAATATTGGCTGTGCCCCTGTCCTACGTCCAGAGAGAGAAGTGGATGTTATAATTGTGTTTGATAATTCCTGGCACCCAGACAACATCTTCAAGGTGAAAGTGAACGTCTTTTTTAGCTGATCTGTTTGAAAGTAATTACAATGTTCCACAAGTGTGATCATTGCTCTCATGTTAACAGGAGCTACAGCAGACAGCAGTTCACTGCAAAGACCATGACATCCCCTTCCCCCATATTGATTTTACCACCGTGGAAGGCGAACCTCGGAGAGAGGTTTACATCTTTGAAGATAAGGACAATCCCAGGGCACCGATAGTGATTCACTTCCCACTTGTCAATATTTCATTCAGACATTTCAAACAACCAGGTATGCTAAATTTAAAGGGCTGGATTCATTCTGCGTGTACAAAAACAAATGATTATAGACCACGCAACCTTTAACTAATGAGTGTAAAAAATAACAACTGGATTTAATAAAATGATAAATACTACAACGGCACGGTGACCGACTGGTTATCACATGTGCCTCACAGTTCGGAGGACCCGGGTTCAAATCCGGCCGATAAGCGGTATGGAAAATGGATGGATAGATAAATACTACTCAAAAACGCTGAAACCCAAATCATAATCAAATGAGTGATAGAATGAGACAATCATCTAACGTAAATGGGGAAAAATGAATTCACAGGCATTAGCAACTTCTCAACTTGTGATGTGGCGCAGTATGGTCTCCACTAGGCTGTATACAGGGGCGGTTTCTGATATCCCCCCAACCCCCAGTTGATGATCGGCCAAAGGTGCGCAAAGTTTCCCGGAGGCAAATCTCAAACAGCACCAGCCCACCCCCCGTCCCCTTTGACGTTCGGCCAAGGGGTGCAATCGACGGCCTGTGGACTGTCGTGCGATGTGGCAGGAATATACCATTGTACCATGTGCCGGGGGTGTGTGATTAGATTCAGGTCTAGGAAATGGGTGAACCAGTCATTAGCACCGTTGTCTTCATCATCGACGAACTACTGACATGATGCTGTATTCCCACACACCAGAAGGAAACCAGGGCTCATTGCAACAATGGCTTCTTAGGATCTGTCCTGGTACCTTACAGCAGTCAGGGTACCTCTGCTTGCCACATGGAGGTCTGTGCAAACCTCCAAAAATACGCACTTCCAGACCATAACTGACCCGCCACTAAACTGGTCATGCTGGAGGAGATTGCAGGCAGCATAAAGAATCTGCAGTGTCTCCAGACTCTCTTACGTCTGCTCAGTGTGAAGCTGCTGTCATCTGTGATGTGAACAGGACACCAATGGCATATCTGCCAATTCTGGTTTTGTCTGCCAAACGGCAATTGGGATGCACACTGCCAAGCTGTGAGTAGAGGCCTGTAGGAGGTCAATTTGTACGGCTCGGGCATTGCTCGAAGTCTGCTGGGATGTTGCCCTCCTAAAGCCCCCTCCACATCTCTTGGTGTTGGAGCTGTTTCCTAATGGCCTCTGTGATCTAGTGCTACCACGTGTGAAACAATTCCTAAATAGGGGTTGCCTTGCTTATTTTGACCCTCATTTCTACATGTTGACTGTCAAATTTTCACAAAAGCAGGTTCTATTTTCATGACCGGCATAAAATCTGGCGTGACCGGTGGCTCAAATCTGTGCAGAGGCGGGGTTAGATGTTGAGGATTTGGTCATTTCACAGACAAGTGCAAACCGGTGTTTTTAAAAGAGGGAGGTTTGTGTGGCTGTGGGAGTGAACACAACCAAAGCGGCTGCTCTCATTTCCTTTAAATGTGGCACAATGACAGTCTCGTATGGAGACATCTCTGCACGGAAGAGGACGATGCGTAACCGCAGCGATCCGTGCGTGAGCGGAGCATTGTCACTGCTCTTGGCCGGTGTGGCAACAGACAATGTGAGCGGGAGCCCTTATTAAATATAGAATGAGCTGGTGACAACCACTGGCGACTTAAATATGTCCGCGGACATCATGTATCTATCCCCACCCGTGAGCGTTCGTGTGACCCTGCCACCCCCACATAGCTGTGCCAGCCAGTGGGATGATTTGAAAAAATATAATAACGATGGCGATAACGACAATAAAATTGGCAAACGAGAGCAGCAAAATTCGGCAGCTTTTGCGCTGTGCGAAAATAGAGCCCAGCAACTGTAATTCATTCATAATCGTTATTGCTTCCTAACTTATCAAGATCCATTGATCGATTTTGATGAGCATGTGTTCCTTTTATAGAAGTTTTATCCATCAGTTTGGATCAACAGATATATTTAATGTGTTTCATAAGAGAACAACACGAACAATGATCCTCCTCATTGTGACTTTCCAGGTGTGAAGCGCGAGACTGCAGAAGAAATAAAAGCTGGAGAGGTGGATGTGTGCAGCAGCGACTCTCCATACACCACTGAAAACATTTCCTACTCAGAAGAGGATTTTGACACTCTCGTGAATTTAACTGCCTATAATGTTGCCAACAACAAGGAAAACATCATCGAAACGTTGCATAAGATCTTGAAATCTAAAATGGCAGTCGAGATATAAGTTGGAGACTCCCGTGACATTGTGAAAGGTTGAGCTTCCTTCATTTAGTTATCTTTCAGTGATTAAAATGAGTACAATAAATTCAAAATACAATTTAAAACTACAAATGCTGTATTATACAGTACTGTGGCAAAGTCTTCGTCCACCACTGCAAAAACTCAAAATCTTACCAAGAATATTTCTTACTTCTAGTCAAAAATAATGTACGCATGTACGCATTGTAGGGTCACTGAGACCTCCATGAAGTTTGTTAAAAAAAAATTTTTAAAAAGAGGCTATCCGCTGACGGAGGCTTGGGTTTAGCCTAGTTCTCCAATGAGCTCCAGGGATAACATAGAAGTCACGGAAATGGAAAAGGAGCCATCGCTGGAGAGGGTGACCGCAGCACAGTGGCAGATTTAATGGGAGAAAGTTGATCTAACATAGCATGAAGCCAGATTGGCTAGGTAGCCAGCAGGCTAGCTGGACAGGTGGCAGCTTGGTCCGGTCTATAAGAAACAGGCCCGGCCAGGATGCTACCTGTGGCCAAGTTACAGCCGGGGATCCTCGTTAAAGTAAGCCATTTTAAACGAAAAAGAAAAACTCTACGGAGATGCGGCAGCTAAAACGCTTCAGTCAAAACGTGCTAGCTTGCTAGCATACCAGTTCAATCTGTAGTTTTCAAATAATAAATAAATTGGATTTTTCATTTGTTGGACTTATTTTGGAATACTACAAGTAATAACAATTCGATTGTGATTCGCTGTGGAGTTTGCCTGTTCTCCCCGTGCCTGCGTGGGTTTTCTCCGGGCACTCCGGTTTCCTCCCACATCCCAAAAAACATGCCTGCGAGGTTGATTGAAGACTCTAAATTACCCGTAAGTGCGAATGTGAGTGCAAATGGTGGACAGTTTCTATGTGGCCTGCGGAAAAAAAAAAAAAAAAAAAAATCTACTTTATTCATTCATTAATGTCAGATTTATGTAATGATATGCAATATATACAATCATAGACCTTTGAATTGGCTTAAATATAATATAATAAGGCATAATTTATTAGTTTATTATAGTAAACTAATTTATTAGTTTATTATTCTTGCTTATATTGTATAATTTCTTCCAAACAATTTTGCGGATGCCCGAGCTACTCCTCCCGGACATCCAGGGGGACCAGGGACTCCAGTTTGAGGACATTGCTCAAACATAGTGGTCGAAGACATTCACACAGTACTGTCGCTAAAATAAAATGTGTGTGTCATCAAACAGATTTGATGCTCAGCAGTCTCATGCAAACTAATGGGAGCAAGGCGATAACACAAAATAAAAAATTTTAAAAAATGGTGACTTAGCTAGTCTTGATATTCCTTTGTATATTTAAGACAGGGAAATCCTCTAAAGAGATTTTGATATCACATTTATAATGCTAAGTGATAACATGTTCTATGACCAGTGGGGGGTTCCTTCAGGTAATAATTTGAGACACAAATCTTCATTAATAAGGAATCAATCACAGATTTTGATGAATGCTTTTCGTTCTCCATCAATCTTTAATTTAACTTTAATTTCCATTCAGCAAGACATTTAAGATAACTCTGTACTTCCAACTGCGTGGCCCAGTGCACAAAAGCAAAACCGTAACGGTGTGATTAGATGAGACTGGTGTCGAAGAACCTGACAGACAACCCCATCAAACAAATTGGGATGAAATGAGCCGAGTTTGGGAGCTAAAATCATTGACCTTAACAAAGGTCTTCTGTAGGGACTATCCACAAAAAGAAACTGTTGGACAAAGTTGGAAGTCAACAGTTTTCCAAACACTCGTATTCTTTCATTGTCAGTTCCCGCACAAATACTATTGCCCCTGTCAGAGATAAAGCAAATGGCCTGCAGGGAGACGGTTAGTAGGCAGGTTATTCTTTTGTGTGGGTTTATATACACGTTTAGACATTTTATTAGATTCTGGTGAATAATATTAAGGTAGAATGACTTTGTTAATGGTCAAATGTAGTGTACATCAATGTACACCTATCAAGCTGTGCTGGGAGGTAATAAATATTTATTGGCAATAAATAACAATAAATAGACTAACTTCCTTGTATTTTCAATTAAAATTGACAAAACAGAATCATGAGTTTCCGCCAACATGTTACTTTAAAAACCCCAAAACATTAATAGTAGCCATAACATTTTCATTGCTATTCCAACATTTTTTGCAGTTCTTTTCAGTCAGGAAATAAATTCAACTGAACACTAACATGTTGATTTTAGCAGATGTACTTTGTTTAGGTACTTGTTTGTGTCATGTTATCGTGCAACAAATTACCTGTAGTTCAATAAAGGCATGTGCATCAGCATTTACGTTGTGTTTTTGTCAATGACATGTACAAAGTACTGCGATTGGCTGCCGACCAGTTCAGGGTGTACCCTGCCTCCCAACCGAAGTCAGCCGAGATCGGCACGAGGACACCCGCGACCCTAGTGAGGATAGGCCATTTTGAAAATGCTCCCAATGGGCCCAAAATTCAGCCCTGGAATTTAGATGGAGAGTCCACCGAATTTTTGGGATTCCTCCTGCCTTGCAACTAAGCCCCGAATACTAACCAATGAGCGGTCATCATTTTTGCTGTACACACTGTATGCATCATACAATATCCTACCCAGTACACGCGGCATCTCTACCGGTCTGGTTATTGCTGCTTCCTGTTCCATTCTCTCCCTTCTCCCCCAATAAGACCACCACATCTTCCTCCTCCTCCTCGTTCTCCAAGACCAGCACCACCGCCTCACTGCCACCATGGGGTCACCCAGTCCCTCAATAACACCCGTGCTAGTGACCTTCACCCCTGATGCTCTTGCTAATAATAATAATAATATAATATTAATTATAATAAACATAACAGTTACAGTATGTTCTTAATGCACAAAGGCAATCCATGTCAGAAAGTGCCATAAATACACATGCACGCACACACACACGCACCCTGTTGAAGGGTTTACACTTTCAAATAATATGCAAGTATACTTTAATTGCGTAAAATGTAAATCACAAAGTCAGGTCACAGAGACTTGATCATTTTCTGATGGTGAGCAACAACAAAATTCAACGATGCTTGCAATACATAAGAACTAAGTACAATTTTGTATTAAGTGGATCACGTCTGCCTGGTGCTTCAAAGCGGAGACACAAGGATGCTGAGTTAATCAACTCTCCGCCAGTCGAAGGATTGGACCTGCAGCGACCTGCAGTTGGAACACGCAACAGCGACACCCACGGGCGATGGAACGACACTACAGACATGGGTTCATAAGACAGTCTTTGACTTGACGGGGAGTCAATATTTTAAGAACTTTACATGAACGCCACTAGTGACTGTATTGCTACAAACTTGAATGTCTAACGTCAAATCTGTTGTTCACTGAACCAGATGGAGTTCGCACCCCACGCCACAAATGTCACATGAAAATAGTTATGTTCTCCACACCACATAACATTCCAAACATTCATTACAGGTATGAAAGAGGATGAGCGTGCAGCAATGCAGGGTGGGGAAATGGTCTCGTTATCTTAAATCCAAAGATTTATATTTTATTCCACTGATTTTAAACCGGCGGCATGGTGGACGACTGGTTAGAGCGTCTGCCTCACAGTTCTGAGGAACTGCCTGTGTGGAGTTTGCATGTTCTCCCCGTGCCTGCGTGGGTTTTCTCCGGGTACTCCGGTTTCCTCCCACATCCCAAAAACATGAACTGTAGGTTTATTGAAAACTCTAAATTGTCCCAAGGTATGAGTGTGAGTGTGAATTGTTTTTTATATGTGCCCTGCAATTGGCTGGCAACCAGTTCAGGGTGTCGCATCCTGCCGAGGGTGTAGAGCTGGTCTACTGTTCCATGGCCAAAATGAAAACCACACTGCTCCTCCTGAATCTGAGATTCGACTTCCTGACGGACCCTCCTCTCCAGCACCCTTGAATAGACCTTACCAGGGAGGCTGAGGAGTGGGATCCCCCTGTAGTTGGAACACACCCTCCGGTCCCCCTTCTTAAAAAGGGGGACCAGCACCCCAGTCTGCCAATCCAGAGGCACTGCCCCCGATGTCCAGGCGATGTTACAGAGGCGTGTCAACCAGGACAGCCCCACAACATCCAGAGCCTTTAGGAACTCCGGGCGAATCTCATCCACCCCCGGGGCCTTGCCACCGAGGAGCTTTTTAACCACCTCGGTGACCTCAACCCCAGAGATGGGAGAGCCCGCCTCAGAGACGCCAGACTCTGCTTCCTCATGGGAAGGCGTGTCGGTGTAACTGAGGAGGTCTTCGAAGTATTCTCCCCACCGGCTCACAACGTCCCGAGTCGAGGTCAGCAGCGTCCCATCCCCATTATACACTGTGTTGATGGTGCACTGCTTCCTCATCCCGCGGCGCCGGATGGTGGACCAGAATTTACTCGAAGCCAACCGGAAGTCTTTCTCCATGGCCTCACCGAACTCCTACCATGCCCGAGTTTTTGCTTCAGCGACCACCAAAGCTGCATTCCGCTTGGCCAGCCGGTACCCATCAGCTGCTTCAGGAGTCCCACAGGCCAAAAAGGCCCGATAGGACTCCTTCTTCAGCTTGACGGTATCCCTCGCCGTTGGTGTCCACCAATGGGTTCGGGGATTGCAGCCATGACAAGCACCAACTACCTTATGGCCACAGCTCCGGTCGGCCGCCCCAGGAATGGAGGCGCGGAACATGGTCCACTCTGACTCGATGTCAGAGTGGACCCTCCCCCGGAACATGATCAAAGTTCTGTCGGAGGTGGGAGTTGAAACTCCTTCTGACAGGGGTTTCTGCCAGATGTTCCCAGCAGACCCTCACAATACTTTTGGCCTGGCAGGTCGGACCGGCATCTTCCCCCACCATCGGAGCCAACTCACCCCTAGGTGGGAATCAGTTGACTGCTCCGCCCCACTCTTCACCCGAGTGTCCAAGGCATGCGGCCGCATGTCCAATGACACGACCAAAGTCGATCATCGAACTACGGCCGAGGGTGTCCTGGTGCCAAGTGCACGTGTGGACAGCCTTATGCTGGAACATGGTGTTCGTTATGGACAATCCATGATGAACACAGAAGTCGAATAATAACAGAACACCGCTCAGGTTCTGATCGGGGGGGGGAGCTGTTCCTCCCAATCACGCCCTTCCAAGTCTCAGTGTCATTGCCCACATGAGCATTGAAGTCCCCCAGCAGAACGATGGAGTCCCCAGCGGGAGCGCTCTCCAGCACCCCCTCCAAGGACTCCAAAAAGGGTGGGTACCCTGATCTGCTGTTTGGTGCATAGGCACAAACAGAACAACAGAACAATCAGAGCCCGTCCCCCCACCCAAAGGTGGAGGGAGGCTACCCTTTCGTCCACCGGGGTGAACCTCAATGTACAGGCGCCGAGCCGGGGGGCAATAAGTATACCCACACCTACTCGACGCCTCTCTCCGTGGGCAACTCCAGAGTGGAAGAGAATCCCCGTCGCACTCGAGTCCCACCTCCAGGCCCGGCTCCAGAGGGAGGCCCCGGTGACCCGCGTCCGAGCAAGGGAAACCTAGATCCATTGAATGTATTCTTCATAGGGGTCTTGGGACATTCATCTCCATATCGTACAAGTGGGAGTTCCACTTTTAAAAACCTCAGCAAAAAAAAAGGACAAACTCCAACTGCAAAGGACAATCAAAACTGCTGAAAGGATTGTCGGTACCCCCCTACCCACCCTTGAGGACTTGCACGCTGCCAGAACTAAGACAAGAGCGTGCAAAATCCTCTCGGACCCTCCACATCCCGGTCACCAGCTCTTCCAGCTCCTTCCCTCAGGTTGGCGCGACCGATCAATGCAAACTAGAACTAGCAGACAACAGCTTCTTCCCTCTTGCAATCAACTTCTTAAACACCTAACCTATAATTCCATTACAACATGCTGGCAATTGTTTGACTTGAGTTCGTTGTCACATTTCTGTGGGGCCAATTATACATTACTCATGCACCCACTGTAGTTGTCTCACCACGCTGCACTATTTGCATATCTGTTGTTGAGCAATACTGGTTAGTGATCTCCAGGATTTTGGAGAACCACTCATGTCATTGGTAAAACACAGTGCTTTGGTGTTCTTCTCACTGCACAAACGTTTCACATCCTTGACAGTTCCATCACCAACTATTAACGTTTGGGGTGTAATTTCTTTCTTGTATGATTTAGTTTCATACCTTTCAGGGGTGGTGGTGGATGAGCATTCTTGGCCAGGGTCTTGTAAAAGTGGCTCAAATCTATTTGTAAGTCTGATGTCAATGTTTTGCATTGCCTCCCGTCCTTTTTTCTTGCCCTTTGCTGTCACGACCGTCCACGGCCGGTCACTCGGCGTTGAAGCAGCCTGCAACACAGGCCAGCCAGATTCCCCTGTAATCTGCTGGTTTGTTTCCTCCCTTTTATATGTTGTCCCATATCTTTCGGTTTTGCTCCCAGTAAATTCTAGGGAGAACTGCTGGATGGTCCATTACCATTTCCACAGTCCACATCCGTCCTCTTTGTTGAGCTAAGTGGCTATCTGTTAGCACACTTCTGCTCACCATTTAGAGACATCGGTCGAGTGGTTTAATTCCCTGACTGTCCATTTACATCCACCTCCACTTAAAGACGGTGGATTTTTGTTTCCAAGATTGAAATCCTCTGCAGCAGTCCATGATAGTCCTCAGTGGAAAAGGGAGGCATATTGATTGCTGGTTGTGTTGCTAATAGCAGGCTTGTGCTAATTAGCCGGCCACACTCATGTAATGGTGACAGGGTATCAGAAAATATTGGAATATGGCAACAGCTGACTGTATCTACAAAAAACAAGTACAGTCCCACAGGTTTAAAAATATCCAGGAGTTGCTGCTTCTAAATTTTTTTAGAAGAAAAACAAGCTTATCAGCAAGAAAAAAATTTAAACAGAAGCGAAGCAAGCAGAGCGAGCAAAAAAATGTCTGCACTGCACGAGAGAGAGAGTGCCTTATCAGTAAAAAATCCAGTTTTTAGGGCTCTTTGCCTCCCGTCAGCCAGCATTTGAGGTACTATCAAAAGCTTTGATTCTATCTTTGTGTAAGACGCAGGATGATTAGAGAGTCTGGTTCTAAAAAGATAGCTTGAAAAGTCTTTGACAAAGATTCGATTAAGCCAAATTGAAGAGTTATGCAGTAGCTTTATGGACAAGAGACCCTGACCTCTCTCCTCAAAACCCACATCTAATCGTAATACAATTTTGAAGAACAAGCTTGTTCGAGGAATGCTCGGCCTGAGTTCCTTTTTTGAATTGGTTTTTATTTTTCATTTATTGATTTTAATCGGCCTGAAATATTTGATCTCATTTATGAGTGAGTAGATGTTTCATTTACAGTTCCTTTCTGTGAATTTCATGACTTTGATTATTTGATGTTTCTGGCCGAGTCAAATACCCAATTTGTCATGTTTTGAATTTTCATATTTTGGACTGTTTTTTGGTTTTCATTTCAGAGAATCAGCCTGAAATATTTTCTCTCATTTATGAGTGAGTAGATGTTTCATTTACATTTCCTTTTTGTGGATTTCATAATTTTGATTATTTGATGCTTTAGCCCTTGCCAAACTCTATCTATTAAAGTGCCTTTTTCTGATTATGGAAAAATGTCCCTTTTATCTTAAGAGTAATGAGCACATTGTTATTAATGTTAGCAGTAATAAGACTTTATCCACACAGCTCATAAATATTTTACTCCAATTCTTGAAAGGTTGTTTCGGCTATAATATAAACAACAACAGGTCCTGACTGTCGTAGCAAGACCGTCTAAATATTCTTGGTCATTCAAAGTGCAACAAGTCAATAAGGAGGGAGCAGATTTAAAGGAGCGTGGTTAGCGTTTCACCCAACATGCGTTGAGGCCGAACATAAGCGGGACCGACCCGTCATAGATGGCTGTGAGACCCTAGACGAATCCTTCCCGGCACCGGCTTAAGCAAGCTCCTGTCGCCGTTTATGGTCCACTGTGTAATACGCAGGGACAACGGGGAGCTTTAACCCTTTAAACGGAGAACCGGTCATGAGTCTCACAGTGCCTAAAGGTGCATGGGAGCCTGGGGTAAGTGAGACTTGACACACCATTATATCATCACACATCCATCCATCTATCTAGGAGATCAGAGTACCGAGAGAACACCCACACAGGCACAGGGAGAACATGCAAACTCCACAGAGGTGAGGCCTGGTTTGAACCCGGGGCCTCAGAACTGTGAGGCAGATGTGCTCACCGGTCGTCCACTATTAACCATATAATCACACTTTTGCAGGTTTGCTTGGTTTTGTGTTGTCCTAGTGTTGTCCCAATGTTAGTTAAAAGCATGCAATCCACTCAAGCTGACATTAACACCTTAGTCTGACAGGCTGCTATTATAATTCATGAAGTTGGCAAACAACAAACAGCAACAATTATAAAGGAAATACTTCTGTTGTGAATTGTCGCTATACAGTGTGAATAAAATTGACTTTGGCATTGTTTATGTCACGGCATATACATTTCTTTTTTATGAAATATGGGTTGTTGGGTTTTTCAGCAATATAAAAAGTCAAGACCACGGTGATCCAAGGAATTTGCTTCTCGCTTTGTTATACTGCTGTTCTTGTGAAAGACTGTGTTTATAACAATGTAAGAGTGTGTTTAAAACTTATCCCTCCTCCTTCCAGTGGTAGCCCTGGTTTCAAGCAGAAGACAGACAAAGAGCTGTGGAAGAGAGGCAACATTTGTCGATTTATCTATTTGGAAATAAGTATCTCACCATAGAAAGAACTGCCCAAGACTTGATTAGATTGCAGTAATGTAATTGCAGTATGATTCTCAGATTGAGGTGCATTCAAAATCCTCTTTGAGCAGAAGGGATCAATTACATCCATCTATTCATCCATTTCCTATATCGTTTGTCCTCATTTGGGTCGTGTGCGGGAGCGGGGATACAGCCCGGACTGGTCTGTCCAAAATCACATACAGACATTGTGATATATTTATCGAATTCAATATCTCCTCAAAATCCAACATTAGCATTTGTGCAGGCCTGATTAATTCATGATCATGAAAAAAAAAAAAAAAAAAAAAAAAAAAAAAAAAAGCTTTACAGCTGGACTGTGCTAACTAAACATGGTCACTCATTTATAGGTATTTGTACCCTGGAGGACATATGCTCAATAGGCTGTTTGAATGACAAAGGGCGGCCATGTCAGACAAACATGTTCTTAAACTAAAACTGAAAGTCTACGCTTCACACTGATTGAATGGTGCATGAAAGCAAAACGATAACAACTCTGTAGTCGTTCAAATACTTCTGGACCTAACTTTATAATGCTGAGAAGTCTTCTCGATTTGAACACCACGCAGCTCGCCGCCATAATCCCCCATTTAGTCACATTGACACCATCACAACTGACACTGTTTGCCTTTAAAAGTGTGGTCTGAGGCATGAGGTCCATTTATATCTCTGACTAGCTGCTGTGGTATGATGTCACATGCCAGATAAGGTGATGAGTCCAGAGCACAGTGATTCTATGGTGTTTGTGTTAACAAACTATGCCAGCGAGAAACCATTGATGGCAAGCAGACATAGAGGCTGTTAACATGTTTTCAAACTATCATTTATATTCCACGTATACCGCATACAATCATGGCTACACATTCCACTTCGGTGTTTAACATCAATTGTGAATATCAAAATACTGAGGATGGTGCTAAAAACAGAACTTCTCAAACGCGTAAGTACTGTAAATCAGAATTACTGAAGACTGACACAAGGGACCTGAGGCAGTGCCAAGCAGCAATGCACCATTGATTACATCACATCCTTTGCACTCCTCAGTCCAGTTACCCAAAGTTGATTGGACTCTAATTTCATTAGGACATCCCTTATTCTCATGATATGTAGCAACCTATTGTGATTGCTGGGTTGTTACAGCAATGCAATCTTGACACAGCTGCAGTGAATGTGGCAAAGTGTTAAAAAGTGTTAGTCAACCCAAAATCATACTCCCGACTAAAAGGACGATACAAGTTGTGAATCTTTTTTTTTTCTCTTTGCAACTTTTGGCTTGTCCCCTCTGGGGTCGCCACAACGAGTCACTCACATGATTTGTCTGGAATAGTTTTTATGTCGGATGCCCTTCCTGACACGCCACAATTTTTGTGAATGGACACTGCAAAGGATAAGCAGTATAAGAAATACAGTATATAACCACCGGGGGCCTTGTAAAGGGATTTATAACATCGAGTCTGCATTTTAAAAGAAGCCATTGCAGTGTCCGTTTCTTCCATTTCTCTTACAGTGTCACACTTAAAGAGGTGGCCAAGACCTACTTTTGGTCATTAGCAAAATTTGGCAGAGTGAACCTCCGACTTGAGCTTTGAGCAATGTAAAGTATTTACATGTACCCACGCTACAAACGCGCTACCTTTAAATGACTAAAACAACAAACAAAACAAAACAAACACCTGTTCCATCTTAAAATGCTTTTATATTTGTTCCCTTTGGAATGTTAATCTCTTTACTGTAGATGTGTATAAAACAATTCTGGGCTGAAGGGAAAGACGTGTTCTACTGTTTTAGGTGGGGATATTATGAGGTTCTGGACGACACAGGAATATAATGTGGGGCTGAAAATATGCTGGTGATACAGCATATAATGCTGGGCAAAAGTAATTAATAAAGCAATTGATAAAAAACATCACCTAAATAGCCATTAGTGCTTAGGACAGCTGTTTCACAAAGCGCTAGTCCAAACTAAAGTAAAGACACAACCCGCAAAAGCAAATGAACAGTGAATCAATGAAGTCCAAGCTGTTGGTTCAGAAATTCAGAAGAAATGTATCAAAGTTTATTTTATGACACCTTGATGATCGTTGTTAAAAGCCAGGATCAGGAGACTTAGAAATTGAAAGTTTCAGTCTTATAAACAGAATGTTTTAGTGTTGAAGTATTTTTGGAAAGTGGTCCCAGTTGCTCTCTTGTTCTGGATTGTCACCTAAAAATAGATCTTCCACAGCACCTGTTGCCCTTGGTGCTTTCAAAAGGGATTTTAATATTATTGTAAATTGTTGTTGTCAAAGATATTTTATAACTGCGAGATCTTTGACAGCCCTCATTGCTTTTCTTTAACACATTTGTTTACAACATTTTGAAGTAAAATACAAGAAAAACTGGCCCTTAACCTATTAAATTCCATCCATCCATCCATTTTCTACACCGCTTATCCTCACTAGTGTCGCGGGTATGCTGGAGCCTATCCCAGCTAACTGTAGGCAGGAGGCTGGGTACACCCTGAACTGGTTGCCAGCCCATTGCAAGGCACATATAAAAAACAATTTGCACTCACACTCATACCTTGGGACAATTTAGAGTTTTCAATAAACCTACAGTTCATGTTTTTGGGATGTGGGAGGAAACCGGAGTACCCGGTGAAAACCCACCCAGGCACGGGGTGAACATGCAAACTCCACATGGGCGGGGGGGATTGAACCCCGGTCCTCAGAACTGTGAGGTGGATGTGCTAACCACTTGTTCACCGTGCCGCCAACCAATTAAATTGTTTCTTAGATAAAAACAATGTTTTAGAGAAATAGCAATGTGGTTTCAAGCACTTTTAAAGATTTTAAATGACATCAGTTGCAATGCAGATTCACAAAAACTCACTGTTTTGGTTCTATTGTATCACAGCACTGCCTTCAATTGACTGTCTGTTGCCGTACTGGAGCGGCTCTCCAACGACCGGAGACAAATTCCCCTTGTGTGTTTTTTGGACATACTTGGCAAATAAAGATGATTCTGATCATAACATTTTACTAACCAGACCGAAACCTGGTCTCCCTCTCTTTTTACCTGGTTAGGCCCCGTATCTCACAGATTGCAGTTTCTTTGTCGGTATGATGTATCCATACCTGCTGTGTGTTGTGTTCCTCCAGCACATATGAAATTGAGTGTGGGGTGTCCCAAGGGTCAATTTTAGGTCCAATTCTTGGGGATGTCATCAGGAGACAAGCCATCAGCTTCCACAGTTAGGCTGATGACACACAGCTGTACATCGCCCTTTCTCCTGATGGTCCAATTGATGCCCTTCTTATTTGTATTTTAGATATTGGTTGTTGTTTTCCCCCCTGTCTCGTACACACTTGCTCCTGAGAGCATCTTCCCCACCTGTGCCTCGTTTACCCTACTTACCCCAGGCATTTAACCTCCTGTCTCATTCTTTCTGGTCGCCAGTTCATTGTGCCTTGTTATCAAGTTCTAAAAAATATGGTTCAGAAGAAAGAACCAGCTGGCACAGCACCCGATGCCGCTACTTTACCATCGTTTCCATGTGAAGCAGTCACCATGCAGCCACCTGCCACCTCTGCTGCGGTCTGCCCACAGCTCTCTCGACCCCACAGGTTCTCTGGAGATTCTGGGAACATAAAGCCATTTATCACTCAGTGCGAACTCCACTTTGAGCTGCAGGCAGCTGCCTTCCCCACCGAGCGGGCAAAGATTGTTTTTGTCATTTCCCACCTGACTGGTCGTGCTGAGGCGTGGGCTACTGCTGAATGGAGCCGCAATTCCGCCGCGTGTCATTCTTGGGCTTCTTTCGTAAAGACGTTGGAGCAATTTTTTCAGTATTCCACACCAGATCGTGAGGCACCTGCACCTTACAAGGAAAGCGCAGGGTGTCAGATTACGCGATTGAGTTTCGCATTCTCGCAGCTGAGAGTCAGTGGAGCAACAGGGCACTACTCGATAAAGATTTCTCAAGGACTATCCCCCGCCGTCAAGGATCATTTGGTCCCACTAGACCTGCCGACCGACTTGAACACTCTCATCGCTCTCGCCATGAAGATCGACAAAAGGGTTTTGGATCCCGAGCTGGACCGAGATAGGCGGAAGGATGTGTCACCGCGTACTTGGAGGACGAGTCTCTGTGACCAGCCAAACCAAGGCAGATCCCCTGTTGCCGGTCTCAATCCACTGGCTAGCATCACCACGGATGAACCCATGCAACTGGGCAGGATCCGTCTCTCCCCTGAGGAACGTCAACGTCGGCTGAGGGAAATGCGGTGCTTCTACTGCGGGCAGTTGGGTCTTTCCGTGAGCAACTGTCACGTCAAGGTTGCCGGTGCCGGTAGCAAGGGTACGGGAGCAATGAGTGTAAATTTCATTAAGGAAGACCCTACCCAGGTTCTTCCTAAAGTGACACTATGCTCTCCTGATAAAGAGATTCATATACCTGTATTGATTGACTCCGGTTCTGATGCATATTTACTCAACTCCATCCTCATTAGACGTATGCACCTTAGAACCTTTCAAGTAAGGCGCCACCGCAACACTTATGCTGCAGACGGCAGTTTTATGGGCAAGATCACTCACCGCACCCAAACACTCACATTGACATTTCCTGATTCTCACTCGGAACGCATTAGTTTTCATGTTTTTGACGCCACGAACTGTGACCTTATTTTAGGGAACCCATGGTTGAAATGACATAAACCCCACATTGACTGGTCCTATGGGCATGTTATGTCATGGGGCAGCAATTGCGCCCAGAAATGTTTCAAGCCTCCATGTAATGTTCAGGGATATGTTTCTAATGAAATTCCAAAGACCCGATCGGGGGATCCTGACTTATCTCAAGTGCCCACCTGTTACCATGACATTAGAAACGTTTTTTTTCCAAATCCAAGGCCAAATCCCTTCCACCCCACATACCTTATGACTGTGCAGTTGACTTGCTGCCTCGGACCACACCTCCACGGGGGAGGTTGTTCTCTCTTTCAGGGCCGGAACACAAGGCGATGAAGGAGTATGTGGAAGAATCACTGGCAGCCGGGATCATTCGCCCATCTTCATCCCCTGCGGGAGCAGGATTTTTCTTTGTGGACAAAAAGGACAAGACCCTGCGACCCTGTATCGATTACCGGGGTCTCAACGAGATAACTGTGAAAAACAGGTACCCTCTTCCTCTCATCTCCACCGCCTTTGAGTTCCTGGAGGGAGCCAAGGTTTTCACCAAACTGGACTTAAGAAATGCGTATCATCCAGTCAGGATAAGGGAGGGGGATGAATGGACAACAGCATTCAACACACCAACGGGACATTATGAGTATTTTGTAATGCCTTTTGGACTCACTCACGCTCCAGCTTTTTTTCCAAAACCTTGTCAATGATGTCTTGCGTGACATGTTCAATGTGTATGTTTTTGTCTATTTGGACGATATTTTGATATACTCCCCGGGTGAGGAGACTCACATTATTCATGTGCGCTCTGTGTTACAGCGGCTACTGCAGAATGAACTTTACGTCAAGGCTGAGAAATGTGAGTTCCACAATGCGTCCCGTTTCTTTTCTGGGGTTCGTGCTGGCTCAAGGTGAAGTCACAATGGAACCTTGCAAGGTTGATGCCGTGATTAATTGACCCATTCCCACGTCACGCAAGGATGTACAGAGGTTCTCAGTGTTCGCAAATTTTTACAAAAAATCATTAGAAATTTCAGTTCTATAACCTCCCCTTTGCATGATCTTACCTCGCCACACAGACCATTTGTGTGGAACCCGGTTTGTCAGTTAGCGTTACAGAAACTGAAATCGAGCTTTACCTCCGCTCCCGTCCCCATTTTGCCACATCCTAACCAGCAGTTCGTTGGAGAAGTTGATGAGTCTCATGCCGGAATAGGAGCAGTGCTCTCCCAGAAATGTCTCAAGGATGGTAAGTTACATCCTTGTGCTTATCTCTCTAAAAAACTGACTACAGCCGAGAGAAATTATGAAATATATGTGACTGTGAACTGCTGGCGGTCAGGGTGGCTTTGGTAGAGTGGAGGCAATGGCTGGAGGGGGCATAGACTCTGTTTTTAGTTTGGACCAATCACAAAAACCTCGAGTATCTTAAATCTGCTAAAAGATTAAATGCTAGGCAGGCCAGATGGGCTCTATTTTTCCTCAAGATTTAATTTAATGTTATCCTACCGACCTGGTTCTGAAAATGGTAAGCCATATGCTTTGTCACGTATTTTCTGCGACGAGAATTCTTTGTCCGACCCTAAAACTATTTTGCCCAACACGTTTTATTTCTGCTTTTGTTTGGGACGTTGAAACTGTGGTAAAAGAGGCTCTGAATAACACTCAGCCCTGAAAATTGCCCTGAAGACACCCTTTATGTGGTCCCGACCTTAAGGGGAAGAGTCATCCACTGGGCTCAATGAACTAGATGTCCCCCAGGCATTGCCAAAACGCAATCTGTGGTCAAACAGCGCTTTTGGTGGTCTAATGTTATGGAGCGATGTTATCAATACGTCAATGCTTGTGCTGCTAACAAGCAAGCCCTCTCTGCTAACAAGCCCTCTCTTCAATGTCCTTTGGGGGAATTGGGACCCCTACAACAACGTCCTTGGTCAGACATCTCCATAGACTTTGTGACGGGATTGCCGGCCTCTAAAGGAAATACTACCATTCTCACAGTTGTTGACAGGTTCTCTAAGATGGCACAATTCATTGCACTTCCGAAACGCCCTCAGCTAAAGAGTTGATGATTAACCATGTATTCAAGTTTCATGGTTTTCCCAAGAATGTGGTATCAGATAGGGGCCCCCAATTTTTTTTCACGATTTTGGAAAGAGTTTTGCAGTCTGGCCCCCAATTCATTCCACGATTACAGTCAGTCAGTCTGTCATATGGGTTTCATCCTGAAACCAACAGACAAACCGAGAGGCTGAACCAGGACCGAGAGACTGGGCTCCAATGTCTCGCTTCACAGGAGCCACAATCCTGGTCTCAGACACTAGTTTGCGTCGAGTTCTCGCACAACTCTCTCCCCTCTGCATCTACTGGTCTATCGCCTTTTCACATTGTGCATGGTTACCAACCATCTATGTTTCCTGCCATAGCCCCAGGATCCACGGTTCCAGCGGCATTGACCTTAGTGAGACACTGCAGGATCTGGGAGCGAGCCCGCCAGATGCTGCTGCTCCGCCAAGGACGGTCCTACAAAACTGGCTGACCGTAGGAGGACACCGGCCCCGAACTACAAAGTAGGTCAACGAGTGTGGCTCTCCACCAAGCATATTCCACTCCGGGTGGAGTCCAGGAAGCTCGCTCCCAGGTTCGTTGGGGCTTTCCCCATCACAAAGGTCATCAACCCTGTCACCATGAAGCTTAGGCTCCCAAGGTCGATTTCACGTCAGCCTGCTCAAGCCCGCCCGGGAGTCCCCTCTGGTCCCACCTTCCAGGGCCCCTACTCCCCCCCCGGTTCTTGGATGGGGGCCCTGTCTTCACGCTGAGGCGGCTGTTGTCGTCTTGTCGGTGGGGGAAGGGGTTTCAATATCTGGTGGACTGGGAGGGCTACGGGCCTGAGGAACGTCCATGGGTGCTGTCTGGGTTTATCGTGGATGACTCACTCATTCGGGACTTCCATGTTGCCCATCCTGGGGCTCCGGGGCCATCTGGGGCCGGCGCGTTAGGGGGGGGGGGGGGGGGGGGGGGGTTACTGTCATGGGTGTGTGTTCTTCCCCACCTGTGCCTCTTTTACCCTAATTACCCCATGCATTTAACCTCCTGTCTCATTCTTTCTGGTCGCCAGTTCGTTGTACCTTGTTGTCACGTTCCAGCATTCCTTGTTTCCACATCACCGACTCATAGTAAGACTAGACCCTGTTCTGATTTTTGACCTTGCTTCTTTACCTCACGTTTTTTGGATACTATTGCCTTTTCAGATTGTCTGCCTGTGTACCAACCTCTGCTCGTATATTAAACCTCTCTGCTCGTATATTAAACCTCTCTTTTTAGAAACTTTCCCTCTCTATTGGACATTTTGGGTCCTGTCCTCTGTTCCGTTCATGACAGTCATGGATGGCAGTGATATTCCTACCGCTCAACCAGGACAAAACTGAAGTTTTCATTGTCAGTCCTGAAGGCAAGAGAGTGAAACTTGTACCAAAACTACAAGATTTTAAACCTTCATAATGTGTTTAGCACCTGGGTGTTATTTTTTACTCTGATCTTAATTCCACACATTGTGAATTAACTATTAATTATTAACTAAAATTGGTTTTTACCATCTTCAGAATATTTCCAGACTGCGCCCGTTTCTCTCTCAGGCTAACACGGATGTGCAGATGCATGCTTTTTGTTTCCTGTTGTTGAGACTACTGCAAGGCCATTCTCTGGTCATCGCAGAAAAAACATCTCCATTATACAAATACTTCAGAACTCAGCTGCTCGTGTGCTGACAAAGACCAGAAGGTGGGAGCACACTACACCGATTTAAGATCACTGCATGAGCTCCCCGTGTATCAGGATCGATTAGCAGGTTCTTTTACTTGTTTTTAAATGTCTTAACGGTCTTGGGCCATCATATCTATCTGATATGCTTTTCTCATGTCAACCCTCGCAGGTTGAATTTCTTAAATTTATTTATCCATTTGCTTTTTAATTTATCTATTAATTTATTTTTATTGTTTTATTGTATCTCCTATTATCCATCAAATTTTATCCTGTCTTAATCTTTTAAAGTTTAATCCAGTGTCTCTTCATGGGAGTCTCCATGCTGGGAGGTGCGTTCGGTCTGCCTGTGCTGATCTGTGGCGGCATCATCTGTGGTTCAAGGCCGTGGCACCCCTCAGTGTGGCTCCCACAGGTTTTCTTTCCTCCCCCAGGATCTTTAGTGCATTGCCATGTCGCTATACTATTACTCAATAGGTGATGTGTTTGAATGCGCTTGTGGGTGTTCGTATGGTGTGCTTGCATTTACAGTGGGTACGGAAAGTATTCAGAGCACCTTCAATTTTTCCCTTTGTTATATTGCAGCCATTTGCGAAAGTAAGTTAAGTTATTTTTTTCCTCATTCATGTACACACAACACCCCATATTGACAGAAAAAAAACTGAATTGTTGAAATTTTAATTTTTAAAATTTTATGAAAAAATAAAAACAAATATCACACACCCAAAAATATTCAGACCCTTTGCTGTGACACTCTTATATTTAACCCAGGTGCTGTCCATTTCTTCTGATCATCCTTGAGATGGATCTACACCTTCATTGGAGTACAGGTGTGTTTAATTGGACTTGATTAAGAAAGCCACACACCTGTCTATATAAGACCATACAGGTCACAGTGCCTGTCAGAGCAAATGAAAATCATGAGGTCAAAGGAACTGCCTGAAGAGCTCAGAGACAGAATTGTGACAAGGCACAGATCTGGCCAAGGTTACAAAAACATTTCTGCTGCACTTAAGGTTCCTAAGAGTACAGTGGCCGCCATAATCCTTAAATGGAAGACGTTTGAGACGACCAGAACCCTTCCTAGAGCCGGGCGTTCGGCCAAACTGAGCAATCGGGGGAGAAGAGCCTTGGTGAGAGAGGTAAAGGAGAACCCAAAGATCACTGTGGCTGAGCTCCAGAGATACAGTCACGAGATGGGAGAAAGTTCTAGAAAGTCAACCATCACTGCAGCCCTCCACCAGTCAGGCTTTATGGCAGAGTGGCCCGACGGAAGCCTCTCCTTAGTGCAAGACACATGAAAGCCCACATGGAGTTTCCTAAAATACCACCTGAAGGACTCCAAGATGGTGAAAAATAAGATTCTCTGGTCTGATGAGACAAAGATAGAACCTTTTGGCCTTAATTCTCAGCGGTATGTGTGGAGAAAACCAGGCCCTGCCCAATACAGTCCCATCAGTGAAGCATGCTGGTGGCAGCATCATGCGGTGGGGGTGATTTTCAGCTGCAGGGACAGGACGACCGGTTGGAATCGAAGGAAAGATGAATGCGGCCAAATAAAGGGATTATCCTGGACGAAAACCTTCGCCAGAGTGCTCAAGCCCTCCGAATGGGCCAAAGGTTCACCTTCCAACAAGACAATGACCCTAAGCACAAAGCTAAGAATGGCCCAGCCAGAGCCCTGACTTCAACCCAATTGAGCATCACTGGAGAGACCTGAATATGGCTGTCTACAAATGTTCACCATCCAACCTGACAGAACTGCAGAAGATCTGCAAGGAGGAATGGCAGAGGATCCCCAGATCCAGGGGTGAAAAACTTCCAAAAAGACGCATGGCTGTATTAGCTAAAAAAAAAAAAAGTTCTTATATTATTTTAGCAAATGGCTGCAATATATCAAAGAGTGAAACATTTAAGTGGCTCTGAATACTTTCCGTACCCACTATATATCTGAGGATGGGAGGGATTGGGTTTTGTATAGTTCCTGCGATTGATTGATTGATTGGTTGGTTGGTTGGTTGATTGATTGATTGATTGATTGGCAGACCGGTGTAGTGGTAACCCTGTTTAAGGAGGAGGACCAGAGGGTGTGTTCCAACTGCAGGGGATCAGACTCCCTGGTGAAGTCTATTTAGGGGTGCTGGAGAAGAGGGTCCATCGGGTAGTCGAATTTTAGATTGAGGAGGAGCAGTGTGGTTGACATCCTGGCTGTGGAACAGTGGACCAGGTCTACACCCTCTGCAAGGTTCTAGAGGGTGCATGGGAGTTCCCCAACCAGTCTACATTCGACCGTGTTCCTTGGAGAGTCCTGTGTAGAGTGCTCCGGGACCCATAATACGGGCTGTTCAGTCCTAGTAGGACCGGTGTCAGAGTTTGGTTCTCATTGCCAGCAGCACGTCCGATTCGTCTCCAGTGAGTGTTGGGACTCTGCCAAGGCTGCCCTTGTCATTGATTCTGTTCATAACTTTTATGGAATGAATTTCTAGGCACAGCGGTGTGGGACGTGTCCCATCCGCCGATCTGCTCTCGGGTGGACGCCTGGGCTCGATCCTGCCTCTCGATTGATTGGGTGGGGTCCTCAGCCACCGTGGTGTAGGCACAGCAATTTCGGAACACTTCTGATGGTCATTGTGCATGCAAAATGGTGTGAATTCACTTGCATGTGTCTGCAGGCACACACCCTTGGGACTTTTTTGCTGGGTGTGGGAACACCCACTCATTGTGACAATTGAGTTATGACTATGCGACTTTCTTGGGTATCCCCTCGCTCACTCTCTGGTCCTATAGACGTTTATAATTTACATAGCCACTCCCACTACACTTCAGTTGGAGAGCCGGATTCACGACCCTTGTCCTGCATGCTTCCCCTCCTGTTCTTGTCCTGTCCAGTCGTGTCCTATCTTGTCCAGTCCTTTCCTCACAGGGTGTAGCACTGCTGCCCATACAACACTCATATCTAATGTTTCATTGTTCGAGATATGTAATGCTTTACCTTTCTCATCTTGTTTACAACTAGTGCTTTGTCTTCAACATTAAAACTGTTCCGGCATAAAAGGGATACAGATCCTCCATTCTGCTTCACCGAACAGCCGAACTGGACAGAAAAAAAAGATTAATCAATTATTATGCCCGTTCGATTACATGTATGATTCTCATCCCTAATCTTGATACTGTGCTCCAATTTGATGTTGGGAGAAAGATTCCTTTCCAACTTTACAACTGTGGTCTGGTCTAAAATTATTGTTTTCTCAGCTATAGTGAATCCTTTTTTCAATCCTGTCTCACAACTACGCTGATTCAATATTCTTATCGTTCGTGAATATACAATGGATGATACAGCATAAACATATGACATAGTGTGGAGGGGGGGGGAAAGTATGTCACACACAAAGACAATGATGCAAACGTGATGTCTCATATAATTGCTTTGAAGATCGTGTTTCCTAAGCATTAGCACTGATGTCATCCACTATGCGGCGTACTGTTGATATGTGATGTATTCATGCAACTTGGATTTGCTGCCGTCTTACATTTGTAAGTCCAATTTGGTACTTTTGCATAAATTTTTTGTTATTACTTATCAGGATAACACAAAAGAGACTGCCGATTTTGTGGAGGGGAGGGGTAGGAAAAACCAAAACGCCAGAAAGAAGAACCCATTAGATATTGGAGCTGATCCTGAAAAAAGGTGCAGATACATATATTTTCTTTTGGTAACATTACAAGATGGGGCATAATTGAACATTTACCTTGTTTTCACAGCGAATAATGTAATACCTGTGTGGAGTTTGCATGTTGTCCCCGTGCCTGTGTGGCTTTTCTCCGGGCACTCCGGTTTCCTCCCACATCCCAAAAACATGCATGAATTGGAGACTCTAAATTGCCCGTAGGTGTGAATGTGAGTGCGAATGGTTGTTTGTTTGTATGTGCCCTGCGATTGGCTGGCAACCGGTTCAGGGTGTACCTCGCCTCCTGCCCGCAATTAGCTGGGATAGGCTCCAGCATACCCGCGACCCTAGTGAGAGGATAAACGATGTAGATAATGGATGGATTGATGATGGATATATATATATATATATATATATATATATATATATATATATATATATACCCATAGCTATAGGCCTTTTAGTGAGCTTAATTTCCAAAGAAGTACAAGTGTCTTCTCTGCCATGCACTAAGGCACTTAGGTACATAGTGGATGTCCCCTGGGAGTGCAAGTGTTGTGTTAGTAATGTGTGTGTGTGTGTGTGTGTGTGTGTGCGCGCACACTGTCTAAGCAGACCCTGAGCACATTTGTGGTACATCAAGGCAAGACGGGAGCATCGACGCTTCCAACGGCAACTGTCAGAGCTTGTGCAACGGTGGAAGAAGACGAGGACATAGGAGGAGGGAGAAAATGAAATCTGCGCTAGACAAGCAAGAAATAAACCCCATCTGCGAGCCTACCGCTTGCATTGCGCGGTTTTGGAAGCTGCTTCCTCACATTATGCTGTGCCTGTCTCTGGTCATTTACGCAGCGCTGGGCGCGCTTTTGTTCCAATACATTGAAGGGAGAGCACCCCCCACCAAACAGGAGTACCATTACTTCTTGGGACAAATTATCCGGCATGTCCAACATCGCACCAGTACGTTTGACAATTAATGCTGATTGCTGCAATTGCATTCTGTTTCATTGACTGTATCTCATTTGCTTTTCTCTAATCCTGAATCAAACCTACTGCATGGAGTGTGCATTCTTTTGCAGGTTAACATTAAACTTATCCATATCCAAAATCTGCTAATGAGGTTACTTACCCCTCACACACAAATGATCGAACTTTTTTAAATTATAGATAGCGCATCATACAGCCACCAAGACATAGTCAAGGAGATGGAGCTTATGATTAAAGATGGTTTTCAGACCTCATGGCTCCAGCAACCTGACAGCTGGACCTTCTTTGGCTCCATGTTCTTCGTGTGCACAGTATTCACAACAGTTGGTAAGTTCAGTTCAATTCCTTACAAATGAATAAGCATGGATTAACCAACCTAAAATGATTACTCATGAAGCTAGAAATGTGTGGTCAAGGACAACCACAGTGTATCTCATTTGGCAACTTCTAATTGTTTACATAGAGTTTGTATGGACAACAAAATATTCAGAGTCTGATAAAAGGCCAGCTCAAATTAAAGTGTAAACTGTCTTTATAATGACATTGACTCGATGGCGGAAAATATCAAAATTTCAAGTACCGTTAAGAACACACAAAATCTGACACCCCAAAATCTCAGCAGCGGCTATGGCAAACTTTAATTCCAGTGTATCCCCAAGTGAGATAACTATTCAAACATTGGAAGCAGAGTCCTAGCTGCAATGGCAAAGACAACTAAAGACTTGGGACTACCTTAAATCAAATAGTCTGTTACCCGTACTTATAATTTTATCCCATTGTGATATTTTGGAAAATTATGTTTCCAACTTTGTGCAAACTGATCATCTTGAAGATGACCCCTTCACGGGAATTAATGACATGATTTTGAAAACTACATACGTCTGGAAAAACAAGACCCAAGTGCTCACCGATAGGATAATGGCGAAGCATACACTAGGATAAGGCGACACCAATAATCCCAAGAGCAATAGCGGCCTCTTTAATTCCTAAATAACTCAAGTTTGGGACAACTTCCCAGGAAAACTGATCAGTCAGAGCCAAAGATCTCAAATAAGAGTTGAGATCAACTAGAGCCCACTGTGCTATTGGAAACATTGGGCTTGATTTTCATAGGCAGCGCCTATGCAATGGGGTGCAATTGCCAGCGGATTCTGATTTTCGTGCAAGCGTAAGGCTCGTTGCGCGTTTGCCAATTTAGCAGACCGGTCCGAGCCAAGCTGGGCGTTCCGGCACAGCAAAGGTGTGTCCATTGAGATGCACCTGGCAGAGTGACAATTTGGGGGCAGAGAGTTGGTCTAAACCTATGCCTGCTCAGATCACATCTAACTGGCTTGACTGCTGGACTAATGTGATTTTGGTGAATTTTATGGGTCCCAGCTAGACTGATCCTGAGCTCTGTGGACACAGTATTTAAGTCGCCAGCGGTTCTCAGCAGCTCATTTTGTGTACCCACTCGAATTGTCTGCCGCCACACCATCGCCAGAGTAGTGACAATCTTCCACTCACGCGTGATCGCTGCGATTACGCATCGTACTCTTCCGCACAGAGATGTCTCTGTCAAGACTGTCATTGGGCCACATTTAAAGGGAATAAAAGGAGTCGGTTTTTTTTTTGTGGTGAATTAAGTTGGCTGTAAACACACCCACAGTAGCACAGTATGCCCACTATTAGGTCCGCTGGCCTGCGCTCGGCTACGAAATTGCCAACACCGGTCTAAGCCGCCTCTGGTGCACAGTTGCACTGCCTGCCACGCCGGACCAACCTACCACGCATGTTTTGGGATCTGGGAGGAAACCGGAGTGCCCTGAGAAAACTCACGCAGGCACGGGAAGAACATGCAAACTCCACACAGGCGAGGCTGGGATTTGTATCCTGGTCCTCAGAAATGTGAAGCAGATGTGCTAACCAATTGTCCACCGTGCCGCCCAGAGTGAAATAAAAATAAAAAATTCAAACAAAATACATTTATTTGCTATGTCTGTTAAGGACACATATCCACAGCAAGTACAAAATAGAAAATCAAACTTGCCATAAAAAGCTGAAAACACAAACAATTAATTTATATGAGGTTACCATTAGTCTGCACAAACAATTAGCAAACCCCTCTCCAACTATTAGCATGCATCAAATTATCTTGTAGCTTACATCTCACTAAGACTTCCAGGTTTTCCTTGTCAGGGGCTCGCCACCACAGCGAGTCACTCGCATGATCTGTTTGTAAACTAAACATGTTTATCCGGGCTTTAATAAACCCTGTTTGTAAACTAACCATTATTTATCCGGGCTTTAATAAACCCATGTCCCAATTAACTTCACAAACTCATTTTTAACTGCACATGAAATTACTGAACAAACAATACATAATATGATACATACTGGAAATTGGCATTACTTCACACAAAGTCTCACTCTCTTACTGCTTATTAATAGGAGGCGTGCCTCGCTGCACCGATCTTTTTTCTCTCTCTCAGTTTCGTGCATGTCAAGTCATGCGATTAATAGCACTTCCGGTTCTATTGTACTTGTGTCAAAATAAAAGCATGAGTTTCAAAATAGGAGTTTATACGTATAAATGAACTAAAACTTGAGTGATAGGCAGAACAGTGACTGCGGGCCAGATTAGACCCCCCGACGGGCCGGTTCTGGCCCGTGGGCCGTACGTTTGACACTGCTAATCTAATGTGTAGTCAACTTTCACACCTAATGTTTTTTATTTACTTATTTATTTATTCAATTTATTTATTTTTGGGTCCTGTTCGGCTATTCGGTCAAGCAAAATGGAAGATATGTTTCCCTTTTATGCCGGAACAGTTGAGTTTTTAAGTCACAGTGGAGTTTTTAAGCTTCCGCTGTGGTTTCTTAGTATTATAATTGAGGTTTATTGAGAATCAGAGTCGAACAGAACAAAGTTTCGAGAGGGGAGAGAGAAACGAAGACAAAAGACAAAGCACTAATTGTAAACAGGATGAGAAAAGTAAGTCATTACAATATCTACAACAATGAAGCATTAAATATGAGTGTTGCATGGGGCTGTAGTGCTACAGCCTGTGAGGGAAGGACAGGACAAGGACAGGAGAAGAAGGATGTAGGACAAGGGTCGTGAACCCGGCTGTACAACTGAAGTGGTGTGGGAGTGACTATGTAAATTATAAAAGTCCATAGGACGAGAGTATGAGTGAGGGGATACACAAGCAATTTGCATATTTATGGGTTATTTGTCGCAATAAGTGAGTGGCCCCACACCCAGTGAAAGAGACCCAGGGGTGTGTGCCTGCAGACAATGCAAGTGAATTGATACCGTTTTACATGCACAAAGACTGACAGAAGTGTCCTGTAATTGCTGTGCCCGCACCGTGGAGGCTGAGGACCCCACCCAATCAATCAAGGGGTGAGATCAGGCCCAGGGGTCCACCCGAGAGCAGTCCGGTGGAAGGGACACGTCCCACACCGAGGGAGCCTGGGCGGTCCGTCGACCCCACCGAGGCGCCCCGACAACTGGCCACCCAGTGGGGGCCGCAGGGACCCAATGCCACGGACACACGGACCGGGAAACAGCACAGACGCGCTGAAACCTGGTCCGACACCCACACCCTCTCGACCCCATACCAGTCCCCCGGGAACCCCTTGGTATTTACATGTGCCCAGATGTGATTAGTTAGAAAACGATATACAGTGAGTGGTGGGAGCGTGTGCTCAGTGAGTGATTAAGAGAAATGGCTCCTGCAGGTCGGGCTCATCAGGCCGGACAACCACCGATGAAGAGGGCTGCCCCACCCAGACTCACAGCACCGACTCCCGGACCCCCCCGCGAACCCACATTTCCGCCAGCACCCACTACCCGCCCCCAAGTGTGGGAAGTGGACACCACCCCCCCAAACCAGGCGGGGACAAAAAACACAAAGCCCGCAGGGGACCACCCAGCTCCCCCACGGGAAGAGGAAGAGGCGACCGCAGCAGGACGCAAGGAACAGAGAGAAGAGGAGGAAGCAGGCCCAAGGAGCGACAGAGGGGCCCCACCGCCCCCACTAGCAGCCAGAGCGGGGTACCCAGGTGGGCGCAAGCACCCACGGAACATGGGCGGGTCACCATCACACCACCAACACTCCCCTGGAGGTTACCCCAGTGGGACTACATCGTTTATCTCCTTGACCTTTATCGTTTATCTCCTTGACTGTTCTGAGAAATAGAGGAGCTAGTATTGGCCAGAAATAGTTAATGAATGCGACTGAGATTCCATCCGGGCCAGGCGCTCGTCCCGATTTCATATTTGTTAATGCGTTATGAAATTATGTGATGGCTAAAGAAACATCAAGGCTGTCTTTAATTTGTGTATTTAATTGAGGAATGTTTAGATCCTTAGCCTATCCAGATACCTGGGATAGGCTCCAGCAGCCCGCGATCCACATGAGGAGAAGCGGTTAAGAAAATGGATGGATAGATGTTTTGTGAAATAAAATAACGAAAACATTGTGAATAAAAAAATTTAAAAAATCTTTGAAATGTTTTGGAACTACTGCTGAATTTTTGATGCAGCTCTTACATTGGGTCGTATTAGATTGAGCAGGTACACTTCCAGTTAGTTTATTTGTATAGCCCTTAATCACAACAGTCTCAAAGGGGTTCACAGGCCCAGAGTTGACAAAGATGGATGCCATCCTGTGATCTAAACCCCCCAATCGGTCAAGGAAAAACTCAAAACCCCATTTGGGGAGGAATAAGAAACCCTGCAGAGGGACCACAGATGGAGCGATCCCCCTTTCAGAACGACCAGGCTGCAATGGATGTCGAGTGGGCAACTTTATTGCATAGTACCATACGGTGTTGGCTAAATTGGCATGAGTCCATTTAAAGAGATGAAGTGTCGCATGTGGATGCCTCAGGAAAGTGCTTCTGCCTCAGGACCTGGCCCAGTCGGTTGGAGTATAACTCTCCACGAGTCCAATACTTTGGATTTTTTGCAAAGTGGTATGTGAGGAACTTTAGTCTTCTCTTGTTTCAGTTTTACAATTCCTTCTTTTGGCATGAATGTATGGATTAAAAGTTGAAACGTTTCACCAGTCTGTTGGTAGTCAGTTGTAAAATGAATGATTAAGTCAGCTAATGGCTGAAGCCTGCAATTCAAAGGGGAGAGCAGAATGCTTTTCCATCACCACAAAAAGCTTATTCGGGGTTAAAAGCACATTTTCCTCTGTGTGTTGTTGTGGATTTAGTCAGCAACATTATGTGGTCATAGCTACAACGCCCGTTATTTGAGTACACTGTTTCAAGTAGATAATTGACTCCAGACGGGAAGTGGTTGCTTGAAATCAGTTTATTGGAATCTTTGAGAAGTCAGCATTTCTCACTTGTCAATTTACTTTGTCAGACTGCTCAAGAGGAATCATGTGGAAAGGAAGCTACCGGAGGCATTTTACACAGCATCCTCACGTACCGCCTTCTCAGTGTGGTATGCGGGCTGCACAACTGCATACCACACCCTACCCCCTCGCCCTTCTTGCATACCTCCCCATATCAGGCTAACTGCAGAGCGTCGAACATAATTAAGGACCCCTTCCATCCAGGCGATCACCTTTTGAACTGTTATCCAAGGGGAGATACAGCGCTGCCAAATCCCAAACTTCCAGAGACCAAAATAGTTTTATCCAACACCAATCGGCACATTAAACAAACAGGCAAACAAAAACCTCAAATCAGCATACACTACCATATAAGGTGCAGCAGTTACTCTTTAAATGCACATTAAAATGCCCAAGCTGTCTTATTATAGGAATATATTCTTTTTTTAAGATCGAAAGATTATTATTTTTTTTAATACTGTACAGTATTTTTGTGTGTTCTTGTTGAGTGTTTCTCATGCTCAAAGTGTTCATTTTGTTTCATGTCCTTTGCAGGCTATGGGGCCATCTATCCAGTCACCCTGCCTGGTAAGGTGGCGTGTGTCTTGTACGCTATGGTGGGCATTCCGCTAATGCTTTTAATCATGCTTGATGTTGGTGACTTCCTGGCTACTATGATGACCAAAGCATATGTTCATATTCACGCCTT
Organism: Phycodurus eques; assembly: GCF_024500275.1. Lineage (NCBI taxonomy): Eukaryota > Metazoa > Chordata > Actinopteri > Syngnathiformes > Syngnathidae > Phycodurus > Phycodurus eques. The sequence continues at coordinate 28,227,375 of NC_084535.1, forward strand.
TTTCAAAGTCCTGCGCTCACACAGCTGGTCCCAACTAAGGACTCAGATGCAAGCGAGGGAGTCGAACCATCAGACCTTGGAAGATGGTACCATTGTTTTCAGCCATGACGTGGTGGTTCATGAAGGGCTGAACATCCGGGAAGTGTTGCAAAGTCAAGTGAATGTGAAATCCAATTCCATGCAGCTCCAAAAAAACAGAGAGATCTTTGACAAGATTATTGCCAAAGAGAATCTCCTACGAACCGGTCCCCTGCTCAGGAGCCTGTCCTGCCCAGAACTGAATCGTATGCTGCCATTGCCCAAAGGATTTGCCATATGGGACTTAACAGGAATAGGAGATACGATGGAAACGCTCAATGTACCATTTGTGCTTATTCTTTTCATAGTGTTTGCTTACATTTTTCTTGGAGGGTTGATTCTGCCAGTGTGGGAGACAGAAATGAAAGGATTTGACCCTTACTACTTCTGTTTTATCACAATCACGACAATTGGTTTTGGAGACATTGTGCCTCATCATCCCAAGTTTTTTATGCTCACCTCCCTCTTCATCATTTCGGGCATGGCCATCATGTCCATGGCATTTAAGCTGAGCCAGACACGGCTTGTAAACTGCTACCGCCACTGCATCAAGATCCTAAGCAGGGAAAACAGAAACGAAGACAAGAAATAAGTCACCAGGGTTCTTTGATATTTGAAAAGCTCAACGTCGTTACCAACGTCTCCTTTGGGGTGCCATTTTACTTAGAAGCATGAGCAAAGTCAAAAAATAAATCAATAAAAAATGTGTGCATTTGCCTAATGCTTATGCCCAAAGTGATATTCAACAACCTTCTGGGCATCTTGATACAGTATCGGTCGTGTTCTGTCTGGCGTTGTCATTCTCTGTTTTCACAGTCCTCTCGAGTTCGCTGGTGGGTGGGGCTTTCTTGCGTCACCTGGTCGCAATTGCCTCGCTTGGTATTTAGGTGCAGCTTAAGTGGAAGGAAGATGCCGGAGTATTACCTTACTTAGTGCTTTGCTTCTTGCCATCGCTTTTGGTGAGTCTCGCTTCTTACATGTTGGATCGCTGTCTTGTTGTTCCAGGAATTTGTTTTTTGTATTAGTTCGTACTTCTGTGATTTTTCACAATCTGTATTCTTTCTTGTGTCGGTAATATTCAGTATTTCGTATCTAAACCTGTACCTTCCTTCTGCTGCAGCTCCGTCCACTTCCTTTTGTTTGGATTTGCAATCCACGTGCACTTGTTTTTCACAAAGATCTTATTGTTGTCTTTGTTTTCTTTACTTAAGATTGTTGTGCTTCACACTTGTGTGCTCTTTCGGTTAAATAAAACCTGTGTAATTGTTCATCCTCTGTGTTTCTGCATTGTGTTCCATCCATTGGCCGTATGCCAATCCTAACAAAATACTCCGGCCAAAGGATCATGCAGACGCTGAGCAATTGTGTCAGGCTTTGTCTAACCAGGGAGTGCTTGTGGGTCAGTACGACCCAGTACGGCTTCCTCAAATGCTCCACCATCATCCGACCCTGCAAGAAACTTGCAATTTCAGGACTGAATGACGAGCGACCTATCGCTCTGACATCTGTGGACATCAAGTCCTTTGAACGCCTCGTGCTGGACCATCTCAAGAGCATCGCAGGACTCCTACCGGACCCCCTGCAGTTTGCCTGCGTTCAACACCATAATCCCCGAACCCCTCTCCTCCAATCTTCTCCACCTCAATGTCACACCTGCCATCTGTCAGTGGAGCTACAGCTTCCTGATGGGCCGGACACAGCAGGTGAGGTCACAGTCATTGACCTCATTAAAGACGGTGATGAGTCTGTGTATCGACAAAAAGTGGAGTGGCTGAAGCTTTGATGCAGCCAACACAAGCTGGAGCTGGACACGCTCAAGACAGTAGAGATGGTTGTGGACTTCAGGAAACATCCTTCACCACAGTTGCCCCTGACACTGTCCAACTGCCCTGTGTCAACCGTCAAGACCTTCAAGTTCCCGGGAATGACAGTCTCTCAGGACCTTAAGTGGGAGACCAATATCAACTCCATCCTAAAAAAGGCCCAGCAGAGGATATACTTCCTGCGGGTCCTGAGGAAGCATGGCCTGCCGTAGGAGCTATTGAGGCATTTGGACTCTTGAGGACTTGGACGCTGCCTGGACTAAAACGCAAAATCTTCTTGGACCCTCCACATCCTGGTCACCAGCTATTCCAGCTCTTTCCCTCAGGCACTATCGAACAATGCAAACTAAAACCAGCAGGCATTCCAACGGTTTCTTCCCTCTTGCCATTAACTTCTTAAACAGTTGACTTGCAATTACAATTTCATTCTAACATGCTGCCAATTTTGCACATCTCTGTCGGGACACTTCTACATTGTTTGCACACTCACTGTTGTATCACACGGTACTGTTTGCATACTACTACCCACTTACAGTATGTGTTTGAGAACTCTGCACAAATTTGTACAATCGTCACTGTACCAGATCATTGCATTATTAATCACATGCATCCTTTGCACATGTGACATTATTATATCTGCATCACCACACCAGTGGTACACTTTTATTGCTCAATGACGCTCCATACTTGTGTTTTTTATGTCCTAAATCTATGGGTTGTCATAGTGGCTGTTTGTTGTCATACTAGACCAGCTCCAACGACCGGAGACAAATTCCTTGTGTTTCTTGTAACATACTTGGCCAATCAAGTTGATTCTGATTCCATTGTATCTGAGTGCTTCCAGTTACAGCGTGCCAATAACTGGTAGGGTTACGAACCTGTAAATGTGTCGGCTGTTCCGACGTGGACAGCCCCTTCGCTGCCGGCAAGCGCTCTTTGCACTGTGCTAATATGTCGGCCCTTATCTTTTTGTCTATATGTAGTATTTACTGTATTTCCAAGCCATGAAAGTCTTGTGTATCAGTGGCACTGTTGCAAACTTGCTGACTGCCATAACAGCGTAGCGGAGCAGAATGGTGCCTGACGAGCGAGCCAATCACAAAGCGGCAAAATGGCACATGACCAGAGAGAGCCAATCAAATGTCAGCTTTAGAAGGTGGAAGGAAACAACTATTTGATCAATCCGAGCTTTTGTGGCAATTTTTGAACTGTAACGAAAATTGTAATCATCACAATTTCCAAAAGCAACTGTAATTTAATTACATACTTTAGCCCAGTAATATCACAATTACTGAAATTTTGTAATTAAATTAAGTGATCCCGTTACATGTAATTTGTTACTCCCTAACACTGGCCGTCAGTAAATTGAATCAGTTTCCAGTGAGGGTTGGACTTCGCCCAGGCTGCCCTTTGTCACCGATTACATAAGGTTCATAACCTTTATGGATGGATGTTCGAGGCACAGCCGAGGCATTGAGGGGGACCGGTTTGACGATCTTAGTATCGTCTCTGCTTTTTGCAGATAACGTGGTTCTGTTGGCTTCATCAAGCCATGATCCTTAACTCTCGCTAGAGCGGTTCACAGCAGAGTGTAAAGCAGTTGGGATGTGAATCAGCACTGCAAAAGCTGTGGTCCTCAGTTGGAAAAGGGTGTTGTGTCCTCTCTGGGTCGGGGATGAGATCCTCCCCCAAGTGGAGGAGTTCAAGTATCTCGAGGTCTTGTTGAGGAGTGAGGGAAGAACTCCTTCTACTTCAATTCCTATACACACATTCCGCACTTTATGCTCTTTTTTCCCTTCTGTGTAGATTTTCAACTGCATTTTGTTGTCTCGGTGCTTGTAGTCTGTGGAATTACAATAAAATCGAATCTAATACAGGGACATCGCAACAAATTTGAATGATGTTCAAAGCTCAATTGAATTGAATAGTTCAATTCAAAAAGTGAAACTCATACTATAGAGATGCACGACACACACTCAAAGCGAAATAGTTCATGATATTTTTAAAATATACTGTATATGTATAATTTCGATGATCTCTGGAAACTAGAATATTTGATAACAAACAAGAAATAATGGAAATGATTTTTAATGTAGAAGTTAGGCATGAATTTGCCCTCTGAAAAGTATTGTCTCAAGTGTTCGATGAATCGATATCATTTGGTAGTACTGAAATGAATTGACTTTCTACCATATTCTAAGATATTGAGACGCACCTGTATGGCATTGCCTGCGATATGTCCATTTGAACACCAGGTGGCAGTATTCCGTGTTTCCATGACCGTCGAGTCTCTCCGGGACACAGCAGCCGGCATCCCCTTCCCCAGGCCCGTCACCATTACCTTGACAGGGCGTGAGAAAAAAGAAAAAGAAACAGTTTTAACTTTTTTAAATGATATATGACGAACGGCGGTTCTGGCCTATAACTGGTATAAAGGGGAGAGTTCTAGAGGTAAGTTGCAATAGAGGTAAAGTAGATGTTCTTGTTCCATCTAAATTTACATGTGGGACGTAGGATGCTTAGTGAGGCATTTTCTAACAAAACGACGAGCAGAATTTCTGACAAACGGTAGGTGAAATCAAACTGGAGTTTTGCTCCTTTGTGACCTCTCTCCTCAAACCCCTACCTAGGCTTAATACAAACTTTGAAGTAGAAGCCCGTCTGAGGACTGCATGATCTCATACTCCCACAACGGCAAAAGTATTTCTTGCCATAATTTCTCCCACAATTTGTTCGAGTGACTCTACAAACCCCGCTGACAAGGGAGACGTCTGACTTTACTGACTGAAGTAAAACTTAACTATCCTTACACCGAAAACTCCTAAATATAGGTATGTTGCAGGATTTACCTTTATTTCTGTCCAAGGGCAGGTGACCTGCTTAATACCAATTACCAAATTACCTCAAGAGTGTCCCCTACATTTTTAAGTCTAACTAGCCTTTGTTCTTGCTCTCGATTTTACAGTTGTGCATGATTTGCAACCACGCCGACCACAGTCCCTTGCGCTACCATATGCTCCGCCAATCGTAAAACTCTGGGGCACAGAAGGACTTCCCAGATTCTTCTGTCTGCTATTTCTTCAAGAAACCTTAACTCGTACTTATCCATCTATATATTGTGCTTTACTCAAAACGTAGCTCTCCGCTTGTCTACAAATGATTGTAATCAACCTGACTTAGGAGACAGAATGCAAATAAATAAACCTCCTCAAAATGTACTTGCCAGACAGATGGAAACTCCTCTTCGTTCTCCGTGCTCTAACCCTGAATTTGACACCTCTGGCACAGCCGCCCACTTCTGTGAATGGAAAGCATTGCATTCGCTATGCTGTATTAATATTCACTATACTGTATCAACTCAATATTGTAAGGATGTCTTGAGTCGACTGGTGTCCCTTGGGTCATTTTCTTTATCCGGTTTGCCACAAAGAGGAACTTCTATGTATATCTACAGACTCTCTTTATATTCCCAATTACAGTTTTCCAGCCGCTTACTTGTGTGCTTGTAAAAACGAAAAATGACTACCTCTGACACACAAGCTCACACATCTTTCATTACTTTGCAACCGATCTCAAAGCTTCTCGGCACAAACAAGACTAAAGCCATCGTATGTGTACAGCATGTGCAAAAACCTTATATCATCACGTTGACCTCGTGACAAATGTGCACAATTTCGACAAAATCTTTCCATATGTCAACCCAAATGAGTGAATGTTCCATAAAAGGTCCAAAGTGATCCAAATGAAAACAGCCATCTTATTTTTCATTATGATAAAGCTAATTTTGGTGCTGCATTTGCAGCTTGTTGAATTGGTTCGAAGTGAATTTATGAATTCAGGTATTTGGTACTCAATTAGGTGATAATAATTCAACAGGTGATGTGAATTGTGCTGCTAAGCACACAAACAAAACAAACCACGAGCTTTGTACTCCAGACCACAAATAACATTTTGTAGTGCAGAGTTGGGGAAATGTTATCCAGGGTGGGGCAGAAAGGACAGATATTTTTGAAAACCTCGCAAAGTAATAAATGATAGCTGCAAACAAATGTTATTGGCAATAATGTGTTTGTGTTAAAATAGCATTTGACACAATCACGTGTGGGAAAACAACATTCATCATGTGGTGTCTGTGTCTGGTGTCTTTTTTTTTCTTGGGCTAAACACACCCAGTACAGTCAAAGAAAGGTTGTAAAGTTTATCCAAACCTACCCCATAAGTGCATGAAAATGGTGATTTTGAGTTACAACGGGACACTATTTTCTTTCTGTTAAATCAGGGTCCGTTAAATCGAAGTTCCACTGTATGGATGTGTGTGTGTGTACTGAGATAACTTACAGTTTCATATTATAACATGATTTTGCCCACTCCAATTTGAGGAAATAGTGAGTATAATACCTGGCACCTGTTCTCCAAACCTTGTGATCGGTGGGGATCGGTGTGATCTGTGCCCCAAACTGGATCGTGTTCGTTAAATTGGGCCCGTCTGCGACGACGGGAACGGGCTGTGGCAGAGATAATGTATTGAGTGGTCTGTCAAAGCAATAGGGGGAGTGATGATGCATAACATCTGGGTTTGCTGCAGCATGCTGCATGAAAGAACAAACATAGCAGTTAGAACGATTTGGAGAGCATGCCACTAGAAGGGCATACAGAAACCAAACATGCATGCTGTAGGAGGTGCAATTAGCAGGCGTAGTGGCACTGTTATGTAACCAAGGAAATTTGTCATAGTGGTCGCGTCTGGTAAGGTACAAAATTGCGTCAACTGTCCAAGTGGGAGCCTCAATACACAATGCAACACACGTTTTTATCACAAGAATTATTAGAGTTGACGCTGAACCACCAAGGAAGGGTTTTAGTCATTGTCTTTCTTCTGTTCTTCGAGTTACGCAAGTGCGTGACCTTTACGGTCATCCGTCGTAGAAGGTGAAGGAAGTGGAGGAGTCGGGACCATAGGAGGCGCTTGGACCTTGACCTTCTTGCAATGTGACGCGTGAACCCACATAGCTCTTTTGGCAATTTCCACTGCAGTGTGGGTCACAAGGAGGACTTGGAAAGGCCCCAGCCACATTAATGTACACACAGCACCCCGTATTGACAGAAAAAAACGTAATTGTTGACATTTTTGCAGATTTATTAAAAAAGAAAAACTGAAATATCACACAGTCATAAGTATTCAGACCCTTTGCTTAGTTTTGAGAAGAAGCACCCTTTTGAGCTCATACAGCCGTGAGTCTTTGATGCAACAGGTTTTTCACACCTGGATTTGGTGATCATCTGCCATTCCTCCTTGCAGATCCTCTCCAGTTCTGTCAGGTTGGATTGTGAATGTTGGTGGGCAGCCATTTTCAGGTCTTTCCAGAGATGCTCAATTGGGTTTAAATCAGGGCTCTGGTGTTGTTCTGAAGCCACTCCTTCGTTATTTTGGCTGTGTGCTGAGGGTCATTGTCTTTTTTGAAGGTGAACCTTCGGCCCAGTCTGAGGTTCTGAGCACTCTGGAGAAGGTTTTTGTCCAGGATATCTCTGTACTTGGCCGCATTAATCTTTTTGATTACAACCAGTCTCCCTGTCCTTGCAGCTGAAAAACACCCCCACAGCATGATGCTACCACCACCATGCTTCACTGTATTGGACAGGTGATGATGAGCAGTGCCTGGTTTTCTCCACACATTACACTTTAATTAAGGCCAACAATTTCTATCTTGGTCTCATTAGACCAGAGGATCTTATTTCTCACCATCTTGGAGTCCTTCAGGTGTTTTTTTAGCAAACTCCATGCGGGCTTTCATGTGTTTTGGACTGAGGAGAGGCTTCCGTCGGGCCACTCTGCCATAAAGCCCCGACTGGTGGAGGGCTGCAGTGATGGTTGACTTTCTAGAACTTTCTCCCATCTCCCGACTGCATCTCTGGAGCTCAGCCACAGTGATCTTTGAGTTCTTCTTGACCTCTCTCACCAAGGCTCTTCTCCCCCGATTGCTCAGTTCGACCGGACGGCCAGCTCTTGGAAGGGTTCTGGTCGTCCCAAACGTCTTCCATTTCAGGATTATGGAGGCCACTGTGCGCTTAGGAACCTTAAGTGCAGCAGAAATTTTTTTGTAACCATGGCCAGATCTGTGCCTTGCTACAATTCTGTCTCTGAGCTCTTCAGGCAGTTCCTTTGACCTCATGATTCTCATTTGCTCTGACGTGCACTGTGAGCTGTATATGAGTGTCACAGCAAAGGGTCTGGATACTTACGGCTGTGTGATAACATGTCTACCATATCTAGATAGTATTTTGTTCGTGCATCGATCGTTATTTCATTAGATACATTATCAGTAGAGCGTCAATATGGTCCAACCTAATATCCATTATCAACTTTATACTAACATCATTATTTGTATATTATCATTATCTTTGAGACTGATAATCAAAACATGACTGAATGTAAATACTGCACATAACAAATGCTCTCGACCATATTACAAAAAGTTGGGTGGAATAAAATCTCCAGCTCGGTACTTTTCCTTTCTCCCAAAAACCTGTCTGTGTCAACACGAGGTCATGTAAATAACGAGTGAAGGGTTTTGAGTAGATTGGCAATCGAAGGACTTTCTTGCGTATGATCAAATCTGCCTCAGCATTTTTGTCCAAGGGATGCCAATGACACAGTCTGTTATGCATAATTACTGAGCCAGGACCTGCAATAATTTGTCATGCCCAAACGGAACATATGTACCGTTGTTAGATTTTCTGTCTGACGGTTTGAGGTTTGAAATAAAAAATTTTCAGACGACAGTTAAAATGTGTCTTTTCTCACAGGCATCCAATGTTGGTTTTCGGCCTCGCACATGCAGCGATTTCTCCAGATTCTCTGAACCTTTTGATGATATTATGGACCGTAGATGATGAAATCCCTCAATTCCTCGCAATTGTACGTTGAGGAACATTGTCCTTAAACTGTTGGGACTATTTTCTCACGCACTTGTTCACAGGGAGGTGAACCTCGCCCCATCTTTGCTTGTGAATGACTGAGCAATTCAGGCAAGCTCCTTTTCTACCCAATCACGGCACCCACCTGTTCCCAATGAGCCTGTCCACCTGTGGGATGTTCCAAACAGCTGTTTGATCAGGCTGCGGCCTGAGACTCACCGGAGGGGGTGGGAGTCGTGAAGTGAAGCTACATTCAAATGTTGCTTGCATTTACAAGATCCTGTACCTTTAACTGGCCGTTGTGCAGGTTATGTCGGCACCCTCAAAAACGGGCAACGTTGTGTTTATTCATTTGAAGACGTACCACCCAAGCGCTATGTGGAAAGCATTAAAATGTGAGTGCAGTGAGCACAGCTTCCCACTCACAGCACAGAACACTTAGCGTTGGCAGTTAGCCACTGCTAGTGGGTGAGGCCACCAGACACAGCAACCATCAATCGTGTCATCATTATTCAGGTCGTTTGTAAAATGGCAAAACTAGTTCATCTGTATTTTTATTTATTAAAGATAATGCACATTTGAAAGTAGCAATATGGTTAACAGGGAACAGGAGAATGATAAGGTTTAGAATCCAAGGTGTCTTCATGATTCATTAGTTTTAGTTCATCTCTTGAACCTCCAAAATACTCTGGACTTCAAACTAGTGCGCTGTTGTGTTATATTTTTTTCTGCATTCATTGCACTGTTAAGTGAATATTGTTTTTATAGTTTTCTATATTTGACTTTATTTGGCTAATTTGCTGAGTTTGCTCAGATGTTGGAGTTACCGTTTTAAATATTGACTAGGAGTATCGTTAACAAAATGCATTAATAAAATGTTGAACCACTCTCTAGACTCTAGTTTTCAGTACAAATGCTTTAAAACTGGCTTTTTTTAAAAGTTCAAAGATAATACACAATGGAACCTCAATTTAACGGACAAAAGGGCCGTCCGTTATATCTGAATGTCCACTAAAATTTAAGCACTTTTTTTCATTGCCTAAGACACCAGTACTGTATAAAATTGCTTCACACTATTTTTGTGGCCTATAAACATCCAGCACAGTACAAAAAAACCTTTCCAATGTTTGAAAAGATTAAAAGTTTCGAAGAAGAATCACCTTTTATTGTCATGAACATGCATGAATGTACACGAAATTTGTTTTCCGCATTTTACCCATCACAGTGAGCACATACACACGTTAGTGGAACACACTGGAGCAGGGGGCAGCTGAAGCGCCCGGGGAGCATTTGGGGGTATCAGTGTCTTGCTCAAGGACACCGCAGCCGTGAGTCCGGGGGATGTTGATGGATGGTCCAGTCGGGGTCTTGAACCTAAATCCCACACGGTGGCAGGCGATGATCTTAACCATTGGTCCACGTCTGCCCCAAATGTATCCAAATTGAGCATGGGAGAGGTGATTTAAAATTCCAACTGGACACTATTCTATGTCCCTTAAATCCAAAGTCTGTTAAATTGGGCTCCGTTAAATTGAGGTTGCACTATAAAACAATCGTGATGATAATCGAGATCGGATGATATGGAAAAAATATGAATCATGATCTTTTTTATTGTCAGATCGCCCAACCCTAATGTCACATTATAACCTATTTCAGTAATAGAACAAGAAAATATCTTACAGTTGCTTATTACTGTATTTCTATACTGGACACTGCAGTTCAGGATCTCCCTAATTTTCAGTCTTGGAAATCTTCCAATTTTGAATACAAAATAGTTGAAGTCTTGTGAAGGGTTAATTCAATCACAACTGCAGAAATATTGGCAATGTTATGCTGTTGGTCAACATGAATATACTTGTTAGTGAAGTTAGCCAATAAAATGTCCTTCACCTTTTTGATTTTTTGCAGTTTCATTTTTCGTGAAAGTCACCCTATCGTTGCGGCAGAAATGGGAAGTTAGGTTTAGCCACATTTCTTCTTCTCTTCCTTTCAACTTGTCCCGTTAGGGGTCGCCGCAGTGCATCATCCTCTCGAACACCAACTGCCCTCAGTTATCGGGACACATCGAACTCACGCGAGAACCTGAGAACTGCAAGTGACTCTTTGCGGACTCCGTCGTAAGCAACATGACCGGCTTATTTAGTTGGATCAAGTTTTATTTTGATATGGGTTTCAGACACTGGGAGATACTCCTGTCTTTGAGTCACATAGATGGTGTTGTTATTAGTCAAAAATTAGAAAAAAATGTGTCAGAAAAACGTGGGGGAATTGCTCAGAAAAACGGGGGAAAAAATACGGAATTTACGGAAGCGTATTGCATTCACTTGGATTTTTTTTTAAAAAGCTCGTTTTTCTGAGTAATTTTGTTGAGGGCGCTGTTTTTTTGGATATTTTTTTCACTTTTTCTTAGTATTTGTTTCTGACACATTTGTCTCCGTTTTTCTGTCAAACCCCTCAGAGGAACTCTTCTGACAAGGAAATACAGTAACATACACTTGAAGGAATCTTTCGATGCACCGACTACGACACATTTGCAACCTTTTGAGGCTGTATTTTAAGTTAACCATTTTAGTGACACACTAAAATTCTCAATGGCAATTGTGAAAACATTGTTTTCCTCTTTAATTTCACCGTGTTCCCTAATGTGCATAGCAAAAAGTTTTTTTTCCATAGCTAATTAAGACAACAACACATTACAATCATTAACAAAGAATTGAAAAACACTTTAGAATTCATTCTTAAATTATACAGTAGATGACAGTACAGGTTGAAGAGGGTCCATTTTTCTTTGGTGCGGTAAAATGTGTTCAAAAAACCTGACAGCTGTGTAATTTATGACAGGAAGAATGCGATCGTCGTCAGTACTGAACCAGAGAGAATACGTTGTGTGGTTTCAGTCTGTCAATACCTTTCAGTTCTGTCAGTTCAATAACCACCATGCAGCCTTGAATTTCCGCATCTTGTTTCTTCAGTAGTTCGCATGCTGCAAACAGAGTACCTGGAGAACATAGGCCAAACATTGTGAATACGAGACACCAAATAACATTTGTTGAGCAAAAACGGCGAATTTCGAATTTTTTGCACATATACCAGCACCTGGTCAGCAGAGTCAGAGAGTGGTTTGGCCTGGTCATTCCTTCTGCCCCGTGCCAATGACAGACAGCACCACAGCACAAATGTTTGATTGACCATGAGTTAAAAATAATTGAATCTTGAAGGGGGCAGGACACCTGTGACTTCGATTGGATAGGAATTTTTATTGTTTGTACAAAGGGACGAATGTGAGCGATTGTATTTTTGACTCCTTGGCGAGTGACTGGAAAGAGGCTTGGCAAGCTACCGCGAGCTTGCGAGCGATGTGTTGGAGCCGGAATCCAAAGGGATGCAAGTGTGAAATCGCCCAGAAACAATTTGCGAGTAATCCAGGTTTTGCTGCGCACATTCACAATGCCTGCATTAAACATTTGCCAAACTAGCTTTCACGACAAATGAAACATCTCACCTCCAGTTGCAAGAAGGTCATCAAGAAGCACTACTTTCTGTCCTGGTGTCACTGCATCCTCTTGGATTTCTGCTTCTGCCTAGAACAGTACAACAAATGGTATACCGGTGACGTAAGAATTGTGCGTAATTTAGAAGAAAACGAGGAGTTGGAAGCGGCGCCTGCGTCACTTCCGTGTTATCGTAATTTAAAATTACAGCGTTATAAATATATTTGATAGGTATAACCTCAAGTTTAACTTGAGGCGAAATGACGACAAACCTTTTTTTAATCAGTCTCTTATGGGAATACTTCATACTTTCAGTTCTAGACTTTCTAGACGTTTCGTTCCGAACCCAAGCACACACAATCAATGCAAGTGGTGAATTTGATAGAAGATTTAATAATAAAAATGAGTTGGCGAAGGAAGGGATTTGTGACGTGAGATGAGCAGAATGGGCGTGTAGTGAATGCATATAGCTGAGGACTCCTGGTCTCGTTAATATAAACCCAAATATGCACTAATCTGTACTTTTAGTAGACCGCAATGTTGGATTTACGTGTCCGGAACACGTTTGAGGCAGGCGAGTGAGGCTCCCGAGCGTACGGCCGGCCCGCTCCGCACCGGGAAGAGATGGATTTGACGGAAGGGAGGGAGGAAAAACGGAGGAAGAGCAGGAGGCCAACGAGTTCTCAGGCAGGACGTCTCTCTGGTGACGTTCGGAGCGGGCGCTTTGCATCCGTCTCCGTTCCCTCAGACTGAGTTCGGGCCTCCAAGCAGGGTGGCTCGGAGCGCTTGCGGGAAGCTGCAGCAGAGGATCGTCCGATGAGTCCTTGCCACCTCGGGTGAGGTGGGCGTCCTGCCTGGCGCGGTTCTCGGCGAGTTGGTCGGGGTGACCAAAGGAAGTCTTCCCCACCAAGACTCCAAAAACATTCACCTTCGCGAACACCGCGGGGCTGGACTGCCTTTTGGCATTATTTTTCCATTCTAGGATTATTTTGTGGTTTAAAACCATCCATCCATCCATCTTCTACCGCTTATCCGAGGTCGGGTCGCGGGGGCAGTAGCTTTAGCAGGGACGCCCAGACTTCCCTTTCCCCAGCCACTTCATCCAGCTCTTCCGGGGGGATCCCGAGGCGTTCCCAGGCCAGCCGAGAGACGTAGTTTCTCCAGCGTGTCCTGAGTCGTCCCCGAGGTCTCCTCCCGGTGGGACGTGCCCAGAACACCTCACGTCCGGGAGGCATCCGAATCAGATGCCCCAGCCACCTCATCTGGCTCCTCTCGATGTGCAGGAGTAACGGCTCTACTCTGAGATCCTCCCGGATAACCGAGCTTCTCGCCCTCTCTCTAAGGGAGAGCCCGGACACCCTGCGGAGGAAACTCATTTCGGCCGCTTGTATCCGGGATCTCGTTGTTTCGGTCACGACCCACAGCTCGTGACCATAAGTGAGGGTAGGAACGTAGATCGACCGGTAAATTGAGAGCTTCGCCTTTCAACTTAGCTCCTTCTTTGCCACAACGGATCGATACAAAGTCCGCATCACTGCAGACGCTGCACCAATCCGCCTGTCGATCTCCCGCTCCATTCTTCCCTCACTTGTGAACAAGACCCCAAGATACTTGAACTCCTCCACTTGGGGCAGGATCTAATCCCCGACCTGGAGAGGGCACGCCACCCTTTTCCGACTGAGGACCACGGTTTCAGATTTGGAGGTGCTGATTCTCATCCCGGCCGCTTCACACTCGGCTGCGAACTGCTCCAGTGAGAGTTGGAGGTCACGGCTTGATGAAGCCAACAGAACCACATCATCTGCAAAAATCAGAGATGCAATACTGAGGCCACCAAACCGGACCCCCTCTACGCCTCGGCTGCGCCTAGAAATTCTGTCCATAAAAGTTATGAACAGAATCGGTGCCAAAGGGCAGCCTTGGCGGAGCCCAAACCTCACCGGAAACGAGTCCGACTTACTGCCGGATATGCGGACCAAACTCTGACTCCGGTCGTACAGGGACAGAACAGCCCGTATCAGGGGGTTCGGTACCCCATACTCCCGAAGCACCCTCCACAGGACCACCCGAGGGACACGGTCGAACGCCTTCTCCAAGTCCACAAAACACATGTAGACTGGTTGGGCGAACTCCCATGCACCCTCGAGGACCCTGCCAAGGGTGTAGAACTGGTCCACTGTTCCACGGCCAGGACGAAAACCACACTGCTCCTCCTGAATCTGGGATTCAACTTCCCGACGGACCCTCCTCTCCAGCACCCCTGAATAGACCTTACCAGGGAGGCTGAGGAGTGTGATCCCCCTGTAGTTGGAACACACCCTCTGGTCCCCCTTCTTAAAAAGGGGGACCACCACCCCGGTCTGCCAATCCATAGGCACTGTCCCCGATGTCCACGCGATGTTGCAGAGGCGTGTCAACCAGGACAGCCCTACAACATCCAGAGCCTTGAGGAACTCCGGGTGAATCTCATCCATCCCCGGGGCCCTGCCACCGAGGAGCTTTTTAACCACCTTGGTGACCTCAACCCCAGAGATAGGAGAGCCCACCTCAGAGAACCCAGACTCTTCTCCCTCATGGGAAGGCGTGTCAGTGGAATTGAGGAGGTCTTCGAAGTATTCTCCCCACCGGCTCACAACGTCCCGAGTCGAGGTCAGCAGTGCCCCATCCCCACTATACACAGTGTTGATGGTGCACTGCTTTCCCCTCCTGAGACGTCGGATGGTGGACCAGAATTTCCTCGAAGCCGTCCGGAAGTCTTTCCCCATGGCCTCACCGAACTCCTCCCATGCCCGAGTTTTTGCTTCAGCGACCACCAAAGCTGCATTTCGCTTGGCCAGCCGGTACCCATCAGCTGCCTCAGGAGTCCCACAGGCCAAAAAGGCCCGATAGGACTCCTTCAGCTTGACGGCATCCCTCACCATTGGTGTCCACCAACGGGTTCGGGGATTGCCGCCACGACAGGCACCAACCACCTTACGGCCACAACTCCGGTCGGCCGCCTCAGCAATGGAGGCGCGGAACATGGTCCACTCGGACTCTATGTCCCTCGCCTCCCCCGGAACATGAGCAACATGATGACACGACCACAAAGTTGATCATCGAACTGCGACCTACGGTGTCCTGGTGCCAGGTGCACGTGTGGACACCCTTATGCTTGAACATGGTGTTCGTTTTGGACAATCCGTGACGAGCACATAAGTCCAATAACAGAACACCGCTCTGGTTCCTCCCAATCATGCCCTTCCAGGTCTCACTGTCATTGCCCACGTGAGCACTGAAGTCCCCCAGCAGAATGATGGAGTCCCCAGCGGGAGCGCTCTCCAGCACCCCCTCCAAGGACTCCAAAAAGGGTGGGTACTCTGAACTGGTGTTTGGTGCATAGGCACAAACAAGAGTCAGGACCCGTCCCCCCACCCGAAGGCGGAGGGAGGCTACCCTCTCGTCCACCGGGGTGAACCCCAACGTACAGGCGCCGAGCCGGGAAGCAATAAGTATACCCACACCTGCTCGGCGCCTCTCACTGTGGGCAACTCCAGAGTGGAAGAGAGTCCAACCCCTCTCGAGAGGACTGGTACCAGAGCCCAAGCTGTGCGTGGAGGCGAGTCCGACTATATCTAGTCGGAACTTCTCGACCTTACACACCAGCTCGGGCTCTTTCCCTGCCAGAGAGGTGACATTCCACGTCCCTAGAGTCAGCTTCTGTAGCCGGGGATCGGATCGCCAAGGTCCCCGCCTTCGGCTGCCGCCCAGCTCGCATTGCACCCGACCCCTATGGCCCCTCCCACAGGTGGTGAGCCCATGGGAAGGGGGACCCACGTTACCCTTTCGGGCTGTGCCCAGCCGGGCCCCATGGGTGCAGGCCCGGCCACCGGGCGCTCGCCTTCGAGCCCCACCTCCAGGGGTTTAAAACCAGTGGAATAAAATATTAATTATTGGATTTAAGATAACAAGCCCATTTTCCCACCCATGCATTGTTCCACGCTCATCCTCTTTCATACCTGTAATGAATGTTATGTGGTGTGGAGAACATTACTATTTTCATGTGACATTTGTGGCGTGGGGTGCGAATTTCATCTGGTTCAGTTAACAACAGATTTGACGGTAGACATTCAAGTTTGCAGCAATAGTCACTAGTGGTGTTCATGTAAAGTTCTTCAAATATTGACTCCCCGTCGAGTCAAAGACTGTCTTATGAGCTCATGTCTGTAGTGTCGTTCCGTCGCCCGTAAGTGTCGCTGTTGCCTGTTCCAACTCCCAAGTAGCAGGTCTCAGCAGGGTGCAGGCGTCTCTGTGGGTCCAATCCTTCGACTGGTGGGGAGTTAATTAACTCAGCATCCTTGTGTCTCCGCTTTGAAGTACCAGGCAGACGTGATTCACTTAGCGTCGGAAAAGGCAAAGCAAATGTCTGTGTCCTGTTAAAGATCGTTTATTGTGTTAATCCGTTTAGAGTCTGCGCGTGACTCTGGAGTTAACGTCTACCTCGGCGAGGAGCGTCGGTCGTGCGAGGTTGGGGTGCCGCGTGGCATGTTTTGCGTGGCATGTCCGCTAAACATTGCACTGAACTTTGACACTTTTTTTTCTGAGCTGTTGAAATGGGTTTCTATTTTATCCAATTAAACCATAATTCTTACTTTGCAAGGTAATGGTGTAATGATACCCAAATTCGGACTTTGATACTATACTTGCATAAACTACCTTTATACCGGTACTGAAATGATACCATGGAAAATATCTAAAACATCTGTAAAAGCAGTGGAATGAAAACTGACGTTCTTTTAACTTTATTTTTATTTAGTCAAAATGTTAGGATAATGTTGAAAAATAATGTTATAAAGAAATTAGCTAATTCTTAAGTCATTTTCAAAGAATTAGCTCGATTCCTGCACTATATCTATATATATCTATAGTTATATCTATATCTATATATATATATATATATATATATATACATATACACACACACACACACACACACACACACACACACACACACAGTTGGGTACGGAAGGTGGGTATTCAGACCCCCTTACATTTTTGACTCTGTTATATTGCAGCCATTTGCTAAAATCATTCACGTACAATTTATTTCCTCATTAACGTACACACAGCACCCCATATTGACAAGAAAAAAAAAAACTGAATTGTTGAAAATTTTGCAGATTTATTAAAAAAGAAAAACTGAAAAACACACAGCCATACGTATTTAGACGCTGTGCTCATTATTTATCAGAAGCACCCTTTTGAGCTAATACAGCCATGAGTCCTTTTTGGGAACGATGCAACAAGTTTTTCACACCTGGATTTGGGGATCCTCTGCCATTCCTCCTTGCAGATCCTCTCCAGTTCTGTCAGGTTGGATGGTGAACATTGGTGGGTAGCCATTTTCAGGTCTTTCCAGAGATGCTCAATTGGGTTTAAGTCAGGGCTCTGGCTGGACCATTCAAAAACAGTCACGGAGTTCTGCAACCACTTCGGTATTTTAGCTGTGTGCTTAGGGTCCTTGTCTTTTTTGAAGGTGAACCTTCGGTCCAGTCTGAGGTTCTCAGCACTCTGGAGAAGGTGCATGACATCCCTGTACTTGTCCACATTCACCTTTCCTTCGATTGCAACCGGTCGTCCTGTCCCTGCAGCTGAAAAACACCCCCACAGCATGATGCTGCCGCCACCATGCTTCACTGTTGGGACTGTATTGGACAGGTGAGGAGCAGTGCCTGGTTTTCTCCACACATACCGCTTAAAATTAAGGCCAAAAAGTTATATCTTGGTCTCTTCAGACCAGACAATCTTATTTCTCACCATCTTGGAGTATCTTCAGGTGTTTTTTTTTTTAAAGAAAACTCCATGCAGGCTTTCATGTGTCTTGCACTGAGGAGAGGCTTCCGTTGGGCCACTCTGCCATAAAGCCGTATATACACACACACACGCGTATATATGTGACTATATAATACGTATAGTCATGCTAAAAACTAATGGCACCCCTTATTTCCAGCCATGACTGCATAAAAAGACATGCTGTTTTTTCCTCAATGGTCTGACCCCATGTGCATGCCTGTTATATTTTATTCATGACTCGAAGTCTCTATCGATAAGTGATGATGCTGGAGCAAGTAAAGTAAAGGATTTATGGGATGCACAAACAAACCACTCTGTATTTCCAATCCGTTCTGCAGGGCCCAGTGGCCACTCTCTTTTTCCGTTGCACAGCTGCTACTTGGCTTGCTCGTCGTCGTCACTTTCAGGTTCCGACCTCCCGATCGGCTCAAACGTGTACGGTTTGACGATGCCAAGTTCAGTTGGATGTTCCTGTATGTCTAAATCCTCTTCCTCCTCATATTCCAACACGTTGCTCGCCATTGCGTATAGAGTGTAGCACGCCGTCTTTGGCAATTGCAACGTCACTTCCGGTAGCCCTTGCGGTGGGTAGCGTAACCACACCCCGGTGACTTGAGCTGTATGTTCGGTGAGTGCTCAATACGCGTAATAAAAACCTCATTTTTAACTAAACTATAGTGGACAACTTGCTGGAAGTGACGTGCATGTATTACATAACATACAAACCACGGAAATCTAAATTTTAAATGACCCCATAACATCTTTGTCCTCTGACCTTTAAAGTCCACAGACAATGAAAATGAACAATTAGGTTATTACAGAAACTGAAAGCAGCATTTAGGGGTTTAAAGTCTCAGTTCTGGAAGATATTGAGCTAAAGCACTTTTAACGGTGGGGTCTGTTGGGAAAATCACGATAGAATACTGATCAATGTGTGTGTGTGTGTGTGTGTTCAGTACCTTCCCATATTCCAAATCGTATGCCACACACACAGTGGCTCCTGGCAGTTTTCCTTTCTTCCTGACCATGACAAAACCAACTCCCAGACGCTGGGCAAGAAGCGGCCCAAACAGGAACCCACGAGCATCTAAACCTGCCAGTCAAACACAAATGTAATCATGCACAGAGACACAAACACACTATACACCACTATATAGGATCCTAAAGGTGCTATTGATCTGGGGAAAAAAAAAAAAAAAAAAAAGATGTTGGGAACAACCCTAATCCATACATACAAAGAAAGTCAAATAAATAAACTCAGAAATTAAGTTGTGTGTAAAAATGTGAAATGACAGAGGGAAAAGGTATGAAACACATGAAAAACGCGAGCCGCAAAAAGGCATGGAAAGGCATCTGTGCTCGTCATAGACTGTCTACAAGGAACACCATGTTCAGGCATCAGGGTGTCCACATATGCACATGGCACCAGGAAACCCTAGGCCGCAGTTCGATGAGCGACTTTGTTGGTCATGTCGCCTGACTTGCTGCCGCGTGTCTTGGACACTCGGGTGAAAAGAAGGGGGGGAGCTGTCAACCGAACATCACCTGGTAGTGAGTTCTACCTAGTGAATCTATTGGTTTTTTTGGTCATATAAGAATAGATACATTATTTTGTTCATATAGTCAGCCAGAGCTGTGAGAAATGCAAAGTTATCAATATCCTTTCACCATTGTTCCTGTCATACTCCGTTGTGTTTTTTTGTTTGCATATTAAGGACAAAATTCCTGTTTTTGTTTCAATTCATTTTAAAACACACTCTTCAAGCAACTGTTTTGTTTGGTAACCTGCTAAATCCAGTCCATACATTTTACAGCGTAGCCATTTCAAAAGTGATGCTTTATTGCCTCACAATAGACTACAATCAATTAAGTACAATGTAGCGTGGATCAAATACTGTATATGAGCAGACAATGTTTATTATGATATGCAAATGAATTGGTGGTGATGTGTGTACAAATAGGTGCAATAATTTTGGTGCTGATAAAGTAATATTGCAGGAATTTTGAAGAACAATTGTAGAACTGGTATCCGGAGTTGGCAGGGGCTTCCCACCCTGTGCTTCATAGCAGAAAGAAAAATTCCACCGCTCCTCAAACCTATAATATCGTGGAGCCCCCAAGATGGAAAATGTTTGCCCTGGTCCTGAATGAGTATCTGCAGAACATAAAACCTTGAAATTGACCACAGCTGAAATAAAGATACTTTAGTAGTCTCGATACATAAAACATAATTATGCTAATCACATACAGTCACGGCTGAAAACCTTGGCGCCTCCCGGGACTATGACTGCATTGTCTATTTTATATATTGATCTAGAAAAACAATAATAATACAAATAAATACATGGAAATAGTTTTGTAAATCCCAATTGACCTAAAACAGGAAAAGGTGAGACTTGGAGTGAATCTTAATTTCGTGTGACACACCAAATAATAACGACACGAAATTGCCACTCACCAGAGACAAACGGACAGGTATAGCTGATAGCTGAGACGGAACGCCTGAAGTAGTTTGTAGGGAAATCCTTGGACCGATTGGAGCCAACAGGTCTTCAAACTAGACACATGGCCTCATGTAGCACTGGAAGCTGTCGGCATGCAGAAGCAGCTCCTGGAGAAGGCGGTGAAATTCACCAAGCTGCGTGCACCTCCGGATGGTGTTGTGGACCCGAGCACACCAGCGTTGGGCATTCCGAAGAGGTTTCGGCTTCCACGAGCGCAGAGCCACAATACAGGTCAAATCGTCGTCTATTGCTGCTCGCGTATGGCAGGGGAAATGCCGTCTTCGCCTCCTGCTCTTCCGCATTTACGCCGCTCGCGAAGCAAATGCGCGTTCAATGTGTATTTTTGACTCCCGCGAACAAACTCAAGCGAGGGACGCGAGGCGAAGCGATCTTCCACATCCGGTGAGAACGTAGCAACCAGAAACGCCCGCCAGTCACTTTTTGCTCACTTGAAAAGTGGCTGGCTTCAAACAAAAAGTTTTTTTCCACGTCTAGATGTAAATAACATGAAATGAAAGCTGGAATTCTGAACCTTTGTGTCATTCATCTTTTGATCTGAAACCCGAGTGTCTTCAATATACAACAAAAACAAAGGAATTGACCTTGCCGTTCCATTACCTTTGGAGGGAACTTTATCGCCATTGGGTGACTGCCTTACTGAATTCATGTTCGTGCCTGCAGTACCGACTTTCCTGAGACGAGCGCTTGATCAAACACAGTAGAATGGAGGGATATGTGGATATGGCTGTATGGAAGATGCGCGTATGGCGCCGCCGGAGAAATGTGTGTCGAACTATTTTGGAAGTCGACTGATCCAAGGAAGTCCATTTTTTTTCTCCCGCTCCTAGTTCCGAGTTTCAAGACTAAACTTGGGGGCAAGAAGGCTCTCACGGCTCTTCTCTACTTTGCACGAATAGCTTTCAAAAAGTCATGAAACTTACAAAAACCTGTTCATAAAACCCTCATTAGCTCATTTCAATTGATTCCCTTGGAATGTGTTGCTGTACATTGTCATGTTATTTTATTTACCTTTTTGTAATGTTTTATGTTCATTTAATGTCTTTATTGTCAGAAATGTCATCTTGGCCAGGTTTCACTTCCAAAAGATCTCTCTTTTCTCAGTACGACCACCTTGTTAAATAAAGGGTTAATAAAATGTTTGCTTTTTTTTTTTTTTTTTAAATAAAAATAAGCCTGCTGGGATGAGAGGCGAAACACCCGAAAAAAGTCCTGCTGCTATCGATTCAATCCCCTGAGAATACAATGACCTGGATGAAATGAGATCTATTCCGAGCGTTCTTCATCACATCAATAAATGTGATGATGCTTTTCTTTCAGAGGTGAGGTTCCTTACCTACAATCAGATCGACCTCCCAATTTTCGTTTTTCACATGCTCTTCAAACAGGTCAATAACTGCTGTTAAGGCACTTGGATCTTTCAGGATGGGACATATATCTCTGCGGGAGACACAAACTTAACATTACGCACATGGATATACATTTGTGAAAAGTTAACACAGCTAGGCAAAGTTCATTCTGAGCCTTTGTGCAGGACGTTTAAGATGTTTTGTCCATAAATCATATCAATCCAAATTTAATTGAAATAAGTGTGCAGTGTTGGTTGAGGGAACTGACTGGCTGCACGCTGACACAACACTGCATACACATTTTGTTTGATACATCCTATTACAGATACACAACCAGTTCTTCTCACAAACACATAGATGAATCGATACAACAGCCGCACATACTATCAACCTTGGGAAGTTCACTCGGCGTGCGCTCTCGGCACCCCGGAACGTTCGGAAACTCGGCGCGTTGTTGGAGTGTGCCGTTCGATACAAGCAGAACCGACGCATTCAATACGGCGGACATAGTGACGCATCGCTGCCAATAGCCAACACGTTCATCAGTAACGTTATAGAAAACGGAGCGCGCTCTATCTCCGAGCGCCGCAATCTCGGGGCACGATGACCGCATCGGACTGACTTTCCGAACGTAAGCAGACACCGAGGCCGAGCTAGGATTGGTCCGAGACTGCGTGATGCCACAAGAGGAAGCGGTCTCTCGACGACAAAAGACTATGGCAAAAATCGACGACAACATTTCTTGTAATGTGACATAATCCAACACCAACGATTTGGCCCTACGATAACTGTATGGCGCCAAAAAGAAAAGCCTAGCATGTTTGGGTTTTTGGATGTCTTCCGTGTAGTGTGATACATCAACACAGCTCCCGTCGTGTAGTGTTGCCGCCGTCTACCCAAGATACTGCAAGATTTGATGGTAGTAGTCTGACGTAGTGCAATCGGGGTAGACCAAAATTGTCTTGGTCTAGTCTGATCCAGGCATTAAAGAAATATGGGGCAAAGAAAGTAGACCAACAAGCTGAGGGAGTATAAAATGTGAACCGAATAAACCATTGCCTCCGGTTACAGTGCCACCCGAAAGTATTCACACCCCATCACTTTTTCCACATTTTGCTATGTTACAGACTTATTCGAAAGATTTTTTGAGTATACTTTTCTTTTTGTTTTAAATAAAAGAATTTAAAATGTAAAACAAATAAAAATCTGCAAAAAATACCCCATAATGACAAAGTAAAAACATTTTCAGATAGTTGTGCAAATGTATTGAAAATTTCAACATAATAGGTACGTAAGTATTCACACCCTTGGCTGAATATTTTGTTGAAGCGCCTTTGGCAGCAATCACAGCTTCAAGTCTTCTTGGGTATGTCTCTACGAGCTTGGCACACCCGTTTTGGGGCATTTTCTCCAATTCTTCTCTGCAGATCCTCTCAAGGTCAGTCAGGTTGGATGGGCAGCGTCGGTGGACAGCCATTTTTAGCTCTTTCCAGAGATGTTCGATTGGATTCGAGCCTGGGCTCTGGCTGGGCCACTCGAGGACATTCAGAGGTTGCTTCTGAAGCCGCTCCTTTGTCATCTTGGCTGTGTGCTTCAGGTCATTGTCGTGTTGAAGATGAATCGACGCCCTAGTCTGAGTTCCAGAGCACTCTGGAGCAAATTCTGGAAGAACTTCTCTATATTTGGCAGCTGTCATCTTACCTTCTATGCAGACGAGTCACCCAGTTCCTGCAGCAGAAAAACAGCCCCGCAGCATGATGCTGCCACCACCATGCTTCACAGTCGGGATGGCGTTAGCCAGGTGATGAGCAGTGCCTCTTCTTCTCCAGATATGACACTTGCAATTCAGGACAAAAAGTTCTATTTTGGTTTAATCTGACCAGAGAATTTTGTTTCTGAAGGTCTGACAATCCTTAAGGTGCCAAACTCCAAGTGGGCTGCCATGTGTCTTTTAGTGAGAAGTGGCATCTGTCTGGCCACTCTACCATAAAGGCCTGATTGGTGGAGTGCGTTAGCAATGGTTGAGCTTCTGGATGGTTCTATCGCCACAAGGGAACACTGGAGCTTCGCCTTAGTGCCCATAGGGTTCTTGTTCACCTCTCTGACCAAGGTCCTTCTTCCCCAGTTACTCAGTTTGGTGGACGGGCCAGATCTAGGAATGGTCCTGGTGGTTCCAAACGTCTTGCATTTCCAAATAATCGAGACCACAGTGCTTTTCGGGATCTTCAATGCTGCAGAAATTCTTTTGTATCATTCCCCAGATTTGTGCTTTGACACAATCTGGTCTCGGAGGTCTGCAGACAATTCCTTAGAATTCATTGCTTGGTTTCTGCTCCAATACGCACCTTGTCCCAACGGTCCGCCATCTCGCCTTGGATATCCTTACCCTGAGTCAACCCTCAATAAACCATTGTAAATCTACTCCCTCCGCTTCAGTCTGCTTTGGGGTCCAGTCAAAACTGATACGATTAGTATTGTGGCAGAATACTCTGGCCATCATGGACCCAGCAGCTCCAGAAGCGTTGAGGAAAGCAGACAGGACGGAGCCCTCTGCGAGATCATGGATTCACTAAATGGCCCTCCACAACAAGCATCTCTCCTGTCCTCCCAGAGCAACCTCAGCAATCCTCCCATGAGTATTCCCCCGAGCCTGTAGCCTCCGACCAACCCCGCCTCCCGTACAAAGAGCCTCACGTTCCTCCTCCCGAACCGTACTCCAGGGACATAGGTTCATGGAGCCAATTTCTATTAAACTGCTCATTAGTCTTTGACCTTCAACACCTTAGTTACCTCACAGACAAATCAAAGGTCGCATTCATCATTAACCTCCTGCGGGGAAGAGCTGCTAAATGGGCTACGGAGCTTTGGCAGAATTCCTCTCCTCTCCTTGCGACATTTAATTCATTTTCAGACGAGTTAAAAAAGGTTTTCGATCACCCTGTCCAGCGTTGGGAAGCCACTCGGCGCCTCCTAGACCTCACCCAAGGTTCAAGTTCTGTGGCGTCGTACTCCATAGATTTCAGAATACTTACGAGTGAATGTGGTTAGGACGACGCCGCTTTAAGTGGAATTTTTGTTAAGGCATTAACTGAACAGCTCAAAAACAAGCTCACAGCCAGGGAAGAACCCGCCTCTCTCAAATAATTGATTTCCTTCACCATCAAATTGGACAATCAGCTTCGTGAAAGAGTTTGTGAGCGGAGAAATAGAACCTGCAGCATAACACCAACCACTGGCACAGCGCCCCCAGCCACTCCGGAGCACCCAGAACCCCCTGCTACCTCCCCTTGACCCTCCACGAGACTGGTAGGAGCCTATGCAACTAAGTAAGACCCGTTTGGACCCCTGGAACGTCAGCGCCGCTTTTCTCAGTGATTATGCATCTATTATGGACAGTCTGGTCACCTGCACTCTCAAACCAAAAGACCGGGCTCACCTCAGAGTCAGCTCCAGCTTCCCCTCGAGCCCCTCCCGTTCCAGCGACTCCAACCGATCTCTCCCGGGTCCCTGAAGAATTTCATTACCTCGCTATCCCCCCCGGCCACCACGACTACACCATGGACCTCTTGCCAGGAGCCTCTTTTCCTTCCAGCCATCTCTTTAATCTTTCCCATCCCGAAAAAGAGGCCATGGAAAATTCTATTTGTGACTCCCTTGCCTCCGGACTCATCCGGCCGTCCTCTTCCCCACTTGGAGCCGGATTCTTCTTAGTTGAGAAGAAAGATACCACTCTCCACCCCTGTATTGACTTCCGTGATCTCAGCGACATGGCATAGTGGGGGGGGGGGGGGGGGGAAAGCCCCCCTGCCACTCATTGATGCCTCCTTCGAACCCCTCTGTGACACTCAAATATTCATCAAATTGGACCTGTGCAACATCATCATCATCTCACCGATCATCTCATCCACATTCGAGAAGGGTACGAATGGAAGACGGCCTTCAACACTCCCCTCGAACACTTTGAGTACCTGGTCATTCCTGTTGGATGAACCAACGGCGCCGCAGTTTTCCAAACCTTCATTAACGACATCCTCCGTGACATGCTCAACCGGTTCGTCTTTGTATATCTTGACGATATCCTCATCTTCTCTCGCTCCCCTGAAGAACATCACCTGCATGTCCGCCAAGTCCTTCCACGCCTCCTCGAAAACCGCCTTTTTGTGAAACCAGAGAAGTGTGAATTCCATCTCTCCTCCGTTCACTTCTTCGGATACATCATTGCCAAGGGTCAGTTGCGACCTAATTTCCCCCCCCCCCCTAATTTATAGTCGACAAAGGCCCCTTCAAAACGTTTACGATGCGTGAGATTTTTAATCTCAATGAGGTTTCCCTGGTTAAATAAGTACAAAATAAATGATGAATTTTCTAATCCATATAATAATGCGTATTCTATGTTTTTCGATGCTTCTGACACATTTTATGTAAATTGGTCAATTCGCGTACACATTTTTTGGGGGGACCCACTGTGACAGGCTCCAGCACGCCCGCGACCCGCGTGAGGAGAAGCGGCTCCGAAAATGGATGGATTTTAACATCTCAATAAAGTGCTCGGAATTATTATTATTTTTTTTTCCTATGCATGCTTTGAGTGCCACAGTTTCAAATTTTAACTTCGGAATTAATTGATAATAAAAATAAAAAAAATCATTGACCATCATTATTATATGCGGTCTGTTTCTGTGTTTGGGAGGGCTTTCCAATCATACGAACCTTTATAAAATGGGAAGGTTATGAGAGTTGGAAACTTATTTTTAAACCCAAAAAGGTCACATTTAAAATCTTGACCTCACGGGAAAATCGATTATAATTTGAACTTTTACGCATACACCTGCAATTAGACGCCACGACAAAAGCATCAAACATGACAAAATATCTCACCTTACCTAAACAAGATGCCCTTCTTGGGAAAGTCCGGAAATGCATGGATATGTCGACGAAGCAGTTGAATTTTGGATTCGGCGTGTCCTTCCATGAAGCAGAATAACACTGGATATCCGAAGAAAAGTTGACTGTTGTACGTTCAGAGGCACAACATGGAGACGTGCTCGGATCGACAGATATGAATGGGTAAATAGGACAGGGCTCTTTTGAGCTGCGTGCCTCCGGCGACGCTAAGCGAGGCGGGTCAAAATCGGCAGCTCGTTCCGCTGTGTGTGGACGGCAATCAAACCAAAAGAACGAGGTTGAACAAGCACAGCAAGGGAAACGGGAATTAGCTTTCACAGCTAAAAATATGTTTGGGCTCTATTTGAAAACTGTTCTGTATTAATAGCACACGCTTTGGCATTGACAAAAAAACGTCAAAGTCGTAAAAATTGGTTGACAACTGAGAAAGTTACAATTTCATTTCAATGTCCACGCTTTGCTTTTGACGAAAACGTCGACCTCCCCAACATGGCTGCCGCGTAGGAACGTCGGATAGCCAAGCTGCTCACGGTGCTTGCGTATCTAGTGTTCATGGCCAGATGGGCTCGGGGGCTTGCGCCTGTTAATGACGTCACACTACGGCAAGTACACTTGGACAAACTACACCGCACCCAAAAATGATTGGCCTGTCATACAAAATAACACAACAAAACTGTTTTTGGTGAGTAGAAATTGTGTACACTTCCATTGTACAGTCTCGGTCTCTCTCTCGCTCAAATTCCCATTCACTTTTATTTGGTGATAGCACAAAAAATGAACTCATTACATTAGCACTTGCGCCTGTTAATGATGTCACACTACGGCAAGTACACTTGGACAAACTACACCGCACCCAAAAATGATTGGCCTGTCATACAGAATAACACAACAAAACTGTTTTTAGTGAGTAAAAATTGTGTACACTTCCATTGTACAGTCTCTGTCTCTCTCTCGCTCTAATTCCCATTCAGTTTTATTTGGTGATAGCACAAAAAATGAACACATTACATTAGCACTTCCCGACAGCACTTGCAAATTAGCACTTGCGCCTGTTAATGACGTCACACTACGGCAAGTACACTTTGACAAACTACACCGCACCCAAAAATGATTGGCCTGTCATACAGAATAACACAACAAAACTGTTTTTAGTGAGTAAAAATTGTGTACACTTCCATTGTACAGTCTCTGTCTCTCTCTCGCTCTAATTCCCATTCACTTTTATTTGGTGATAGCACAAAAAATGAACACATTACATTAGCACTTGCGCCTGTTAATGACGTCACACTACGGCAAGTACACTTGGACAAACTACACCGCACCCAAAAATGATTGGCCTGTCATAAAAATAAAACAACAAAACTGTTTTTGGTGAGTAGAAATTGTGTACACTTCCATTGTACAGTCTCTGTCTCTCTCTCGCTCTAATTCCCATTCACTTTTATTTGGTGATAGCACATACAATTAACATGACATTAGCACTTCCCAACAGCACTTGCAAATTAGCACTTGCGCCTGTTAATGACGTCACACTACGGCAAGTACACTTGGACAAACTACACCGCACCCAAAAATGCTTGGCCTGTCATACAAAATAACACAACAAAACTGTTTTTAGTGAGTAGAAATTGTGTACACTTATCATTGCACAGTCTCTGTCTCTCTCTCGCTCTAATTCCCATTCACTTTTATTTGGTGATAGCACAAAAAATGAACACATTACATTAGCACTTGCGCCTGTTAATGACGTCACACTACGGCAAGTACACTTGGACAAACTACACCGCACCCAAAAATGATTGGCCTGTCATACAGAATAACACAACAAAACTGTTTTTAGTGAGTAAAAATTGTGTACACTTCCATTGTACAGTCTCTGTCTCTCTCTCGCTCTAATTCCCATTCACTTTTATTTGGTGATAGCACAAAAAATGAACACATTACATTAGCACTTGCGCCTGTTAATGACGTCACACTACGGCAAGTCCACTTGGACAAACTGCACCGCACTCAAAAATGATTGGCCTGTCATACAAAATAACACGACAAAACTGTTTTTAGTGAGTAAAAATTGTGTACACTTCCATTGTACAGTCTCTGTCTCTCTCTCGCTCTAATTCCCATTCACTTTTATTTGGTGATAGCACAAAAAACTAACATTACATTAGCACTTCCCGACAGCACTTGCAAATTAGCACTTGCGCCTGTTAATGACGTCACACTACGGCAAGTCCACTTGGACAAACTACACCGCACTCAAAAATGATTGGCCTGTCATACAAAATGACACAACAAAACTGTTTTTGGTGAGTAGAAATTGTGTACACTTCCATTGTACAGTCTCTGTCTCTCTCTCGCTCTAATTCCCATTCACTTTTATTTGGTGATAGCACATACAATTAACATGACATTAGCACTTCCCAACAGCACTTGCAAATTAGCACTTGCGCCTGTTAATGACGTCACACTACGGCAAGTACACTTGGACAAACTACACCGCACCCAAAAATGCTTGGCCTGTCATACAAAATAACACAACAAAACTGTTTTTAGTGAGTAGAAATTGTGTACACTTATCATTGCACAGTCTCTGTCTCTCTCTCGCTCTAATTCCCATTCACTTTTATTTGGTGATAGCACAAAAAATGAACACATTACATTAGCACTTGCGCCTGTTAATGACGTCACACTACGGCAAGTACACTTGGACAAACTACACCGCACCCAAAAATGATTGGCCTGTCATACAGAATAACACAACAAAACTGTTTTTAGTGAGTAAAAATTGTGTACACTTCCATTGTACAGTCTCTGTCTCTCTCTCGCTCTAATTCCCATTCACTTTTATTTGGTGATAGCACAAAAAATGAACACATTACATTAGCACTTGCGCCTGTTAATGACGTCACACTACGGCAAGTCCACTTGGACAAACTGCACCGCACTCAAAAATGATTGGCCTGTCATACAAAATAACACGACAAAACTGTTTTTAGTGAGTAAAAATTGTGTACACTTCCATTGTACAGTCTCTGTCTCTCTCTCGCTCTAATTCCCATTCACTTTTATTTGGTGATAGCACAAAAAACTAACATTACATTAGCACTTCCCGACAGCACTTGCAAATTAGCACTTGCGCCTGTTAATGACGTCACACTACGGCAAGTCCACTTGGACAAACTACACCGCACTCAAAAATGATTGGCCTGTCATACAAAATGACACAACAAAACTGTTTTTGGTGAGTAGAAATTGTGTACACTTCCATTGTACAGTCTCTGTCTCTCTCTCGCTCTAATTCCCATTCACTTTTATTTGGTGATAGCACAAAAAATTTACACATTACATTAGCACTTGCGCCTGTTAATGACGTCACACTACGGCAAGTCCACTTGGACAAACTACACCGCACTCAAAAATGATTGGCCTGTCATACAAAATAACACAACAAAACTGTTTTTAGTGAGTAAAAATTGTGTACACTTCCATTGTACAGTCTCTGTCTCTCTCTCGCTCTAATTCCCATTCACTTTTATTTGGTGATAGCACATAAAATTAACATGACATGAGCACTTCCCAACAGCACTTGCAAATTAGCACTTGCGCCTGTTAATGACGTCACACTACGGCAAGTACACTTGGACAAACTACACCGCACCCAAAAATGATTGGCCTGTCATCCAAAATAACACAACAAAACTGTTTTTGGTGAGTAGAAATTGTGTACACTTCCATTGTACAGTCTCTGTCTCTCTCTCGCTCTAATTCCCATTCACTTTTATTTGGTGATAGCACAAAAAAATTAACATTACATTAGCACTTCCCGACATAGAGTCATGCATCATCACAGAGGATAAAAACAGCATAAAGCGCAAGGGCTGAAAGTTAAATATGCACAGAAGTAGTCCATATTCTTTTTTTTTTTTTTTACTGTCTTCCATTGTTGCATGCTTATGTTGTCTTGTATTGTCAAATATGTTCAGTTATTTGATGGCTGAAGGCTCACATGTATGCATTTCACATATGCAATAGGCTCAAGACACAGTTATCAGTTCACAGAGCGCGCATGGCAGACGTAACACCTGGTGAGGGGTTCGCCGGGAGGGGTTGAGCTCATTGCTTCGATACCACTGCATTTGAAGTCAAACCAACAAGTTCACTTGTTGCCTACATTGCGGCCTTTTTCTAAGATATTTGATTTCATGTACTACATGACAATGTCACTGTCCATTATTCTTACAATTAGAATTAATTAGATGCACTTGTATTATTATACTCTCATATGATTATATCACCGGCACGGTGGATGAATGCTTCGAGCGTCTGCCTCACAGTTCTGAGGACCCGGTTTCAATCCCCGGCCCCGCCTGTATGGAGTTTGCATGTTCTCCGCGTGCCTGCGTGGGTTTTCTCCGGGCACGCCGGTTTCCTCCCACATCCCAAAAGCATGCATTCATTGGAGAAGCCTCGCGTCGAGGATGCGTGAAACCGTGACGACCAGATGGTTGTCGATAACACGGGGGGTGGAGGGGGTACGGCTCAAGGCGCAGGTGGAGACAGGCTTAAGCAATGACGCGTAGAAGGTCGGATGAATTTTAAGAGACTGCAGGAGTTGAAGTCGGGATGTGATGGAAAACGGACCGATAAAGCGTGGAGTGAGTTTGCGGGATTCTGTTTGGAGTGGGAGGTCACGGGAGGAAAGCCAAACGGACTGACCCACCTTGTACTCAGGTGCAGAGGAACGACGAAGGTCGCAAGTCGTTTCGTCCTCTCCGCAGATCGGACTAAGGCCGCTATGGCGTCCTTCCACACGGACTTGACCCTTCTCAAGTGATCGCTCACCACCACCGCGTGCTCCTTAAACCACGGAGGTTGGAAACCATAGCAGGCCACGAACGGAGACGCGCTGGTGAAGGAGTTGTGGGCGTATTTGACCCATGGAAGAACTGAGCTCCAGGAGGTGGGGTTGCGGACGGCAACAGGAGTGTATTCAGATAAATCAAATGTCGTCGGGCATGAATTGTTCATCAGTGCTGATTGTTCATGTGTGTGAGATGTGTTCATGATGTGCAGATTTATGGAGAACAGTTTCCCAGCATCGCCTCTAAATGTCGCCAAAGCACAAACAGCTGCAGAAACGCGCGTACGCCAGCCACGCAGTTTCCACGGTCATTTCACTCGCTACATCTGAACTTTGCCGTGAAAAAAGAACGGACGCCACGTTTTTTTGTTTTTTTTTGTGGTGATCAATGCTGGAGAGGGAGGGATAGAGCGGAAAAGAGCACCGCCCAGGATTTGCAGCGGAGACTCAAAAGTGCGCATCACCACAGTTAGCGCTGGAAAAAAAGAAATGCGTACAACATCAGGCGCTCGGGAAGCATTTTTTATTCTTCTTCCAGAATTGACAAAACAACCTGTCGATGTAAACAAAAACATGGCCAGAGTTCAAAAGGTTGACCTGATTGAGGAAACCAATTTTTTTTTTGGGGGGGGGGGGGGGGGGTAATTCCGATCTCTCTTCCAGTCCACACAGCCCTCTTTGAACAAAATATAATTTCACACTACCATTCAACATATACAAGACGACTTTTAGAGTAGCCTTGTGTGATTTACACTTTTAGGCAATTGATACTTGCATATTATTTGATGTGAACAAATGAGCAGAATTACTCCGATGTAAGAGGAAACCCTCCAACAGGGTTCGTATTCGGGGCTTCGTTGCATGGCAGGAGGAACAAAATCAATCCCGTCGCATTTTAATGCGTCTCTTTGTTGAAACGTCACAACTTAAACAGTATTTTATAAAGCCGTCACAAAGATCACAGGAGGAAAAAAAAAAACATTGTGTTTCGACAGCATGATGGCACCTTAGCTTTTTCAGAAGCTGTTCCAGCTACAAAAGGAGACAATTGTTTTTGTTGTTGTTCATTTAATATTGTCCCACGATTCAAAATAGTGATGTGTATATCTCTTTAAAAAAAAAAAAAAAAAAAAAAGTTTCGAAACCCTACTACAGATTCCGGGGAACAAAAACATGCTTCCTGTTACACACCCCTTCACAACACCGCCATATCCCGTGAAGTGTTGCTCACAAACTCCTTTTGACTGTTTTTAAACAAAGCAACTGTTAACTGTGACAGGCGCTTGATTTAAGTCACAATATTGCACTTAGTTTTTCCTCTTCTCTGATGCTGCAGCTTAATTTATCCAGAATTACACGGAGGTCCATGTGCTTGTTCAATTTAAGGTACAAGTCCTTTCTGACTGGATGTATGGCGAGCCAGTCGGGGTTGAGCTCTGCCAGCAATCGGATGTGCTTCTCCATTTCCCCTAAAAGCAAAGCGAATAGATCAGCTAATAGTACAATCCGTTTTCCGAACGCCTCTTCCTCATAAATTACGATTCATCTTTTTTTTTTTTTTTTTTGTGTGTCTTGGATAGGTTGACCAACCTGAAGTGAGATCAGATCTGTAGCTGGCAGCCATCCGGTTACACACGACTTCCATCATTAAAGCAGGTTTTTTTTCCGATACAAAAACATTCCGAAGAATCCGAGCGAGCTCCCCGAGCCGGGACATCATCAAGAGACGCCCTTCTTGAGAAGGACTTCTGGTCATGGCAGCCTGGAGCTTCTGGGCTTCCTTTTCCCGAATCTAGAACAGCAAAAAAAAAAAAAAAAAAAGCACCACAGACACTTAGGACCATATTCGCCCGTGTGGGGGAAAAAAAACAAAACAAGCAGTCGCACACTTGTCTGGCTCCGCAGATTCTCCCATCGACTTATGTCATTTTACTCACCTTCAAGGCAGAGTAAACAACCCTAAAATGTGGGCGTTCCCGTTATTTTGTATGAAAATAAAGTTTTTTTTTTTTTTTTTTTTTAACAGTGCACAATAAGTCGTGTGATTTTGGAGAATTCTGCCGTTGGGGCAACATCTCAAAACAAAAACCGCGTGAAATACATACTCTGTCTAACAAGGACTGTGAAACTCCATTCAGGGCATTTGGAATACGAGGTGAAGCCGTTCGCGTGCCGTTTCGATTTTGTGGAGACGTCTTTGTACATTGGCCATTCTGATCCCCCGTCTTCTGAACCAGAGAAACCAGAGCTTTCTCCATCTGGGTGAAAGAAACCAAATATTAAATTTGCGCAGAAAATTGGAATGCGTTGATATTGCGCAGAGCACAAAATCCTTTTGGAAGGACCTTGGGTGTGATGAAAGAATGGGCCTTGTCCAACACCTCCTGGGCAGATATAAGTTTATCAATGCAAGGAGGTTGAGGAAGTAAGCTTGCTTGCACAGCTGGCAGAGTGTCCACATTAAACTTCGGGTGCCAGCGGGTCAGTTTTTCTTCTGGCACACACACTTGAGGTACTAGCGAGGAGAGGAAAAGCTGCAAAAGAAGAGAGACTGCATCAGAATTGTCCTCATCCACACCAACGCAACGCATTTGCTGCAGAATTCAGACGATTAAAGCCGACCTTGTGGTGGTGTTTCGCAATCGAAAGGAGGTTGTGATGGAAGGTGTGTCGTCTCGCCAAAAGATCAGAGGCCGTCAAGATGGGTCGACCTTCTTTTGGGCCTAAAAATGATCACGGCACGTTATTCAATAAAAGTATTTCCTGCACCCTCTATTGCTTAATTCATTTCATGATCCCATTTGTAACCCAAAACACTCATGAACCTAAGTAACGGTTCCAATGGACGGTTCGATAAAAGAAGGGTGCTATTGGATTTGTGATTCGATGATCAAGGACGCTGAAGCGGAACTTCCGCCCACAGCGCAACAGTTTCAGCTCAAAAGGGCACGCGACCGTTCTCAAAACAGAATGGCTTTCGGATTCGTACACGACGGCAGCGCTGAACATCCCCATTGGAGCCGATCACAAAATAAAAAAATATCGGCCGACCTGATCCGGCCGATTGGGTGTAGCGGATCAGATTGGTGTCAAGTCTAGTATCATCCAAACGCTTATTTTGGTGTTTTGTGACAACACGTCACGATAGCTTAGCCGTCCTGTCTCTTGTTAATTAATCATCACGACAGCCCGCTTCGGCCGTCTTCTTTTGGTGAAAAGTAAAGAGCGAAACGAAAACCGAAAATGCACTTTTGAGCCTCTGACTCTTTGAACAAGCGACATTGCATTTCAGGTGAGAAAAAGAGCACGAACCACAAAGTATGACAGGTTCCATGGTGAGCTGGTAGCTGCCCTTCTTAATACAGTTGTTGTACGTTGGTATGTTCTTTTCCTGTCTGAAGCTGTAAGCCTCAGGAAAAACCGTCTTCATTTGGCCAATGTGGTGTTCTTCAAACCGCCTGCAGATACCAAGACAAGGCAAATGTGCAATGTTACAATTCTAAATACAACAGCTGATGTTCCAGTCCAACACTTGTGCACAACGCAATCTCTGAAGACTGTAGTATGACTCTTTTACGACGAAGCCACGCTGTTGTAACACGTGCAGAATGTGGTTTGGCATTGCCTTGCTGAAATAAGCAGGGGCGTCCGTGAAAAAGACGTCGCTTGGATGGCAGCATATGTTTCTCCAAAACCTGTATGTACCTTTGAGCATGAATGGTGCTTTCACAGTTGTGCAAGTTCCCCATGACATTGGCACTAACACAGACCCATACCGTCACAGATGCTGGCTTTTGAACTTTGCGTTCTTTCCCTCTTTGGCCCGGACGGAGGACATGACGTCCACAAGAGCACAAACCAGCGAACATGCAAGTTTTCAGCAAATATGTCCCCCCCAAAAAGTAAAGAATCTATGATTCACAATTCAGTTCACAATGGGCAAAGCACAAATGGATGTGGGAACACTGTACAGTCACACCTACTTGTGCATCATGTCCTGCACTCCTTTTTTGATCTTGGAGAAGGTCGCCGTCTCCGAGCGGTTGAACAGCATGGCAACCACTGTGTCCATGCTCCTAAACATCTCAGCCAGTACCTTGAACTGATAAGGCAGGGAGAGGCCTGGGGGAGTATCCTGGGCTAGATTGTGATACTGCTGGTATGCTGGCTGTTGAATACTGAGACGAGAAAACAAAAAAAAAGTTTGGCGTCTAATCCCGGGCAGGACACCATTGCTGCCACATAATACAGAAGGGTACATACTTTTACCGCAACACAGTGCAAGCTCAAAAACATGATAACCTCACCTCTCCCGAGCTGGAGTCTCTTTCTGTATCTTTTCATCCTCAGAGTCTTTCTCCTTTGTCCTCTTAGCTTTAGCAGCCAGCTCTTTTGCTCGAGCCACAGCTGACATTGACATAGCAATGGCGGATGAAACGGTTGGTGCGGAATTTGAAGTACACGACGCGGCGGTGGCGAACTCCTCGGCTTGTTTCTGGATCCTCATCAGGAGAAACTTGTTGGCTGTCATATTTTCCCCACAATGAGTCTGAAAGATAGATTGCGTCAGATTTGCGGCGAGAGAATTATCTGACAGCTCAATACATTCTATTATATTGACCACCAAAGATTTTGAATATTAATGTTCATCTTCAACTTAAGTTTTGAATTGGAGAGATTCTCGATAAAGTCCTTCAAATACTTCTCGAGGACTATCAAATAAGGGAATCATCACCACTTTTACTTTATTGGATAAGAACAATGAACATTTCAGATCGTCTACCATTTCAACAGCTTTTATACTCCTATTGGTGATGAAAAGTGCCACTCGCCTCACTCTCGCCATTTATATTCGGCTGACAGACAGCAGTGGAGAGCATCATCCATTTTTTTTTTTTTACAAGGAATGAAGTGAAATTAATAACTCACTAATCTACTGATGATGATGATGATGAATGGAAGGTTTTTCTTTTCACAATTCAATAGTCAAATAAAGATTTGTTCTTCATCGTCATAACATTCAGGCCCGGCCTACAGGAAAGAGTTATTTGTTGGCTGGATCCAGCGTCGTGTTGGTCATGCTATCGACTATTTCTGGTGTTCAGTGAATCGTACTGAAGATAAACTTCATTTTCCCCGAATCGTTCAGCTCCAAGCCTGGTTGTAATTGGGCCCGCGCCGTTCAAGCTTTAACCCAGTGGCGGCGAGGACTGGATATGCGCGGCCAAAGGTTTGGCCACATAAACACAGCTGATAGTGTGGCTAACGACGCACAAGTGTGGGTAGGAGATTTTCATACTGTTCGGCCACATTGGCGAAGCGGTTTCATGGCCCAGTGTGCCAACGCTGCATCTCCAGCTCACCCTCCTCAACTTCTGTTTTTCTCTCAGTCATAATGCGCAGTGAAGAGCCACTGATCAACTTGGCCGTGTGCGTGTGTTCAGTTGCGGTGTGTACTTTTGGCGGCAGATTCAGATGATATATATTCGATTCGGGTTGAGCACACATGCAATGTTACCCGTATCGCCTGTCCTCCATTTTTCTTGCTTTTGATGGCGTCCTTCTGTGGTGAGATGCTAGCTTGGTTTCGAAACGAGGCTGCTGAAGCCGAAAGCTGCTCGGGAACTCCATTGGGCACCGGCTCAGCTGTCGACTGGACAAAGGTGAGGCCGATAATTAGCATTTCATGCCGATCGGCTTGAATGTCATCATTCACCGATACCATCAATGACGTCACTGATCGGCTCCACAAAACACATTCGCTCCGCATCTCCATCGTGCACAGTATATTTGAATCCTAAAGAGAGTTTATTTTTAGCCTTGTCGCGTGGCTTTTGACGTAATACTGTAAATACATGAGCGCAAATAAAGTTCCTTTTTTTTTTTTTTTTTTTTAAATGAAAAAAAATACGGAAAATTATACTTAGTCCCCATTGTAGCGGTGGGGATAATTTGGAGAATTATGCTGATGTAAAAAAAAAAAAAAAAAAAAAAAAAGGAATGGTAATCATTCCTGTGTCTTCATTCGTCGATTTATTTTTAAACTCAAATATTATACTGTATTTTTCAGCTCCAAATACCTGTGACCAGTTATTATGCAGACAAGTGGATGACAAACTGAAGCGAAATGATGTATTTGAACTATTCCATTCTATCAAATTAAGACTTGATTCTTCACATTTTTCTTTTTTGCAGGCTATAGAAATGTGCAACAAATTTATCACATTTTATAATTTAGATGCAATGTCTGTGTCATGGTCATGCGGACAAGGGTTATATAAACACTTTCAATAGAAAGTATATCATGCTGAACTAACGAGGTGAGCACTCTCCAGTTGCAGCCCTAAAACCAACACATTTTGAAAAGTACTAACATGATTGCCAGCTTCAAAATCAGTTTTTAATTGTCTTCCACAGTCCATT
The DNA here is from genome assembly GCF_024500275.1 of Phycodurus eques. Classification (NCBI taxonomy): domain Eukaryota; kingdom Metazoa; phylum Chordata; class Actinopteri; order Syngnathiformes; family Syngnathidae; genus Phycodurus; species Phycodurus eques. The sequence continues at coordinate 28,265,574 of NC_084535.1, forward strand.
GTTATCATCTGCATCAGGCATTTGTAATTTGTCGTCCGAGAATTTAACACAGAAGTCTTGGAGATAATAATAATATAATAATCATAATAATAATCATCATCATAATAATTGGGTTCATCATGTCTGATGTCTAACGTTTTTTGTTGTTGTTGTTGTTGTTGTTTGTTTGTGTGTGTTTTTTTTTTAATCAGGCGGCACGGTGGACGACTGCTTACCAAAAGACAAAGGTCCTGGCAACCGAGGGCGCGAACAAGGTATGAGACTTTGGCCTTACCTGTTGTTTCGGGTGCGAGAAGACACATTTGTTTGTGGCCGCCGTTGTCGTCTTGGCGTCCACCCGACGCCTCTTCTCCGTTGCGCTGCGCCGCGCGGAGGCCCAACTCGCGTCTGTCCCAAGTTGCGCGTTTCGCGAGGTCCGCTTTGAGGGGGGCCGGGGAGCTTTGGGCTTCTTACCCGGAGCACACTCGCCTTTGGACGAACTCGTCGCCGCGTCGATAATTCGCACGAACTCATCGCGGATTTGGCTCGAGGCTGAATTCGAGAAAAGGTCTTTGTTCGGAGAGGCGACTGATCCCGATTTGGTCGAGTCGCTGGGCTTGAGCGAACTGGCTGTCCTTTTCTTGCTCTGGGAGAAGAAATCTGTGACCAGAGCCTGAGACATGATTAATAAATACGGTGAAAACTTAACAAGTCTTCAGTCGCAGGCAAAAAAAAAAAAAAAGGTTGTGGCCACAGGATGAACAAATAACTTTCCCGCGGTGTCGAATCGCGCCTATATCCGCCCCCGACAGCCCGGAAGTATAATTTTTTTTTTTTTTTTTTTCTGGAAATAATACCGCACTGACATTTTACTTCCGTTATATGACTTTTTTACATTACAAATATGTTTCTTGGAGTGTACAAAAAACCTGAGAAATAAAGAACACCACAAACAACTATGGCTGCGCTTATTCAAAGGATTAAAAAAAAAGAAAAAAAAAAAAAACATGTACATAGGCATAAATACGTAGACGCCTTCTAGGGGCGGGTTGCCCAGTTGCGGTGATACGTCAGCGCGTCCGCCATCATGGATGTGGCATCTTCTTCTTCGCTTCTTTTCGGCTTGTCCCCTGAGGAGTCGCCACAGCGTGTCATCCTTTTCCATGGAAGCCGATATCCTCTCTAACACCAACTGCCCTCATATCTTCCCTCACAACATCCACGAACCTTCTCTTTGGTCTTCCTCTAGCTCTCTTGCCTGGCAGCTCCATCCTCATCATCCTTCGACCAATAGACTCACTCTCTCTCTTCTGGACTTGTCCAAACCATCGACCTCTGCTCTCTCTAACTTTGTCCCCGAAATATCTATCCTTGGCTGTCCCTCTGATGACCTCATTTCTAATTGGGGGGTGGGGTAGCCCTCTTCGTCAGTGCTTGTCCGGCGTAATGGGCCCGACCAGCAGGAGCCATGCCTCTTAATCACTCACTGAGCACACACTCACACCACTCACAGTATATATTTTACTCACTAATCACATCTGGGCACATATACATATCAAAGGGTTCCTGGGGGTCTGGTATGGGATGGGGAGGGTGAGGGTGTCGGACTGGGTTTCAGCACATCTGTGCTGTTTGCCGGTCAAGGGCAAGGGCCCAGTGGCTATTACGTGTGACATCGAACGCATGTTCCACCAGTTTCATGTGTGTGCCAAAGACCAAGATTATCTGAGATTCTTATTTTGGAAACCCTGTTTGCTATCTACCAAAGTTCACCGATTTGGTGCAGCTTCCTCCCTTGATTGCTCCAATTTCGGGCTGAAGTACCTAGCTTCTGAAGGTGAGAGAGATTACAGCGAAGACACTATCAAGTTCATTAAAACCAACTTCTACGTAGATGATGGCTTGGTGAGTGTTGACACTGACAGGCAAGCCATAGAGCTAGTAAATGAGGCACGTGAGCTCTGCAGGAAGGGCAAATTCAGTTGCACAAGTTCATTTCCAACAGCACCTAGATCCTAGCTATGCTCCCAAGAAAAGAGTGTGCGGTAGCCGCCAAGGATTTGGATATGGCGCAAGGTGAAATGCATATGGGATGGGAAGTTGGCATACAACGGTGTGTGGAATCCAATGAGTTTCAGTTTAGGGATGTTGTCAATAAAAATCCACTCACCCGAAGAGGAGTTTTAGCCACAGTCGCTTCCGTATTTGATCCACTTGGTTTTGTGTGGCCCTATATCCGGTTGGAAAAGCAAATCCTGCAGACCATCCCACAAGAGGCCTGACAGCTGAACCGCTCATAACATCAAAGTGGTTCACAGGCCCTTCGGTGGCAGAAAGTTGTATCCAGTGGTGAATTCAAGGTGGGAGAGCTATCAATTAGTGACCCAGAAGTCAAAAGGGTTCAAGTCCTAAATACGCAAGCAAATCAACAAAGGCCACATCTAGATCGCCTGCAAAAGTTCTCAGACTGGTCAACAATGATCAAAGCTGTTCCCAGACTCCAGCGCTATCTGAGAGAGAGAAAACAAATCACAAACAAAAATGAAGTCAAGCTAGCACGCTTGAAGAGAGAAAGAGATGATAATCATAAACATGGTCCAAGAAACAGCATTTTCACATTATGCAATCTCTTAAATATTCTAAGACAATGCAGACCAATGACAAAGGCAACAAGCTACGATTGGATTCTCGTTTGCAGTAAGGTTATGTCATTTCTCATCTTCAGATGTGTGAAGAAGGCTAAAACCAAATGGGAAAAACTGGAATGTGAGTTTCTAATTAATACTCCAGCATCAAGACACATAGGTGGTGTTTGGGAAAGACAAACTCGAACAATAAGAAGTGTGCTGATGTCGATCCTTCAACAATCAGCCAAACAACTTGACAGCTCTTCGCTACGAAGATTCCTGTATGATCTCATAACAGCTGTCAAGAGTAGACCACTTACAACCGACCATCTTCGGGACCTATCTAGCCCAGAACCCTTGACACCAAACCACAGAAATGAAATCCATAATCGTTGCCCCACCTCCGGGTAGGTTAGTCAAGGAGGATCTTTAGCTACGGAAAAGGTGGCGTCGTGTTCAACTCTTAGCCAATACCTTCTGTACGAGGTGGAGGAAGGAGTGTGCTAAACCTTCAACGTAGCCAAAAATGGACAAAAGAGCGGAGAAATGCTCAGGTCAATGACATTGTGCTCCTGCAAGATGATTCAAGCACACGTAACCAATGGGGCTTGGCAAAGATCGTCGAAGTGTATCCTGGACAGAATGGAAGAGTGAGGAAAGTGAAACTAATGAGGAGTGATTCAATTTTGGATATCAGCAGGAAGCGCATCTCTAAACCTGTCTCCCCGGAAAGGCCAATTCAGAAGACAGTGACACTTCTCGAAGCAGAACGAAGACATCCAGCCTCACTCGTTGACGTGAGAATGCTTGTTCCCTATCATCTAAAATAATTCATCATCTATGAGTTATCTATAAATCATCTAAATTAAGAGTTACCGACAGTTAGTTGTCCTTTAAAAAATATATATATATATATATATAAATATATATTCTACATTTACTTGTTTGTCATTCCCTTTGCTTCGGGTTGGGCATCGTTTGAATTTGAGCGATTCCGGTTCCAAACAATTCTCGATTCTGATTCTTTTAGGGGGCTGGGTCCAAAAGGTTTGCATGGTTTAAATAAAGGGTGTCCAAATGATGAACATCCATTTTCTTAGCAGAAACTAAATGAACATTTGACTTGGGGTTCTTCATAACCAGTATCAATATCAAACCTATGAAATCAAAGGCAATGTGTGTGGAACTAACCCAATGGACTGAATATTCATTCATTATTGTTTCAACTAAAAGTTAAATATAGCATTGTTAAAATAGTTATTTGCAACTGTTTTATCACGTCAAATGGTTTGTATGTGCAAGTTTTAACTTGACTGCCTGTTTTAAGCATGGAGCCTTTTATTTTGAAGGGTACGCAGCATTTTGGCACAATTAAAACGAGATATTTGATATCCCCAGTCGGAATAGGAAAGTTTGGATTTTGGTCCGCAGGATTCCATGTTCCAGCCATCTGTCCATTTTCCTACACTTATCTGAGGTCGGGTCGCAGGGGCAGCAGCCTCAGCAGGGAAAGCCCAGACTTCCCACTGCCCAGCCACTTCCTCCAGCTCTTCCGAGGGGATCCCGGGGTGTTCCCGCTCCAGTGAACCGCTCCAGTGACAGTTGGAGATCATGGCTTGATGAAGTCAACAGAACCACAAAATCTGCAAAAAGCAGAAATGCAATACTGAAGCCACCAAACCGGACCGCCGAGAACTTCTGTTCATAAAAGTAATTAACAGAATCAGTGACAAAGGGCAGCCTTGGCAGAGTCCAACCCTCACCGGAAACGAGTCCGACTTACTGCCGGCAGTGTCATAGTTTGGTCACTGGTCGTACAAGGACTGAACAGCCCGTATCAGGGGTTCGGCACCCCATGCTCCTGAAGCACCCCCGAGAGAACTCCCAGAGGGACACGGCCGAACGCCTTCTCCAAGTCCACAAAACATATGTAGAGTGGTTGGGCGAACTCCCGTGCACCCTGGAGGACCCTGCCAAGGGTGTAGAGTTGGTCCACTGTTCCACGACCAGGACGAAAACCACACTGCTCCTCCTGAATCTGAGATTCGATTTCCCGACGGACCCTCATCTCCAGTAGCCCTGAATAGACCTTACCAGGAGGAAGGATTCCATGAGTTAGTCGTTATAGAGAGTATTATTGATTTTGACCAATTGATAGCATATTCTGATAATTGAGAAAATGTCTTAATGAAGTTAAAAACTGTTTGAAGTGATGCCTTGGGTTCTTGTAAATAAAGAATGATATCATCTGCTTAAAGATTCATTTTGTGTTCTAACATAGGAGTACAGGATACCTTTAATATTAGTGTTCTGCCGTATTGCTATTGCCAGTAGTTCGATAAATAGTGCGTATAGCAGAGGCGAGAAAGGACACTAGTTCCTCTTTGAAAGTTCAAACAGCTCGAACAAGGTTATTACCACGATCAGACACATCTAATGACATGACACATGTCATTAGACACATCCTCCGCGCTCACGGGGACCTGGTGATAACAGCAGACCAGGTCTACTTTTCAAAAAATGGCAGGAATGGAGTCGTGGTGAGTCGCAGTCAGTGTTACTTTGCCAAGTCACGCGTTGCGCGGTCCGGTGACGTCATAAGGAATCTAATGCTTACTTTTTATGTGAGAGTAGTCAGATTACAGTTACTTTGACATCTGCCCAGAGTTACTTTTTTGTTGATGAGATCCAGAGCTTAATACGCGTGTGATTTTAGACAATTACAGCTATTTATCATTCACAAACTACAGTGCTAGGGAACATGAGGCAAGTCAATCACCAAGACACTGGATTGAGTCAGTCTACCTTTGTTTAAGTCATGACTAATAAAACTAAGGAAACACACTGTATTCTTAGCTATCCCTAACTAAAATGCCCACAACGACTAACAACAATATTGAAACAAAGGCGCAATATTTATAAACGGAGTCGCCCGTGGCAGACATCACGTGACGTATTGCACATTTGCAGCACATAGTCAGTCGACCCACGTACACCCAAGCGGCCCGCGGCGCAAACACAATGGACGGGGAAGAGGGATTGGCATACTCAAGCTGGAAATACAGTCACTACATCAAGTTTCTCGAAAGAGAACAATACTCAGGTTCATTCATTTGTACACTATGCGCACACACACACAGTTGCCTTCATGGACCCCCGCACAATCGGCAGGGTTGCTCCAGTTGTGTCTGTCTGTCTATCTATCAGTTAATAGTCTTGAAAGAAGTGGACTGAGAATGGTGCGCTTGTTTACATTTAGGTGGCTGTTTGGCATGTCAAGTCTGCACTAAGTTGCTCATTGAATGTGGCTTCAACTACACTAATATTGAAGTTATTTGTTCATGTTGAGGCGGGCACGGTGGACGACTGGTTAGAGCGTCAGCCTCACAGTTCTGAGGAGCGGGGTTCAATCCCCGGCCCCGCCTGTGTGGAGTTTGCATGTTCTCCCCGTGCCTGCGTGGCTTTTCTCCGGGCACTCCGGTTTCCTCCCACATCCCAAAAGCCGCCTTGTCCGTGTCCGTGGAAGGAAGCAAGCTTACTTGAGACCCACTGTCCACCAGGAAACGCCTCTTAGACAATGAGTCTGAGATGAAGAGCAGCTCGCTTACTTCACCGGCGCCCACAGCCGCGACTGAACGTTTCCCGGAGCCTCGTAGGTGCAGGGGGGAACGCACCGCCGAGCCTCTGCGCCGAACCGCTGGTGGAAGAAACATAGGTTCCTCTTGCGTCACTTCCTCCTGGCCACACCGGCCACCACCGTCGGCTCCACGTCCCCGAAGCCGCCTGGAGGGGATCCGCCGTCACACTCTGCACCGCGAACCACCTCGCAGCAAGGAGGACTCTATCGGCTTAACCTACACCGTAATTGCTGTCGAAAAATGCGCGGGAAAATGAAACCGCCTTCATCCGACATAAAGCGACAGCATATTGTCCATAAGGTCTACTGCTGTGCCATCGCCCAACCCGGGCAGGGAAAGGAGCTTATCTGCCCTCTCCGAGTCAAAGACACTGTACCTTGTCGCTTAAGTGCGACATTACTTTTTCCATTACTTGGAGGTGCGCGTAACAGCTGCACAGCGTGACCCGTTGTCTGTTGGTATAGGTCAGTAAAAACCATGTAATACTTTGGATCATCTGCAGTGATTCCTATTAGGTGGCACAGCGCTTCAACACGCTGAAACCACTAAACCGGGTCACTGTGCTATGGCGCTGGCGACGGGAGGTTGCGAGAGCTGGGGTGATACCGTTGCCGAGGAAGACACCTCCTCATCCGCTGCTTGGGGTCACCGATGTGGCAGGGTAAAAGGATACACGTACTTGGGTCGAATAATCTTTATTCCTTGGCTGCCAAGAAACACACGGACACACAACATTGTGCCAAGAATCTCATGAGCGCCAAAACCGTTTGCACAACGTGAGAGCATGCTGCGGCAACGCGAGAGACTGCTTGATCTCCGAAGACGAAAACATGGCGGCGCCAGACAAATGTTCTCTTTTTCCTTTTTCAGCTGTGATTTTGTTTTGCTTTGTTCTTTCTCTTTTCCGTCACGAGCTTCGCTAACAGCAGCAACTCACAGAGCGCCATTGGAGATTCTCACAGCGACGTCAAGGCCAACTCGTCTATCGTGGAGAATCCAAGCTTCCGCTCTTGAACGGCCGCTGAAGAGAGAAAAAGCCAGATTTGTTGACAATTGACTTGATTCGGCAGAAACACAGCCGAGTGTCCTCCTCTCAATCGACAAGAAATTGTCAATTACACCCGACTTGCTTCGCCGAGAGATCACCGAACTCAAAAACAGCTTGGAGTTGACACAGTAACAGGTCAAGGAGCTAAGATGAAATAATGCCGTGCTCCGATCAAACGCGATGTCATCGTTACCGGAAAATGGTCAGATCGGAATATAAAATCATGCAGGAAACCACGCTGGACATTCCATCAGGAAGCATGCGCGAGAATCTCCAAACATCAATTTGACGTCATCAAAAACTACTGAATTTCTACAACAGTTAAGAGACACACTTTGACTACAATGGTAAATCAGGCAAGTTTCTTGTGAACCGACTTCAGTGCAAAAGAACATCCATCCATCCATTTTCTGAGCCGCTTCTCCTCACGCGGGTCGCGGGCGTGCCGGAGCCCATTCCCGCTGTCATCATGCAGGATTGGGACGTGTTAAACATACATAAAAACAGAATACAATGATTTGCAAATCATGTTCGACCTATATTTCATTGAATACACTACAAAGACAAGATGTTTCATGTTCAAACTGATAAAAACATTTTTGTTTTTAGCAAATAATAATTAACTTAAAATTGTATGGCTGCAACACGTTCCAAAAAAGCTGGGACCAGGTGGCAAAAAAGAGTGAGAAAGTTGAGGAATGCTCATCAAACACCTGTTTGGAACATCCCACAGGTGAACAGGCGAATTGGGAACAGGTGGGTGCCATGATTGGGTCGACAAGGAGCTTGAATTCCCAAGCAAAGATGGGGCGAGGTTCACCTCTTTGTGAACAAGTGCGTGTGAAAATAGTCGAACAGTTTCAGGACAATGTTCCTCAACGTACAATTGCAAGGAATTGAGGGATTTCATCATCTACGCTCCATAAGATCATCAAAAGGTTGAGAGAATCTGGAGAAATCACTGCATGGAAGCGGCAAGGCCGAAAACCAACATCGAATGCCCGTGACCTTCGATCCCTCAGGCGGCGCTGCAGCAAAAGCCGACATCAATGTGTCAAGGATATCACCACGTGGGCTCAAGAACACTTCAGAAAACCAATGTCAGTCAATACAGTTCGGCGCTAGATCCGTAAGTGAAACTTAAAACTCTACTATGCAAAGCAAAAGTCATGAATCAACAACACCCAGAAACGCCGCCGGCTTCTCTGGGCCCGAGCTCCTCTAAGATGGACCGATGCAAAGTGGAAAAGTGTTCTGTGGTCCGACGAGTCCACATTTCAAATTGTTTCTGGAAATTGTGGACGTCGTGTCCTCCGGGCCAAAGAGGAAAAGAACCATCCGGACTGTTCTGGACGCAAAGTTCAAAGGCCAGCATCCGTGATGGTATGGGGCTGTGTCAGTGCCAACGGCATGGGTGACTTACACATCTGTGAAGGCACCATTCATGCTGAAAGGTACATACAGGTTTTGGAGAAACATATGCTGCCATCCAAGCGACGTCTTTTTCACGGACGCCCCTGCTTATTTCAGCGAGACAATGCCAAACCACATTCTGCACGTGTTACAACAGCGTGGCTCCGTCGTAAAAGAGTGCGGGTACTAGAGACCTGTCTCCCATTGAAAACGTGTGGCACATTATGAAGCGTAAAATACGACTGTTGAACAGCTGAAGCTGTACGTCAAGCAAGAATGGGAAAGAATTCCACCTCCAAAGCTTCAACAATTAGCGAAAGTTTAGTTCCCAAACGTTTATTGAATGTTGGTCAAAGAAAAGGTGATGCAACACAGTGGGAAACATGACCCCGTCCCAGCTTTTTGGGAACGTGTTGCAGCCATCAAATTCTAAGTTCATGATTATTTGCTGAAAACAATCAAGTTGATCAGTTTGAACATTTAAATATTCAATTAAATATAGGTTGAACATGATGTGCAAATCATTGTATTGTGTTTTTATTTCTGTCCCAACTTCATTGGAATTGGGGTTGTTAAAAAAATAAAAATCACATGGCATTTTGGGTGAACATACAGTCATAATTCTGTTTCCATGACATCAGGAATACGAGGGGTCCTTGGCAAGAATTGTAGGAATTGTCGGAGAATTGCAGGAGTCCAAAAAGGTTGGAGCAGCTGCAGGACGCCACTCACTTGCAAACAGAAGGTTATTTGCAACAGGTGTGGCATCTTTTGCTGACAGCTGTTTGAGAATGCGTCTTCGTGTTGAATGTCAACTCAAGCAGTGGGGGGGACAAAATAAACGTTTCGCTGCAGTCGCGGCGAGCGTTTTTCAGAGGGGAGGTGACCGAGCGGCAAGTAAGAATTATTCCTCTGTGACACTCGCTTGCCCACGAATCACTTTTTCCAGCCACATGACTCGGAGTGGGCTCCCTTCCAACGGAAGACATGCAACTCCAGCTTTCCCCTCGCCGTCAGAAAGCGGTGCGATGAGCAATGAGTCGCCTTCCTCTGCTTCCACCTCCGACGCGTTTTGAAGTCGAACACTACGGCGAAAGTCGACCAGTCACTTATTTCGTTGGCTATTTTTTTTTTTTGGGGGGGTGGAAAATGAATTGAAAGACCGCATCGAACTGCTCGGACATGGATCTTCAACTGATTGTGTGGCTCATTTACTGCTTTTGTCTGCCAGTCGTCTTGCTAACAGGTAAGCCATCGGACTTTTGAAGGCAACTGTGACTTTTTCGAGAATTCTATGCGGCGTTCCAGCTGCCGTGATTCGTAACCGAATGCTGCTCACTCTTCGAAACAAAAAATACAAAATACTATTTTCTTATCTTTACTCCGTGGACACATTACTGAAAGCGATATGGGGGGGGGGGGGAGAAAAAAAGTTTGCTGTGTGTTTTTGTTGTTGTTGTTGTTGTTTTTTTTAATATAAAGTTTGTTGGGTTTGTTTTGCTGAAAACGAACGAGGTGCGCCGAGCAAATGTCACGTCGATGTCGCTCTCGGCGATGTGTCCAAAATCGTAGTGGGCACATTATCTCGACGACGGCCACAAGACACGCACGGTGGGTGCGTGTCTTGTGGGGGTGTCGGAACCGCAAACCGGATATGAATCGGGTGGCACACGTGACGTGGAAAGTGGAAGCGCACTGGTGCGAAATCAAGTGTTTTTTTTTTATTTTATTTTTTTTATATAGGAGCAATGGCAAAGAGATATGTATGCATTATTAGCCCCCTGGGGCACACCTTGTTCGAAATGCAGGCTCAGAGGCAGGGCGGTACAACTTGTGGGGCGAGGGCGGGGGCGGGCGCGCAATACTCGGGGGGGGGGCTACCCATGCTCCACAATGAACTCCACATCATGCGTTGAAAAGACAGGGATGCTTTAATCCAGTGGTTGTCAAACGTCTCTACCACCTGCAAAATCATCGGCTCCTCCGGTACCACCGTAATGACCGACATTCAAATACAGTAGAGTAGTAGGCCTAAGTGTTGGTCAAAATCGAGGCAGAGGTTGGATTCCTCAGTTTGAAAAAAAAAAATATATATATTATTGTAAGCCATTGTAACATTATGCACAGTTTGAACATTAAGTGTTTATATACAGAAAAAAAAACACAGTTTGAATGAAAATGTATTGAACTTAAAAGTGAAATATCCCTGAATTGTACTGAAGAAATGTATTTGTTTACAAAAAAATGTCAACCACTGTAACATTGTCCATAGATAATAACAAAAGTTATTATGTTATAGGTTAAGGACTTTATAATATGTTATTGGCCAGTTATGGGCCTATTATATTTGAAAAGGGTAGATTTATAAACTTTATAACCTTATGATTACGTTATGGGTTGTTATAATGTTTTGCGCTTGTACAAGTGTCCTTCCATCAGAATTCCCCCCCCCCCCCCCCCCCCCCCCCCACTGTTTAATGCATAATATAGGTCAAAATGTGTATGTGATGTGGTTCAAGGTTGACATCGATGTGGTTTGTCGTTTGAATGCAAAAGCCTTTGAACACCAAAACCGCTTGCAAACGACAGGATTTGTATGACGAATTTTTGGTAATTCTATTCATATTATACCTAACCACTTAGTGACTGTTACCCGCCCACCCGACTCAGCGAAACAGCGACACAGCATTCCCGGGTTTCAACGACCAAGTCTGAGCCGCTGAGTCGTGGTCGGCGCGGCAGTTCTTTTCAATGTACTGAATCACGAGAATCAGTTGGTGAAAAAGATTTGCTCAAAAGGTTTTTTTTCACAGAATAATTCAAGCGCTTCCTCATTCAGTGAATGATTCATCCCTCGGGGTCACGTTCACGAAGGACTATGCGTTGTTGTTGTCACGTATTGTAAACTTGGAAAGACGGGGAGATAAAAAAAAAAAAAGTTATCACCAACCTATCTCTCTGTCAGCAAGCTCTCGAACACCCGGCTTTGGTTTTGACCCATCCATTTTCTGTATTATCGGGCTGGAGGCGGGGTACACCCTGAACTGGTTGCCAGCCAATCGCAGGGCACATAGAAACAAACAACCATTCGCACTCACATTCACACCTATGGGCAATTTAGAGTCTTCAATTAACCTAGCATGCATGCTTTTGGGATGTGGTAGGAAAGCGGAGTGCCCGGAGAAAACCCACGTAGGCACGGGAGAACATGCAAACTCCACACAGGCGGGGCTGGGAATTGTACCCCGGTCCTCAGAACTGTGAGGCAGACGCTCTAATCAGTCGCCCACCGTGCTGCCGTATGTGTACATATAGACATTGATTATGAATTTTTATTCATGTTAAATATGTGTGCTTTGTTTTGCTTGACTGACTCAAAAATAGTTGTTAGCTTTGAGAAACGGATACTAGTGAAAGCTATCCCGATAAGGACAAACGGTTAAAATCACTCGTGAGTTCGTTCACTGCATAATATGTCATTCCTTGCGTGAACGAATCACTCATCGTACTAGTTCGCAGAGTCACTCATGGAAGGACAGTTCACTGCTTACGTACTCTTACGTCATTCCTTGGCAGGTAGCGAATGAAGAAGTTTAACGAACAAATCACTCGTGGATGACAGTGCCATCAGTTCAGTTACAGTTAGTTCATCAGTATATCTTCAGTTCAATTTAGTCCCTCCCCCGTTTGAGCGGCGCTGCCTGACGCTGGCTGCTCATTGGTCATTCGCCGGAAGTTCAGAATGACTGACAGTACACTGCAGTTCTCGAGCGAATCACTCGTGGCTCACGGATCGCGAACGAAGAAGTTCAACAAACTAATCACTCGTGGCTAACGGATCGCGAACGAAGAAGTTCAACAAACGAATCACTGGTGGCTAACGGATCGCGAACGAAGAAGTTCAACAAACGAATCACTCGTGGCTAACGGATCGCGAACGAAGAAGTTCAACAAACGAATCACTCGTGGCTAACGGATCGCGAACGAAGAAGTTCAACAAACGAATCACTCGTGGCTAACGGATCGCGAACGAAGAAGTTCAACAAACGAATTACTCGTGGCTAACGGGTCGCGAACGAAGAAGTTCAACAAACGAATCACTCGTGGCTAACGGATCGCGAACGAAGAAGTTCAACAAACGAATCACTCGTGGCTAACGGATCGCGAACGAAGAAGTTCAACAAACGAATCAGTCGTGGCTAACGGATCGCGAATGAAGAAGTTCAACAAACGAATCACTCGTGGCTAACGGATCGCGAACGAAGAAGTTCAACAAACGAATCACTCGTGGCTAATGGATCGCGAACGACAAAGTTCAACAAACGAATCACTCGTGGCTAACGGATCGCGAACGAAGAAGTTCAACAAACGAATCAGTCGTGGCTAACGGATCGCGAACGAAGAAGTTCAACAAACGAATTACTCGTGGCTAACGGATCGCGAACGAAGAAGTTCAACAAACGAATCACTCGTGGCTAACGGATCGCGAACGAAGAAGTTCAACAAACGAATCACTCGTGGCTAACGGATCGCGAACAAAGAAGTTCAACAAACGAATCACTCGTGGCTAACGGATCGCGAACGAAGAAGTTCAACAAACGAATCACTCGTGGCTAACGGATCGCGAACGAAGAAGTTCAACAAACGAATTACTCGTGGCTAACGGATCGCGAACGAAGAAGTTCAACAAACGAATCACTCGTGGCTAACGGATCGCGAACGAAGAAGTTCAACAAACGAATTACTCGTGGCTAACGGGTCGCGAACGAAGAAGTTCAACAAACGAATCAGTCGTGGCTAACGGATCGCGAACGAAGAAGTTCAACAAACGAATCACTCGTGGCTAACGGATCGCGAACGAAGAAGTTCAACAAACGAATCAGTCGTGGCTAACGGATCGCGAATGAAGAAGTTCAACAAACGAATCACTCGTGGCTAACGGATCGCGAACGAAGAAGTTCAACAAACGAATCACTCGTGGCTAACGGATCGCGAACAAAGAAGTTCAACAAACGAATCACTCGTGGCTAACGGATCGCGAACGAAGAAGTTCAACAAACGAATCACTCGTGGCTAACGGATCGCGAACGAAGAAGTTCAACAAACGAATCAGTCGTGGCTAACTGATCGCGAATGAAGAAGTTCAACAAACGAATCACTCGTGGCTAACGGTACATTCAGTTCTCTTTCAGGTCATCATTACATTCTTTTCAGTAGTGCATTCAGCTCCTCCCTGTGGTACTGGCTGATGCTGGCCGTTCGACAGAACGCCTGCAAGTTCACTTACAACCAGCTGATGCTAGGCTACATGACGTTTTGTTGCCCGCGAGCGGTATCGTATTAAAAGTAAGTGAACATACCTCAACCAAGCCTTAAACAAACGTCCTCTCCTGAGCACCGGTGACCACCAACACACATTTTTCCCCATTTTGTTCCGATCAGATCAGTCTCAGGTCTACTTTATGTATAGTATTTAAATATACAATTAATATATGATGTATTCCTTTGTAGGCATGATTGACCTCGAACAGGCATATCTATCAAATCAACCAATAAAGTGTATGTGTATAGGTCTGGTTGTTAAAATGAGTTTTGTTGCACTGACATGCAAACAATAAGAAAACAACACTCGACAAACAATTTTTGCCAACACCCCGAGTGTGTGTGTGCTTGTTTTCATGTGCTTGACTGACTCAACATTAGCCGTTAGCTTGAAACTGCCAGTGAAAGCTAACTCCGTAAGGACGTCAGGACGAACTGTTAACTGTCACGAGTACGTTACTGCGTATTACGTCGTTCCTTCCGTGAACGTATCGCTCATCAGACAAGTTCGGAGAAACATCCGCATGAATCAGTCATGGCAGAACAGTTCACTGCATACGTACTAGTACATCGTTCCTTTGAGGATCACGTACGAAGAAGTTCAACAAACGAATCACTTGTGGCTATCGCGAACGAAGACGTTTAACGAACTAAGCACTCGTGGCGAACTACGTGAAGTTCACTTTCAGTTAATCAGTACATTCAGTTCAGCAGTACATTCAGCTCGCCAAGTGCTGGCTGCTCATTGGTCATTCGCCAAAGTGAGTGACATTGCTGGCGAATCGCAAATCACACACATCCTCTATTTATGCAAGTGAGGCTTAGTGACAGACAGAACAAATGAATGGTCTTCTATTAGATGGCAGGAAGTACAAACAGTAATTAATGCATCCACTTTTTGTGACATATTTGTTTGTTGGTGTGCCGTGAGATTTTTCAATTGTAAAATATAAAGGTTGGAAATCACTGCCTGCACGCTGGCTGCTCATTGGTCATTTGCCGAAGACCCAGAAGTGAGCGACCAAACGCTACAGCAGTTCCGTTTGCGCTCCCGGCCGACTCGCTCAGGGCGGCGGCCAAGGTCAAAGAATGAATCATTTCATAAACTGATTCAGTTCAGTACGTTCGAAAGAAAAGATTTGTTCTTTTCAACAAAACGTTCGTGAATGAAACAACGCTCCTGCAGAGCCATAAAATACACTCTATAAAGTATACATATGTTGTGTTTTACAACAAGACCTGGCTGTATTTGGGATTTTTGTTTTTTCACGTTGCTTGTGGCAGTTGGAGCGGCCAGGCTTGCGTTCATCGTCGCCAGCGACAGTCGTCCGGCCACTTCCATTCACATGGGTGGGTGCGAGGGACAAGCTCGCGGCAGCCACCTCTCTTGTGTCTCAGCCGGCTCACCTCTATTGGTGGACCAGCGGTCCAGCGCTTGGTTAAGTGTGCTTCACAGGGATTTGCGCACACTTGGGCGGGCACTCATCTCGCCGACGTGACGCCTTGGTTGTCTTCGGCGGCAACGAGGGATTGCTCCGTGTCCCCCCCACAGGACGGCGAGAGTGCCGTGGTGGTGGAGGTCCCGCACCCTGTGGGCGGGCGCTTTTCTTATGGATTATCTTTTGCTTCCATTCATGTGAATGGCGGTGGCCGGATGACCATCACTGGCGACATTGAGCGCGGGCCTCGCAATTTCAGCCACCGCGGTTGCACTGGAAGTTGCATATGTAATTAGGCGTTGTTGTAAAACACAACATTGAGACTGTGTTTGAATGTGCGCTTCGAGTGTAAAAATAATTCCAGGGTTTCCCACATATACATTTATTTGTGGCAGGCCACCACAATTCATTTTGGGCGCTGCAAATAGATTTGGGCTTTTGCCGCGCTTGTGCTTATGTTGCGATGTGCTCCTTTTGTGTGTCTGCTTATGATCCATAGCACCAATTTCCTTTCTGATACAATACTGAAAATGCAGTACCTTAATAACTGAAGTATCGATATTCAATTTTAGAATCGATCTTCTGGTGTCAGCTGTATTAACATTTTAGACAGTATCGATTCTTCCCGACGCCAGTGACGCTGCTCCAGCTGGCATAATGGCGTCTCGTCACAGCACACTCTGTACTGCTTTTGTTTGTATTTGTGTGTATTTTTGCTTGAAAACACCACTCCATGTTGGGCAAAGCCTACGTACAGTCTTTAGGACCTTCTGAGTTTAGGATTACGCCCCAAAAAGACGAATGCTACGTTCCCACCGGATGTGAAAGATCGCTTCGCCTCGCGTCCCTCGCTTGAGTTTGATCACGGGAGTAAAAAATACACATTGACTGCGCATTTGCTTCATTAGCGCTGTAAACGTGGAAGAGGAGGGGCTTCTCCTCCGGGAGGCGAAGACAGAATTTCCCCCTGATACACGAGCAGCAATAGACGGCGATTTGACCCGTATTGTGGCTCTGTACTCATTGGAAGTCCAAACGTCTTCGGAATGCCAAACGCCATCCAGAGGTGCACGCACCTTGGTGAATTTCACGCTTTCTCCAGGAGCTGCTTCTGGATGACTGTAGCTTCCAGTGCTACATGA
This sequence comes from Phycodurus eques, assembly GCF_024500275.1. NCBI lineage: Eukaryota > Metazoa > Chordata > Actinopteri > Syngnathiformes > Syngnathidae > Phycodurus > Phycodurus eques. Next base: position 28,282,182 of record NC_084535.1, read on the forward strand.
GGCTAACCTGTGCCCAGTTTGACGACCTGTTGGCTCCAATCGGTCCGAGGATTTCTCAACAAACTACTAAACTTCAGGCGTTCCATCTCAGCTGCGGAGCACCTGTCCAATTGTCTCCGGTGAGTGGCAGTTTCGTTTTGTTATTAGTTGGTGTTTCACAATAAATTTAGATTCACTATATGTACTGTGTAACACACTGCAAGTTTACTACAATGCTAATAAATGTGTCAAAAATGATGTTGAAATAACTACAACCCCAATTACAACGAAGTTGGGATGTTGTGGTCAACATAAATAAAAGCAGAAGACAATGATTTGCAAATCATGTTGAACCTATATTTAATTGAATACACTATAAAGACAAGATATTTAATGTAAAAACTGACAAACTTTGTTTTCAACAAATAATCATTTACTTAGAATTTTATGGCTGCAACACATTCCAAAAAAGCTGGGACAGTTGGCAAAAAAGACAGAAAGTTGAGGAATGCTCAAACACATCCCACAGGTGAACAGGCTCATTGGGAACAGGTGGGTGCCATGATTGGGTAGAAAAGGAGCCAAAAGAAAAGGCCGACAACCAACATTGAATGCCCGTGACCTTCGATCCTTCAGGCGGCGATGCATCAAAAACCGACATCGATGTGTAAAGGAAATCATCACGTGGGCTCGGGAACACTTCAGAAAACCAATGTCAGTCAATACAGTTCGGCGCTACATCCGTAAGTGCAATTTGAAACTCTACTATGCAAAGCAAAAGCCATTTGTCAACAACACCCAGAAACGCCACCGGCTTCTCTGGGCCCGAGCTCATCTAAGATGGACTGATGCAAAGTGGAAAGGTGTTCTGTGGTCCGACGAGTCCACAGTTCAAATTGTTTTTTAAAATTGTGGACGTCGTGTCCTCCGGGCCAAAAAGGAAAAGAACCATCCGGACTGTTCTGGACGCAAAGTTCAAAAGCCAGCATCTGTGATGGTATGGGGCTGTGTTAGTGCCAATGGCATGGGTAACTTACACATCTGTGAAGGCACCATTAATGCTGAAAGGTACATACAGGTTTTGGAGAAACATATGCTGCCATCCAAGCGACGTCTTTTTCATGGACGCCGCTGCTTATTTCAGCAAGACAATGGCAAACCACCTTCTGCACGTGTTACAACAGTGTGGCTTCGTAGTAAGAGTGCGGGTACTAGACTGGCCTGCGTGCAGTCCAGACCTGTCTCCCATTGAAAATGTGTGGTGCGTTATGAAGCGTAAAATACGACAACGGAGAGCCCGGACTGTTGAACAGCTGAAGCTGTACATCGAGCAAGAATGGGAAAGAATTCCACCTACAAAGCTTCAACAATTTGTGTCCTCAGTTCCCAAACGTTTATTGAATGTTGTTCAAAGAAAAGGTGATGTAACACAGTGGGAAACATGACCCTGTCCCAGCTATAATGGAACATGTTGCAGCCATAAAATTCCAAGTTAATGATTTGCTAAAAGCAATAAAGTTTATCAGTTTGAACATGAAATATCTTGTCTCTGTAGTGTATTCAATTAAATATCGGTTGAACATAATTTGGAAATCATTGTATTCTGTTTTTATTTATGATTAACACAACGTCCCAACTTCATTGGAATTGAGGTTGTACATCATGCTGCCAAATTGTAAAAAGCAATGGATTGATGAAAGGAATGGCATGAATGAGGTCGTATCGATAACATTATCTGATCAACAGCCGTACACATCTATGAAATGTGTACAACCTCAAAATGAATTTATGATGTATTTTTTTTATTTTGGAAAGCGGCAATATATAGCCATATCAATAAAGCAGTACAACCACGAGCAACACGTTTTATGTATCCGTTTGATGTACTGTATTCAATATATCGATGATGTACGGTCGTGATTTAGTTATTTCAACATAGTTTTGATTACATAACAAGACGGTACACTTCCCCCCCCCCCCCCCCCCCCCCCCCCCCCCCCTGATTTGTGACTGTCTGACATGAAAAGTCTCACATGTTTCTGTTTTAGGTCGATTGGGATTTACAAAACTATTTCTGATTGCTAAATACTGGAAAAATAAGGATATGAGGTTGTTGTTGTGTTCCCCCCCCCCCCCCCCCCCCCCCCCCCCCCCGATAAATATATAAAATAGACAATACAGTCATGGTCCTGTGAGGTGCCAATGTTTTCAGCCATGACTGTATGTGATTATCATCATTATGTTTTATGTGTCTAGACTACTACAGTATCTTGAATAAAACTGTGGTCAAAGTTCAAGGTTTTATGTTCTGCAGATACTCATTCAGGACCAAACACTATTTTCCGTGTTGGGGGCTCCACGATATTCCCTGATGTGGCAACAGCGACTTGGGAGTACCTGGTGTGTGACTTCATGGCTGTGCCCACCACAGAGGAGTGGAAGAAAATTGCTGAGAGGTTTGAGGAGCGGTGGCATTTTTCTTTCTGCTGAGGAGCACAGGATGGGAAGCACGTGGTCCTCCAAGCCCCTGCCAACTCCGGATCCCAGTTCTACAACTTAAGAGCCACTCACACATACTTCAAAATTCCTGCAATATTACTTTATCAGCACCAAAATTATTGCACCCGTTTGTATACACAAATTATTGCACCTGTTTGTATACACATCACCAATTCATTTGCATATCATAATAAACATTGTCTGCAAATATACAGTATTTTTATCCATGATAAATTGTATTTAATTGATTGTATTATATTGTCCCCTCCTGGAAGCCGTCACCTTATCGTGGTGGAGGGGTTTGTGTGTCCCAATGATCCTAGGTGCTAAGTTGTCTGGGGCTTCACGCCTCTGGTAGGGTCACCCATGGCAAACAAGTCCTAGGTGAGAAGCACGGCTCCAAAAACCCCTATGAAGAAAGAAACAAATGGATCTAGCTTTCCCTTGCCGGACGCGGGTCACTGGGGCCCCCCTCTGTAGCCAGGCCTGGAGGTGGGGCTTGAAGGTGAGCGTCTGGTGGCCGGGCCTGCACCCATGGGACCCGGCCGGGCACAGCCCGAAAGGGCAACGTGAGTCCCCCTTCCTATGGGGTCACCACCTGTGGAAGGGGCCATAGGGGTCGGGTGCAGTGCGAGCTGGACGGTGGCCGAAGGCACGGACCTTGGCAATCCGATCTCCGGCGACAGAAGCTGGCTCTATGGACGTGGAATGTCACCTCTCTGGCAGGGAAGGAGCCCATGCTGGTGTGTGAGGTCGAGAAGTTCCGACTAGATATAGTCGGACTCGCCTCCACACACAGCTTGGGCTCTGGAACCAGTCCTCTCGAGAGGGTTTGGACTCTCTTCCACTTCGGTTGGAGGGGACGGGTCTTGACTGTTGTTTGTGGCTATGCACCAAACAGCGGTTCAGAGTACCCACCCTTTTTGGAGTCCTTGGAGGAGGTGCTGGAGAGTGCTCACACTGGGGACTCCATCGTTCTGCTGGGGGATTTCAATGCTCAGGTGGGCAAGGACAGTGAGACCTGGAAGGGCGGGATTGGGTGGAACGGCTTTCCCGATCAGAACCCGAGCGGTGTTCTTTTTAAGAAGGGGGACCAGAGAGTGTGTGTTCCAACTACAGGGGGATCCCACTCGTCAGCCTCCCTGGGAAAGTCTAATCTGGGTTGCTGGAGAGCAGGGTCCGTCGGGAAGTTGAATCTCAGATTCAGGAGGAGCAGTGTGGTTTTCGTCCTGGCTGTGGAACAGTGGACCAGCTCTACACCCTCTGCAGGGTCCTCGAGGGTGCATGAAGAAAAAAAGGGGCACTTTTGATAAAAAGTGGGGGGCACTTTAGATTAGATTAAAGCCAAATAGCTCTTCCAATTCATGCTCGCGCGTGTGTGTGTATAAAGCAGTGGTTCCCAACCACTTTGGTAAGGCACATTGGTGTACAGTGAGCGATCATCAGGATCATCATCATGTGTCACAGGAAATAATCCAATTTCACTCAACTGGGCCAAAAAGTATTTATTTGATTTCAACAATGTGTCTTTGTTCACCTGCAGTATCTATGCCAGCAACATATAGTGTCAGGCAGAACAATTACATGCTTTTCCACTCCACTATATGGCAAAAGTTACATTATTTTTTTTATTGATTGATAAAACATTTATTTCAAACATGCAGTGGAGTAATAGGGAAATGTACAATCCTGTATAAATTATAGCCCACCAACGTTCACCATACAACCTGACAGAACTGGAGAGTATCTGCAAGGAAAGGCAGATGATCCCTAAATCCAGCTGCGAGCAACTTGTTGCATCATTCCCAAAAAGACTCGTGGCTGTAATACCTCAAAAGGGTGCTTCTACTACATCCTCAGCAAAGGGTCTCAATACTTATGGCTGTGTGATATTTCAGTTTTTCTTTTTTAATAAATTTGCAAAACTTTCAACAATTCAATTTTTGTGGTGTCAATATGGGGTGCTGTATATCTATATATATATATGTATATATATATATGTGTATATGTATATATATATATATATATATATATATATATATGTATATATGTATATGTATATATATATGTATATATGTATATGTATATATATATATATATGTGTGTGTGTGTGTGTCTATTTATATGACTTGTTCATTTCCTGTATATACTTGTGTACTGTATACTATCTTCATTAAGTATTCTCTTGCCAGGTCATGTATTCTAATCAGTCACGTCAAACCAACATTCCGACATGACAGAAATGGGTGCTAATGTACTGTAACTATTTTATTGTAATAAAAATACTTCACACACACTGAAACTTTAGCGCATGATTCGACAGAACGCCTGAATGTTCACGTACAACTATTAGTACTACCGCCAGCTTGCTAGGCTACATAACGTTTTGTTGCCTGCTTGCGAGCCGTATCGTATTAAAAGTACGTGAACATACCTAAATGAATGTCCTCTCCCAAGCACTGGTGACCACCACCACGGTTCTCCCCATTTATTCTTATAATACACACGGCGCGATCCATTGTTGTTGTCGTTGCCATGGTAATGAGTGTATCCGGTCGCGTTTGAGTTGACAAGATAAAGCCCAGTGATCGTAAAAGATGGGATGCGGTGGTATCGGAATGGAAGATTTCATTGCAGTAGTCTGACATGGTGCAATCGTGAAAAACCAAATTTGTCTGATCCAGGCACTACGTGTTTTCTGTCTCAGATGTTCTGTCTGTCCCACACCGCCGACCTGTTTTAAAAAAAAAAAAAAACTTACTGCAAGATATTTACAGTACTACATCAAAAGACGCAACAACGCTAAAAATAAAGTAGCTTTTGGATTCAAATATTCTATACACGATGGCAACGCGGACTAATGTCTTTTGTGGAGCATTGGCAAATTATGACATTAAAGCCGATCAGAATAAAATGTTCATTATCGGCGGATACCGATCAAGCTGATCAGATCAGTGTAAAGTGTAGTTTTTAGTCATTGATGGGTACAATATCTAATACCTTGTCAGAGTAAAATCAGAACAAACGGTTTCCTTACAGAATCTGTTGTGGCAGCAATTTAACAATACAGTGAGAAATATCAGGAGCGTTCGTGAACTTGGGCGTTGCTGGTGAGAGAAGATGGAGCTAAAGCGAACAGATGGTGCACATGCCTGTCAATATTCTCATTCATCCACATCATTTCATTCTCAGGGGATTGAAGAGACCGCAACTGGACTGTTCTGGTTGTCTTAGAACAGGGGTGTCCAAACCTTTTGCAAAGAGGGCCAGATTTGGTGAGGTGAAAATGTGGGCGGCCGACCATTTAGCCTGACATTCTTTTTTACATGGAACACCAATAAATCTAAACAAATTTTAGCAAACCAGACTGCCTTTCGTATTTGACTTTTAATTAAAATTTCAAGATTCTTAAACATGTCTTTTGGTTCGTCTGAATGACATGAGATATCATGAGCAATTAAATGTTCACTGAACTTTTAAAGTTCAAAAACAGGGAAATAAGTCATCTTATTCAGAAGTGGTTTTGATCCTAATAAAACAAAATTAATTCACTGAGATTTTTATATTAGTCATTGTAAATGACAGACAGTCAACTAAGAAAACCCACATCAACCAGCCAAACTGGGTCACGTAGTTCTCGCATAGGCTGTCCCTTCTCTGCCAAGAACGCTCCGATTTGCTGACTAAGAGAGTAGAAGCGATGCAGTGCAGAGCGACGACTGAGCCATCTCACGTCGGTGTGATAGACAACATCTCCATATTCAGCATGTATCTCGATGAGAAATTTTTGAAACTGACGGTGGCACAGCGCTTTGGAGTGGATATAGTTAATAGCCTTAATCACCGGTTTCATAACATGTTCATATTTGAGATGTTTGGCACATAGAACTTGCTGGTGAATGATACCGTAGAGTTTTACAGCTTTACCTCCTTCTTCGCTGACTTTGTTGCATATTATTGTTGATAATCCACTCCGGTCGTGGAAGGTACGCCATCTGGAATAATCCCAGAAATTTGATTCCACTGGAGTTTCATGTCATCTACGGGGGCGCAAACAGAAGAGTATAAATCGGTTCTTCTTGTTTGTTTTTTAAGGCTTTGGAGGTCAAGTAGCTCTTCAGTCACGTTCATTTCATTGTCCACTCCCCTCAAAAAAATAAGTCACTGAGCAGTGTGAGATGCGTCCGTGCTTTCGTCGCAAACTAAAGAAAAAAAGTCAAAACTTATCTCCTCTGGCTCCCAACTTTGTCTTGATATCTGATGACACTTCATCAATTCTGCGTGCCACAGTGTTACGTGCCAGGCAAACCTTGACAAAATCTTGCTGCTTCTCAGGACAGATTTCCTTCACCGTGGTCATCACACAGTCTTTGATAAACTCAGTCTCAGTAAAAGGTTTGCAGTGCTTAGAAATCAGCGCTGCCACCTCATAACTGGCCTTTGTGGAGTTTTCATTTGATTTCTTGGGAAAAACTGCTGCTGTGACATTAAACTAGCTTCCAGTTGCTTGAATTCTTCGCTGCGTTCGTTCGCTTTAAACTTGTCGTAGGTGTTAGCATCTCTTGTTTGGTAATGTCTCTTGACATTGAACTCTTTAAAAACAGCCACATTCTCCTTGCAAATGAGGCAGACACAGTTGTTGCATATTTCAGTGAAAAAATATTCCAATTTCCACCTTTCCTTGAATTGTTGGACACCAACGGTGAGGGATGCCGTCAAGCTGAAGAAGGAGTCCTATCGGGCCTTTTTGGCCTGTGGGACTCCTGAGGCAGCTGATGGGTGGCCAAGCGGAATGCAGCTCTGGTGGTCGCTGAAGCAAAAACTCTGGTATGGGAGGAGTTCGGTGAGGCCATGGAGAAAGACTTCCGGACGGCTTCGAGGAAATTCTGGTCCACCATCCGACGTCTCAGGAGAGGAAAGCAGTGCACCACCAACGCTGTGTATAGTGGGGATGGGGCGCTGCTGACCTCGACTCGGGACGTTGTGAGTCGGTGGGGAGAATACATCGAAGACCTCCTCAATTCCACCGACACGCCTTCCCATAAGGAAGCAGAGTGTGGGTTCTCAGAGACGGGCTCTCCTATCTCTGGGTTTGAGGTCACAGAGGTAGTTAAAAAGCTCCTCTGTGGCAAGGCCCCGGGGGTGGATGAGATTCGCCCGGAGTTCCTAAAGGCTCTGGATGTTGTGGGGCTGTCCTGGTTGACACGCCTCTGCAACATCGCGTGGACATCAGGACAGTGCCTCTGGATTGGAAGACTGGGGTGTTGGTCCCCCTTTTTAAGAAGGGGGACCGGAGGGTGTGTTCCAACTACAGGGGGATCACACTGCTCAGCCTCCCTGGTAAGGTCTATTCAGGGGTGCTGAAGAGCGAGGGTCCGTCGGGAAGTCGAATCTCAGATTCAGGAGGAGCAGTGCGGTTTTCGTTCTGGCCGTGGAACAGTGGACCAGCTCTACACCCTCGGCAGGGTCCTCGAGGGTGCATGGGAGTTCGCCCAACCAGTCTACATGTGTTTTGTGGGCTTGGAGAAGGCGTTCGACCGTGTCCCTCGGGTGGTCCTGTGGGGGGTGCTTCAGGAGTATGGGCTCAGAACTCTGACTCCGACCGGAGTCAGAGTTTGGTCCGCATATCCGGCAGTAAGTCGGACCCGTTCCCGGTGAGGGTTAGACTCCGCAAAGGCTGCCCTTTGTCGCCGATTCTGTTCATAACTTTTATGGACAGAATTTCTAGACGCAGCCGAGGCGTAGAGGGGGTCCGGTTTGGTGGCCTCAGTATTGCATCTCTGCTTTTTGCGGATGATGTGGTTCTGTTGGCTTCATCAAGCCGTGAGCTCCAACTCTCACTGGTGCAGTTTGCAGCCGAGTGTGAAGCAGCTGGGATGAGAATCAGCACCTCCAAATCTGAGACCATGTTCCTCAGTCGGAAAAGGGTGGCGTGCCCTCTCCAGGTCGGGGATGAGATCTTGCCCCAAGTATAGGAGTTCAATTATCTTGGGTTCTTGTTCACGAGTGAGGGAAGAATGGAACGGGAGATCGACAGGCGGATCGGTGCAGCGTCTGCAGTGATGCGGACTTTGTATCGGTCCGTTGTGGTAAAGAAGGAGCTAAGCCGAAAGGCGAAGCTCTCTATTTACCCGTCGATCTACGTTCCTCACCTATGATCATGAGCTGTGGGTCGTGACCGAAAGAACAAGATCCCGGATACAAGCGGCCGAAATGAGTTTCCTCCGCAGGGTGTCCGGGCTCTCCCTTAGAGATAGGGTGAGAAGCTCGGTCATCCGGGAGGATCTCAGAGTAGAGCCGCTGCTCCTCCGCATTGAGAGAAGCCAGATGAGGTGGCTGGGGCATCTTATTCGGATGCCTCTCGGACGCCTCCCCGGTGAGGTGTTCCGGGCACGTCCCACCGGGAGGAGACCCCGGGGACAACCCAGGACACGCTGGAGAGACTACTTCCTTCGGCTGGCCTGGGAACGCCTCCGGATCCCCCCGGAAGAGCTGGATGAAGTGGCTGGGGAGAGGGAAGTCTGGGCGTCCCTGCTAAAGCTACTGCCCCCGCGACCCGACCCGGATAAGCGGTAGAAAATGGATGGATGGATAGAATTATTTGACAGCTAAGTCACATTCAGAAGCTACGTAGATAATGTAGTGTCACTAATAATGTCGGTTCTGAGTACACTGTTACTTTCCATATGTTTCAGCTGTAAGATTTGTGTTTGTGTTTACAAATGTTTGGTAAAGTTTTGTGATGGTTGTTGGTGTTATTTATTGGCCGACTCTAGGCAAATTAGTTTGTCAAATTATGTTCCTTCGAAAAAAGTGTGGTTTTTCGAGTTGATAAAGATGAAATATAGAAATGTATGCATCCTGTCTCGTGATAGGAAACATTTATTGTTAACAGTTTTAAAATACGAGTCTCCTTTAGAAACTGCACAAACAGACCCATTTAAATAAAAATGTATTCATTTGACACAAGACGGCACCTTTCAAATGTAAACAATTGTCGCATCTGCCTACGACACAGCCAGCAGGTGGTGAGGGGTGACGATGTGTCATCCCAATTCCAGGGGCTATTTCCCACTTCATCTTGGCCCTTCAAACGAAGGGGAAGGGAAAAGGGTTAGAATTGAGATTGGGCCTGAGTTATGACAGAACTAGCCTTTTTTTTAATCCCATGATATACACTGAACAAAAATATAAACGCCAGACTTGTTTTTGTTCCCATTTTTCGTGAGCTGGACTCCAAGATCTAAAACTTTTTCTACATACACAAAAGGCCATTTCCCTCAAATATTGTTCACAAATTGTCTAAATCTGTATTAGTGAGCATTTCTCCTTTGCCAAGATAATCCATCCCACTTCACAAGTGTGGCATATCAAGATGCTGATTAGACAACATGTTTATTGCACAGGTGTGCCATAGGCCGGCCACAATAAAAGCCCACACAGCACAATGCCACTGATGTCACAAGTTCTGAGGAAGCATGCAGACTGCAGGAATGTCCACCAGAGCTGTTGCCCGTGAATTGAATGTTAATTTCTCGACCATAAGCAGTCTCCGAAGGCGTTTCAGACAATTTGGCAGTACATCCAATCGACCTCATAAACTGCAGACCACGTGTAACCACACCAGCCCAGGACCTCCACATTCAGCATGTTCACCTCCAAGATCGTCTGAGACCAGCCACCCCGACAAAGAATACCTGCACAAACTGTCAGAAACCGTCTCAGGGAAGCTCATCTGCATGCTCGTCGTCCTCATCGGGGTCTCGACCTGACTGCAGTTATTCGTCGTAACCGACTTGAGTGGGCGAATGCTCACATTCGATGGCGTCTGGCACATTGGCGAGTGGTTCTCTTCACGGATGAATCCCGGTTTTCACTGTTCAGGGCAGATAGCAGACAGTGTGTGTGGCGTTGTGTGGGTGAGCGGTTTGCTGATGTCAACTTTGTGGATCGAGTGGCCCATGGTGGCTGTGGGGTTATGTTATGGACAGGCGTATGCTATGGGCAATGAACACAGGTGCATTTTATTGATGGCCTTCTGAATGCACAGAGATACCGTGACGAGATCCTGAGGCCCATTGTTGTGCCATTCATCCATGACCATCACCTCATGTCACCCATTGAGCATGTTTGGAATGCTCCGGATCGGCATATACAACAAGTGTTCCCGTTCCTGCCAATATCCAGCAACTTTGCACAGCCATTGAAGAGGAGTGGGCCTTCCACAGGCCACAATCAACAACCTGATCAACTCGATGCGAAGGAGATCTGTTGCACTGCGTGAGGCAAATGGTTGTCACACCAGATACTGATTGGTTTTCTGACTCACCCAGACCCCCACAATAAAGCAAAACTGCACATTTCAGTGTGGCCTTTTATTGTGGCCAGTCTAAGGCACACCTGTGCAATAATCAAGCTGTGTAATCAACATCTTGAATGCCACACCTGTGAAGTGGGAAGGATTTTCTCGACAAAGGAGAAATGCTCACGAAGACCGATTTAGACAGATTTGTGAACAATATTTGAGGGAAATGGCCTTTTGTGTGTGTAGAAAAAGTTTATTTATTTTTGTCCTGTTCGGCTGTTAGGTCAAGCAGAATGGAAAATCTGTATCCCTTTTTTGCCGGAACAGTTTTACTGTGTCACAATGGAGTTTTTAAGCTTCCGCTGTGGTATTATAATGGAGGTTTATTGAGAATCAGACTTGATCAGTCGAACAGAACAAAGTTTCTAGAAGGGAGAGAGAATCAAAGACAAAAGACAGCACTAATTGTAAACAGGATGAGAGAAGTAAATCATTACAAGTGAATTGATACCGTTTGACATGCACAAAGACTGACAGATGTGTCCTGTAATTGCTGGGCTGCACTGCGGCGGCTTAAGACCCCACCCAATCAATCGAGGCGCGGGAACAGGCCCAGGGGTACACCCAAGAGCAGCCCGGCGGACGGGACACGGTGCACACCGAGGGACCCAGGGCGGTCCGCCGGCCCCACCGAGGCGCCCCGACAACCGGCCACCCAGTGGGGGCCGCAGGGACCCAATGCCACCCCCCAACCCGCAGGGCCCGCGATGCAGCCAGTCCCCGACCAGCCCAAGGGCGGCAGAATGTCCCTTGTTTGTTGGAAAGTTGGGCTAATAGGGGCACCCGACTAGGGAACGATAGGGGGGGGGGGGGGGGGCATGAGAGGTCAGCCCCAACACCAAGCATTCATCCAGTTCGGGGGGCCCGGCCATGCCATGCAAGTAAGTGAGACCCACCTCTCCCCCTGTTACTATGACTGCCAGTCATTGGCCCTACCCAGTGTATCAGTGCCCCCCCCCCCCCCCCCCTGAGTGGTGTGGTGCATACAAATCTGGAGAGGTCAGTGAGCCAAGGGTGTGGGGGCAGGGCTGCCAGGCACCACTACCTCACAGCCAAACCCCCCCCACCCATGACCCACCGCCCCCCCAGAGATAGGTGTATGTGGTGCATTAAAACATGGGTAGTGTGTGTGATGCATTTAAAATCCAGGGAGGCAGGCATCCCGATCCCATACCAGTCCCCCAGGAACCCTTTGATATGTGTATGTGCCCACATGTGATTAGTGAGAAATATATACAGTGAATGGTGTGAGTGTGTGCAAAGTGAGTGATTAAGAGGCATGGCTCCCGCAGGTCGGGCCCATTAGGCCGGAGAACCACCGATGAAGAGGGCTATCTCACCCAAACCCGCAGCACCAACCCCGGGCCCCCCCTTCCCCCCACACCCCCGCCAGCACCCACAACCCACCCCTGAGCATCAGGAGGTGGACCCCCCCCAAACCAGGCAGGGAAAAGAACCCCACAGCAGGCCCCACAGCCCGCAGGGGACCGCCCGGCTCCCCCACGAGAAGAGTAAGAGGCAACCGCAGCGGGACGCAAGGAACGGAGAGAAAAGGAGGAAGCAGGCCCAGGGAGCGACAGGACCGTCCCACCGCCCCTACCAGCAGCCAGAGCGGGGGAGCCCAGCACCCACGGAACATGGACGAGTCATTAAACATTTTTTTTTTTTTATCGACAGAAGTACTTTTTCAAGTCTCGCTGCAAGGGCTTTCGCGATAATCTTGATATCTACATTAATCAGTGATAAAGGCCGATAATTCACCGGGAGAGTGGGGTCTCTACCTGGCTTTAGTAATAACTTAATTGAAGCTGTGTTCATATGGCTACTAATTCTACCTTTATCCTTTATCTCATTGACTGTTCTGACAAATAGAGGCGCTATGATTGGCCAAAAATGTTTAATGAATTCAACAGGGATTCCCGGTTGCATATTTTTTAATGTAATTCTGTGATGGTTAACGGAACATCAAGACCGTTTTTAATTTGTGTAATTAAATGAGGGATGTTTAGATCCTTAATAAAAGTTTCAATTTCTTTTTGATCTGGGATGTTCGAAGATTCATATAAGCTGCTTTAGAAATTGTACAAAATTGCATTTATTTCTAACGGTGACTGTGTACAGTTGCCGTTTGAATCTTGAATGGCTGTAATTATTTACCTTTCTTTATTGCGCTGAAGTTGGTTTCTCAAGGAATTTTCCCGATTTATTATTGGACTCAAAGTTAGTGTATCTTAACTGTTGTTGTAGAAAATCTGTTCTTTTTGATAAGATAACGTCTAACTGATGTTTTTTTAAGCGGATCTATTGGATTAATTGCATATAACACCTGTGAGGTGTTTAATTTTTTCATCAATTCCATTTTACAATTGTTGTTGTTGTTTTTTGTACGAAGAATATGATATGATTCGACCTCTCGAAACAGCTTTCCCGGTTTCCCACAACAGAGAGAGGGATATGGTTGGGGAGTCGTTGAATTTCAGAAACTCCTCCCATTCCTTCCTCACGAAAGAATCAAAATCTGGGTCCTTCGATAGGGACGTGTTGAAGCACCATGTTGGTGGGGGTCCCAAATTTGATTCAACTTTTACATTGAGAGAAATCGGTGCGTGATCCCTGATGATGATCGGATGTATTTTGCGGTATTTTGTATTGTTTGAAAGAAATAAATCTATTCTTGAGAAAGAGCGGTGAACTGACAAAAAAAATGTGTATTCTCTTTTTGTACGGTTTTTCAGCCTCCATATGTCAACGAGACCAAAGTCATCCATATACTGATACAGTATATTGGAGCGTTGTGGCTGATTTACTGTTTTTGAGATTTGAGCGATCTATTAAGGGATTTAGCGTAAGGTTAAAATCACCTCCCGTAATAATTGTAGAAGTGGCTGACAAGTTTAACAAGTGTGAAAAAAAGATGGATCATCTTTATTTGAGCGTATACATTGACAATTGTATAAAGCTTGTTAAATATTGTAGCCTGCATAATTATATATCGGCCTTCTGGATCTGCTACTGTACTGTTTCTGTCCTCTTTGTCTGCAGTTATAAAAGGCCGAAATAACCTCAGTGAAATGAGAGTCAATGAGGCATTTTTCTTCTGACTTCGTAAGGTGCGTTTCTTGTAAAAGAAGGAGGTTTGTTTTAAATTTAGTGGTATAATCCATAATCTTAACTCTCTTTGCCTGTGATCGAATGCCATTGACATTCCATGACACAAAAATGAAGTGTGACATATAATGGGTGCGTGTATCACAATTTTAAATAGATTTGGTACTACGCATTCTTCGTTGTAGTTTTTTTGACAGTTTTCGGGAGAATCTTTGGTATTGTGTTGATAAATGTTATTTAGAGAGGTTGATAGAGACGCTATATTTGAGGACTGCAAAGCCAGGGTACATAAAAGGGTAACGAGCAAACACTGAACATAGGAAGCAAACAATGACAATGGAATAATGTGGTGGTGGTTTGTGGTGCGCAAAAAGGGTTTTGAGCGACTTGTGTGTTGAGTGTGTGTGTGGAAGCAAGCAGAGCAGGAAAGCGGGGGAGAGGAGTGAGGATTATATTCCAGTCTAAGAGTTTGTAGTTCTGCTGACGTTGACATCGTGTTTGATTGAAGCGCAGTACTAAAGTACTAAAAAGCATTTTTGGGCTTGGTTCCCCCAAACAGAAAATTAAAAATGAAAAAAAACAAAAAACAAATGAGGAAAGGCACATACAACCAAATGCCACGCACTGGAGACAATTTAAATCAAGCAAGAGATGGCTCTGATAAACACTGAGTTACAGAAAAAAAAATCGTTCCAATAATTATGGGAAAGCCAGCAACGCATGGAAGCCACACTTTATTTAGCTCGTCACGACTGTGTGGCAATTGCCTGTTCAGGTATGTGCCCGTCCTGCGTAACGTTGAGTTTTAAAATTGGGACCGTGCACCCAGAAAAGCACGGAAAAACAGTCGAAAAGAGTGAAGTTGTACTGTAGATATGGCATGACTCCTTCTTGTGACTGGCTCCAAGTCACAACTTAGAAGCTCCAAAATTGTATTGCAGAATTAGACGATGTGTTGTGATCATTTTTGTTGCCATTTCAAAAATGTTTAGATGAGCGGACAACTTCTCTCTCTCATTTTGCCTGCACTACGCTGTTACCGCGTTGCTTGAGTTTGCGTCTGCCTTTCAGATGCACATTTAAAGGCGACATATTTTACCAAACCAACTTTTTCTAATATTTGGAATGTAAAATTGTCTCTATAGTGCCTCAGTCAACAACACGGAGGCAACCAATCAGAGGAAAGGGGGCGGTCTTAGCCAAATTTCTACAAAGCGGATACAAAACCTTGTTAAACAGAACTAGCTGTCAGAGGGCCCTTTTCTGCACACTCGTATGATGAAACCAAGTTGTGAAATGAAATTGACACTTTTATACTAAGTCCATATTAGAGCCTCACTCTATGGAGGTCTAAATAGCCAGAATATGGCACCTTTTAAAGATACAAAATCAGCCATCACAATTCGTCTCGGGTTTGATAAATACCATTACGCTTGCAAAATTCATCCGCTGGGCAGAAACCATCTATCCATTTTCTACCGCTTATCCGAGATCGGGTCGCGGGGGCAGTAGCTTCAGCAGGGACGCCCAGACTTCCCTCTCCCCAGCGGCTTCATCCATCCATCTCGATTTAGAGGAGCAGCGACTATACTCTGAGATCCTCCCGAATGACCGAGTTTCTCACCCTATCTCTAAGGGAGAGCCCGGACACCCTGCGGAGGAAACTCATTTCGGCCGCTTGTATCCGGGATCTCGTTCTTTTGGTCATGTACCCACAGCTCGTGACCATAGGTGAGGGTAGGAATGTAGATCGACGGGTAAATAGAGAGCTTCGCGTTTCGGCTTAGCTCCTTCTTTACCACAACGGATCGATTATAAAGTCCGCATGACTGCAGACGCTGCACCGATCCACCTGTCGAACTCCCGTTCCATTCTTTCCTCACTCGTGAACAAGACCCCGAGATACTTGAACTCCTCCACTTGGGCAGGATCTCATCCCCGACCTGGCGCGCGGCACCCTTTGTCCGACTGAGGACTATGGTCTCAGATTTGGAAGTGCTGATTCTCATCCCAGCCACTTCACACTCAGCTGGAACTGCTCCAGTGAGATTTGGGGTTCACGGCTTGATGAAGCCAACAGAACCACATCATCTGGAAAAAGCAGAGGTGCAATACTGAGGCCACCAAACCGGACCCCCTCTACGCCTCGGCTGTGCCTAGAAATTCTGTCCATAAAAGTTATGAACAGAATCGGTGACAAAGGGCAGCCTTGGCGGAGTCCAACCCTCACCGGAAACGAGTCCGACTTACTCCCGGATATGCGGACCAAACTCTGACTCCGGTCGTACAGGGACCGAACAGTCCGTATCAGGGGGTTCGGTAACCCATACTCCCGAAGCACCCCCCCACAGAACCCACCCAAGGGACACGGTCGAACGGTAGACTGGTTGGGCGAACACCCACGCACCCTCGAGGACCCTGCCAAGGGTGTAGAGCTGATCCACTGTTCCACGGCCAGGACGAAAACCACATTGCTCCTCCTGAATCTGAGATTCAACTTCTTGACGGACCCTCCTCCCCAGCACCCCTGAATAGACCTCACCAGGGAGGCTGAGGAGTGTGATGCCCCAGTAGTTGGAACACACCCTCCGGTCCCCCTTCTTAAAAAAGGGGGACCACCACCCCAGTCTGCCAATCCAAAGGCACTGTCCCCGATGTCCACGCAATGTTGCAGAGGCGTGTCAACCAGGACAGCCCTACAACATCCAGAGCCTTGAGGAACTCCGGGCGAATCTCATCCACCCCTGGGGCCTTGCCACCGAGGAGCTTTTTAACCACCTCCGCGACCTCAACCCCAGAGATAGGAGAACCCGCCTCAGAGAACCCAGACTCTGCTCCCTCATAGGAAGGCGTGTTGGTGGAATTGAGGAGCTCTTCGAAGTATTCTCCCCACCGGCTCACAACGTCCCGAGTCGAGGTCAGCAGCGCCACAGCCCCACTGTACACAGTGTTGATGGTGCACCGCTTCCCCCTCCTGAGACGCCGGTTGGTGGACCAGAATTTCCTCGAAGCCGTCCGGAAGTCTTTCTCCATAGCCTCACCGAACTCCTCCCATGCCTGAGTTTTTGCTTCAGCGACCACCAAAGCTGCATTCCGCTTGGCCAGCCGGTACCCATCAGCTGCCTCAGGAGTCCCGCAGGCCAAAAAGGCCTGATAGGACTCCTTCTTCAGCTTGACGGCATCCCTCACCGTTGGTGTCCACCAACGGGTTCGGGGATTGGCGCCACGACAGGCACCGACTACCTTACGGCCACAGCTCCAGTCGGCCGCCTCAGCAATGGAGGCGTGGAACATGGTCCACTTGGACTCTATGTCCCCCGCCTCCCCCAGAACATGAGCAAAGTTCTGTCGGAGGTGGGAGTTGAAACTCCTTCTGACAGGGGATTCCGCCAGACGTTCCCAGCAGATCCTCACAAAACGTTTGGGCCTGCATCGAACCGGCATCTTCCCCCACCATCGGAGCCAACTCACCACCGGGTGGTGATCAGTTGACAGCTCCGCCCCTCTCTTCACCCGAGTGTCCAAGACATGCGGCCGCAAGTCCGATGACATGACCACAAAGTCGATCATCGAACTGTGACCTTCGGTTGTCCTGGTGCCAAGTGCACGTGTGGACACCCTTATGCTTGAACATGGTGTTCGTTATGGACAATCCGTGATGAGCACAGAAGTCCAATAACAGAACACCACTCGGGTCCTGATCGGGGGGGCCGTTCCTCCCAATCACGCCATTCCAGGTCTCACTGTCATTGCCCACGTGAGCATTGAAGTCCCCCAGCAGAATGATGGAGTCCCCAGCGGGGGCGCTCTCTAGCACCCCCTGGAAGGACTCCAAAAAGGGTGGGTACTCTGAACTGCTGTTTGGTGCATAGGCACAAACAACAGTCAGGACCTGTCCCCCCCACCCGAAGGCGGAAGGAGGCTACCCTCTCGTCCACCGGGGTGAACCCCAATGTACAGGCGTCGAGCAATAAGTATACACACACCGGCTCGGCTCCTAGGATCGTTGGGACACACAAACCCCTCCACCACGATAAGGTGACGGCTCAAGGAGTGGGGGCAGAAACCTCCTTTATCCAAATTTGGTCAGTTTAAATTTCCATCCATCCATTTTCCGTATCGCTTATCCTCACTAGGGTCACGGGCGACCTGGAGCCTATCCGAGCTGACTCTGGGCGAGAGGCGTGGTACACCCTGAACTAGTTGCCAGCCAATAGCAGGGCACATATAAACAAACAACCATTTGTACTTACATTCACACCTATGAGAGTTTTCAATTAACCCTACCGTGCATGTTTTTGGGTTGTGGGAGGAAACCAGAGTACCCAGAGAAAACCCATGCAGGCACGGGGAGAAAATGCAAACTCCAAACATTTGAGGCAGGGTTTGAACCTGGGTCCCCAGAACTGTGAGGCAGATGTGCTAACCAGTCGTCCACCATGCCGCCCAGTTTCAATAAAATGTTTGTTTTTATTTTTCGATTTTTATTTTTATGAACCAATACTATTGGTCAGTCGTGGTAGAACACCGTCGTAGACCCCCGGGGACGACCAAGGACATGCTGGAGAGACTACGTCTTCCGGCTGGCCTGCGAACGCCTCGGGATCCACAGTTTGAGACTAAGCTGTTGACCTCAGTTGTTCACCTCCGGGAGAACAAGAGCACTAAAACAATCAGTTTTTAGTTTATACTAAACGTGGGCCGTACCAGAGGTTTGAGTGACCCGCATGGTTTTACTCTGGCCCATGAGAGCACTCCGGAGCATCTCGGGATGGCTCACTCTCATATCTCTAATAAAGTCACATTCACAATGCTCATAAACAAACCATTTTCAGTTCTGTGCCCTTAAAGGGTAAATAAAAACAAGGCCTCGAGACGGATTACATCGTGGTATTTTCCCCAAGTGGACTGAAACGTCTTGCCATTGACGTCTCTTCCGGTAAATGCTCATCCTGTGCTGTCACGGAGACATAAAGTCAAGCCTGACTCCCTCTGGTGGGCATTGTTTCACCCACTATGTTTACTTTGTCAAGGGATTGTGCACACCCGATCAATGGAACAGTGTATGTATACGCAAATCATTCCTTATCACATCATCAACCATCATTCAAATCACAACATTCCATTGTAACTCCAACTTTTCCAATGAAAGGTCCTAAACACTTCATGAACTATCTCACATATCACAGTGTGGGCACAGATGATTGTGGGTTCCTAACACTTAGTTACCAAATTATATGTAATGAGCTGTTACAGGTGATATATGCCTGCTAATATACATTGAGCAAGCAAATGAGTGTAAGACTGTATTGTAACATTTGTGTAACCTTTACTTTGGCTCCATCTTATGGCCAATTTGTGGTTGTGCATGCCCGGTGGACCTTCACGTCTTGCTCCCTCCAGTGGACTTCAAGCGCAAGACATCATGCACCATTTGGTGGACATTTGTAGTAACACATTTCTAGTCAATTGTATTAATATTTTCCTGAACCTGCATCCGGTTAACAATTGAATTATGTTTTGTTCTATACATTACATACATTTGATTCATTGCATTATGCCCGAGAGTTCCTTTTCAGCTCTGGACCAAAATACTTTTTCCACCGAAACAAAATGACCAAAATAACATGGCTCATGTATAACATGTCACATGGTGATCACTGACAACATGAAAAGAAAGAATCCCTTACTAGTTAACAAGCAATGAATACTCTGTAGCGCTTTGCTGGCTATTCAGTTGAATTGACTGGGAGCTCACTTTATTACACACACCCTACACTGACGGTTTGATAATGACATAGTGCCATAAATCAACCCTAAATGTGAAATAAGCATAAATGTTCTGTAACACAAACATTCAACAAGCTACTAGTAACAGAATAAGATAACCTTTATTCGTCCCACAATGGGGAAATTTGCATCGTTTCAGCAGCAAAAATAGCATGCAAGAGAAGAAGACATTTAGCTGCAAATGCGTCCGCCATCACAAGGTCGATGCAATAAATAGTTTAAAAAAGCAAATATTATGATTCAAGAGTAATGATTATGTTGTGAAACAGAACAGTATGCAGATTTTTTTGGGGTATCCTATTACATAATATACTGCAGTAACTGTCCCGTGGTAATGTTCTCGACATCAGTTTTAAAAATAGGGAAATTGTGGCAAATTGTTCCGGAAGTGAATTTCTACAGGTTGGCATCTCTGCAGTCAGAGCCATGAATGCAATGTTACTAATAATTGACATAGTTTGATCATTAATAATTGATAGTTTATAGTTTTATAAAGAATTCATTTTGAGATTGTCATTCATGTAAAGTGCTTTGTGTTGCCTTTTTTTTTTTTTTTTTTTAATAAAAGAAAAGGGCTTGTAAATGAAGTTTGATATGGATTGATTATTAATTTCTTTCTCTGTTTTGGCTTTCGTTTTTTCGGCCTCGTGCTTTTTCAGTTTTGGTCAAGAATTTTCATTTGGGTGAATCACAAATTTTCAGTAATAAGGACGTTCTCTATCAGGGGTGGTCGACCAGTCATCGAGCCAGAACATTTACTGTGTTACTGTGCCACATTGGGTTTGCTAGGGTGGCTCTATATGATAACGTAGAACGGATTGGATAACGACACACTACAAGGGCTCTCTACCTTACACTGGGAAGTGAAGGGAAACCCATAGATTTCTGATCATATTTAAGTGAATAATGATAGCTATAGCGTATATTGGTTGAATACAAAAGTAATTAATTTAGGAGAAAAGAATAAGCCGGAAGCGACGCGTGCGTTACTTCCGGTTTAGCGTAATTTTAAGTTTAATCGTTAAAATCAAACTATTTTATATCATAAGGGGCACCACGTCACTTTTTATGTGGATACAATTTCGGGAAAGTGACGAGAAACCTTTTTATCAGTCTCGTAATCTGAAATTTGTAGTTCTAGATGACAGAGGCTTACTTAAACTCAGAACACACACAAAATACAACCAAGAGTGGAATTTTATAGTATTTTTAATGACATCTACAAGGGATCTAAAGGGAAACACACAAAAGGGTTTCACTAAAGAAAAAGAATAACACTAATAAAAAGAAGGAAAATAGGTGTACGAAAAGGGAAATAGAACATTGAGTGTTGGACAAAAGTGGAAAACGCGAGCCTTTAACGCGTCCATTCCGGACGAGAGAGAGAGACAGAGAAAGTTGAGATTTTGTCTGAAGTTAGTAATTTCCCTGAAATTATTAGGCACTAATATTGTACAATCTGGCCAAAGCTTGCTGTGTCTACTCAGGGGCATAGGTTCAAGCTGGTGGGTAGTGGTCTCTCTCTTGGGCGCGTCTCAAGAATCAAGGAGACAGATTTGGTTGAAGACGAAAAAGATGTAGAAAAATAAAAAAAGAAACAAAAGAGGCAGAAGATGAAAAATTGTTGGTCGTCACTCTTCCTTGGGAGAATATGACTCTCTCCCCGCCTGCTTTCCGGCATCCGCTCGCAAGTTCGGAGAACTCCCGCTTGGCTGGAAGCCGAACAGCAATTGTTCGGGAGGCTTAGTAGCGGGGGTCCACGGAGGCTCGGGAGCCGGATCGCCATCCTCAAGGCCCGCGGTTACCGAGCCGTGTGCCCGAACAAAGAAAGGGCAGGGGGGAGGGGTGGCCGAAACCAGCCCGTGGCTGGTGAGCTGCCAGCCAGACAAGAGGAGAGGAAAAAAAACACAAGCGAGCAAAAACACAGGGTTAAGCACCCCACCATTGTTGTTGCTTTGTTCCTTGTTCCGGAAAGGAAAGTAGAAACGGCTACAGGAAATGGCCATAAAATGCAGAGGAAAGTCCGTCCTGTGGTGTCCTAGCCAATACCAGCTGTAGCGACACCCCCGACTTGGAGGAGAACTGCACCACGTTTTCAAAACAGCGTGCGTGGGTTGCCCTCGAGTATCAAGGCAAACTGCGTGCGGGATAACCGCAGAGACGTCAGCGCGATCGCCGCCCGCGCGAGTATAAAGAAGCCTTTAAATGCCTCTGCGGACCTCACTGATCTATCCCCCCTCAAGTGACCGAGAAGTTTCATTATATTGCACCACCCAGTGCAACAAGTAAGGGGTGTGAAAACATACGTGATAAAAGGAGCAAGGGCCACACGAGGCCAAAAAGTGGGGGAAATAGGGGGTGCCCCCACTGCCCGCCTAGTTCCACCGCCTCAGAGTAATTGATGCTGTCCCCAAGATTTTTTTAATTACCTATATTACCGTAATTTCTTGTGTATAATGCACAATCCCCCACTACCCGAAAATTGTCAAAAGTCAATAGTGCGCATTATATATAGGTATAGGGGCAAATGGAAAAAACGTTCACATTTTATAATGTATGCCGCCATCTAGTGGTTAGGAAAAATATGTTCACCTTCATTCCAAAATGCCACCGCCACCTAGAGGTTATGAGAAAGGTGTCACCTACACTTTCATTCCAATATGACAACGGTACGTATGACTGCATATATGTACAGTTGTGCACATACGTTTACATACCGTGGCAGAATTTGTGAAATATGTTTTTTTTATGCGGCACGGTGGCTTGATAATCAAACATATGAGCACAACTGTGTATTTTCCAATTTATTAAATAAAAGTAGGGCTGTGAATTTCAAAATAAGAGCAAGTAAATAGAAAAAAAAGTATTATTAACTTCAGAATTATTCTTTAAAAAAACCCAACAAAATTCAAATAATATTTCATGTTTTGATCATGTGGGTAGATACAAAATCATGGATTGTAAAAATGCATTACACATCGGGAGGAGGGTTTTCCAGAATTTTGAGGTCAACTTTGGGGGTTCGTATTATGCATGGGTGCGCATTATGCACGAGAAATTACGGTAAAAGTTTCAATCATAAATATACCACAGACTATGATTCCAAAATATCTTCAATATCATTTCAACCTCATTTTACAAGATTATTCTTAAGAATTAGTGGCTTACACAAGTTGATCTTGAAAAAAAAAAAAAAAAAAAAAAAAAAGCACCAGAAGTGAATAGGTGCACGCAAATACAAAGCCTTTATCCATGTGTGGGATTGAATGCAATGTACAGTATGTTGTTGGGTAACTTAACTGTTTTGTGTTTTTCCAGCTTGTCTTCTTCGCTACAACATACTGTCCCTGGTTTACTTTGTTTACCTTTTGTTGCTGCCATGGTTTCTGTGTCCCAACAAACACACCATAAGAGGTAAGACCCCCTGTGTGACTGAGCAAATCTGCATATCCATGTATCAAACAAGTGTATTTTAACAAACACATTTTTCTCTTTACAGTTGCATGAAAAAGAACTGAAAGGTTTTTTTTAGTCTATGAACATTTTATTCAAAAAAAAACACTGTAGTTCTAGGGGAGGGAATGTCACGCCACCTCTTAATTTAATTGGAATGTGTGATTCCTTTTAATTAGCCATCAAAATAATAAGGATGCCTGCACATTGTGCCGCGTATGGTTGCCCACACGTCGTACAATCACAACAAGGGAACTCTGAACAGTCAGAATATTAAATTTATTTGCGCTTTTTTTCAAAAGTGCCTGTAATGAACGAAGCATGTTAGTTTTTTTTTTTTTAGAAAGCTAGCTTGTTGAAGTCTGGCTCGCCAACATATTTATTTGCCCACTGCCAAAAAAAAAAAACAAAAATAAAAATGAAGAACACCCAACATAAATATGTTGGAAACAAATAGTGATGGGAATTCCGGCTCATTTTAGAGCATATATGTCAAACTAAGGCCCAGGGGCCAAATTTGGCCCACGATTTAATTATACTTGGCCCGCAAGACCATATCAAATGTATATTAGAATTAACCTGCCAGTATATAGCACATGCGCCACTAATATTACAAATCCCAGAATGCTTTGCTAATGTGTTGGCCCATCAATCAAGACCGGCGAGCGCCCCTTCCCTTTCTGTTGCAGTCGTTAGCAACTATGCCACCAGTCTCCTCGAGCAAAATTTACAAATTTGCAAATTTACACTTCCCCTTCCCAAAAATGGCCAAACAAAAGATGGAAAACGGTTAACTTCCAAGACCAAGGTGGGAGGCAGATCGTCTGTTCACGAAAGTAAAAGACAGACCTGTTTGTCGTGTGCGGAGGAACGTGGCTGGAACAAAGAATAGAACATTATTGAATTTGAATGCCCTTTATCAACTCCGAGGCAGGGACTGTTAATAGTTTGAAGTTTGGATTTTAATTGAAGGACATTCTTATTTTTTGGGGGGTTGTTTTGTTCTTGGCCTTTACAAAAGATTTACATCAAAAAGAAAGGTAGTTGGAGACAGAAGAATTCATGTTATCTATTTAAGTACAAAACAACAAACAAATACCACTGATGTCTTTTATTGCAAACTTGATTTCTCGTATTTATAATATTAAAGTTTGTTTCTTCCAGATTCAGTGTTGAAGCAAAATTTAAGTTTGTTGTCATATGATAGACTTTAAACGCTACATTTCTGCAGAGAAGGGAAACATGCACATCGCAGTGATTTTTCATGAACTATTGATTTTGGCCCGCGACGTTGTCCCAGTTTTTTTATTTTGGCCCACCGTGAATTTGAGTTTTAGAGAACCGAGTCTTTTGAATTGGCTAACTAATTGGCTCCCGAACAGCTCTTCATATGTTTTTGTTACTTAAATGAATTTTCAGTCATTCATCTTCTGTACCGCTTATCCTTACGAGGGTCGCGGGCGTGCTGGAGCCGATGCCAGCTAACTCTGGTCAAGAAGCGGAGTACACCCTGAACTGGTTCCCAGCCAATCGCAGGGCACATACTGTATCAACAAACACCCATTCACACTCACATTCGCACCCATGGGCAATTTAGAGTCTTCAGTTAACCTACCATGCATGTTTTTGGAATGTGGGAGGAAACAGAGAGAGAGAGAGAGAGAGAGAGAGAGAGAGAGACGACGCCACACATATTGCCCGATCACGTGTGGGCTCTCTCTTAAGTGAACGATGAAAGCGTCTCCCTCTCATTATTCGCTTCAAGGATCTGGATCTTAGAGCGGTTTCCTTTGCGACCGACACATCACAAGAAAGAAATCGAGCTTTTTTATTTATCTATTTGTGTTGTAGTCTACTGTATATAACTTTATTTCAGGAGTGTAAATAAATACTCATCTTTTCATTTTAGGCTACCTGTTTTTAACGTTTGTTTGTTTTGTCCGTTGTTTATCCCCAAAGAAAGCATGCCAATCATCTGGAGAGATCCAAAAATCTCACTACACTGTGTGTATTTTATAATTGGATTGATTCCTTTTTACTTTTTTATTTAAGTACATTTGTGTGTACTTTCGCACTTTTACTAAAGTAAGGGAGTGGTTTCAGTACTTCTACTTTTACCAGAGTTGTTTTTTTGCATAAGTATCAGTACTTTTACTCAAGTACTGAATACCAGTACTTCTGACATCTGTGGCAGTTGGTGGACTGAACTGTATTTATTGTGCTAGCAGGAGGAGCTGCACATACCTCTGACTGTGCGCCAAGCCCCGAGCGAGTGATTTTCGTGACATAAGTTAAAATATGTGACAGGTACTCAGGCAGTCTGTTATGTTGGTGCAGCAGTGGTTCCCAAATCCAGTATTGTAATCAGTGATGCCAGTAACGCATTCCAATGTTACGCGTTACTCTAAAATGGACACCACTTTGAGTAACAAGCAAAGACAAGATATTTAATGTTCAAACTGACAAACTTTATTGTTTTTAGCAAATAATCATTAACTTCGAATTTTATGGCTGAAACACGTTCTAAAGAAGCTGGGACAGGTGGCAAAAAAGACAGAGAAAGTTGGGGAATGCTCATCAAACACCTGTTTGGAACATCCCACAGGTGAACAGGCTCATTGGGAACAGGTGGGTGCCATGATTGGGTAGAAAAGGAGCTTCCCTGAATTGCTCAGTCATTCACCAGCAAAGATGTGGCGAGGTTCACCTCTTTGCGAACAAGTGCGTGAGAAAATAGTCCAACAGTTTAAGGACAATGTTCCTCAACGTACAATTGCAAGGAATTGAGGGATTTCATCATCTACGGTCAATAATATCATCAAAAGGTTCAGAGAATCTGGAGAAATCACTGCATGTAAGCGGCAAGGCCGAAAATCAACATTGAATGCCCGTGACCTTCGATCCCTCAGGCGGCACTGCATCAAAAACCGACATCAATGTGTAAAGGATATCACCACATGGGCTCAGGAACACTTCAGAAAACCAATGTCAGTAAATACAGTTCGGCGCTACATCCCTAAGTGCAACTTGAAATTCTACTATGCAAAGCAAAAGCCATTTATCAACAACAGCCAGAAACGCCGCTGGCTTCTCTGGGCTCGAGCTCATCTAAGATGGACTGATGAAAAGTGTTCTGTGGTCCGACGAGTCCACATTTCAAATTGTTTTTGGAAATTGTGGACGTCGTGTCCTCCGGGCCAAAGAGGAAAAGAACCATCCGGACTGTTATGGACGCAAAGTTCAAAAGCCAGCATCTGTGATGCTATGGGGCTGTGTTAGTGGCAATGGCATGGGTAACTTACACATCTGTGAAGGCACCATTAATGCTGAAAGGTACATACAGGTTTTGGAGAACCATATGCTGCCATCCAAGCAACGTCTTTTTCATGGACGCCCCTGCTTATTTCAGCAAGACAATGCCAAACCACATTCTGCCCGCGTTACAACAGCGTGGCTTCGTCGTAAAAGAGTGCGGGTGCCTGCCTGCAGTCCAGACCTGTCTCCGATTGAAAATGTGTGTCGCATTATGAAGCGTAAAATATGACAACGGAGACCCCGGACTGTTGGACAGCTGAAGCTATGCATCAAGCAAGAATAGGAAAGAATTCCACGTACAAAGCTTCAACAATTAGTGTCCTCAGTTCCCAAACGTTTATTGAATGTTGTTAAAAGAAAAGGTGATGTAACACAGTGGTAAACATGACCCTGTACTAGCTTTTTTGGAACGTGTTGGAGCCGTAAAATTCAGCCCTATGGGGGGGGCACAAGCCAGTGCAAACTGTAGGCCGGTCCCAAGCCCGGATAAATGCAGAGGATTGCGTCAGGAAGGGCATCCGTCTTAAAACTTTGCCAAACAAATATGAGCATTCATTCAAAGAATTCCATACCGGATCGGTCGTGGCCCGGGTTAACAACGTCCGCCACCGGCGCTGTTAACCTGCAGGGCGCCAGTAGAAATTCAGCAACTGTGGGTCGAAGATGAGGGAGAGGTAGAAAGCGGGCTTTTAGGCAAAAAGAGAAGACACAAATCTTAGAATTCAATTTGGGGGCTTTGAATGTTGGGACTGTGACAGGAAAATCTCAGGAGTTGGTTGACATGATGATGAGGACAAAGGTTGATATATTGTGTGTCCAGGACAGCAGGTGGAAAGGCAATCAGGCTAGAAGGTTTGGGCCAGGGTTTGAACTATTTTACCATGGTGTAGATGGGAAGAGATATGGAGTAGGGGTTATTTTAAAAGAAGAGTTAGCTAATAATGTCTTGGAGATGAAAAGAGTATCAGATCGAGCAATGAGGCTGAAACTTGAAATTGAGGGTGTTATGCGTAATGTGATTAGTGGCTATGTCCCACAGGTAGGATGTGACCTAGAAGTGAATGAGAAATTCTGGAAGGAGCTAGACGAAGTAGTTCTGATCATCCCAGACAGAGAGAGACTCGTGATTGGTGTAGATTGTAATGGAGATGTTGGTGAAGGAAACAGGGGTGATGAAGAAGTGATGGGTGAGCACGGCATCCAGGAAAGGAACGTTGAGCGACAGATAGTGGTAGACTTTGCAAAACGGATGGAAATGGCTGTAGTGCTTTTTTTTTTTTACAGAAGAGGCAGGAACATAGGGTGACCTACAAGAGCGGAGGTAGAAGCATGCAGGTGGATTACATCTTGTGCAGACGATGTCATCTGAAGGAGGTTACCGACTGTAAGGTAGTGGTAGGGGAGAGTGTGGCTAGACAGCATAGGATGTTGGTGTGTAAGATGACTCTGGTGGTGGGGAGGAAGATTAGGAAGACAAAGGCAGAGCAGAGAACCAGGTGGTGGAAGCTGAGACAGGACGAGTGTTGTGCAGCTCTTCGGGAAGAGGTGAGACAGGCTCTCGGTGGACGGGAGGAGCTTCCAGAAGACTGGACCACTGCAGCCAAGGTGATCAGAGAGGCAGGCAGAAGAGTACTTGGTTTACCTTCTGGCAGGAAAGGAGAGAAGGAGACCTGGTGGTGGAACCTCAAAGTACAGGAAATCATACAAGGAAAAGGGTTAGCTAAGAAGAAGTGGGACACTGACAGGACTGAGGAGAGGCGAAAGGAATACATTGAGATGCGACACAGGGCAAAGGTAGAGGTGGCAAAGGTCAAACAAGAGGCATTTGATGACACGTATGCCAGGTTGGACACTAAAGAAGGAGAAAAGGATCTATACAGGTTGGTCAGACAGAGGGATAGAGATGGGAAGGATGTGCAGCAGGTTAGGGTGATTAAGGCTAGAGATGGAAATATGTTGACTGGTGCCAGCAGTGTGCTAGCTAGATGGAAAGAATACTTCGAGGAGTTGATCAATGAGGAAAATGAGAGAGAAGGAAGACAGTAGAGGCAAGTGGCAGTGATTAGTTAGGAGGAAATTAGAAAGGCATTAAAGAAGATGAAAATTGGAAAAATAAAAATAATAAAATTCTAATTATTATTTGCTAAAACAATAGTTTATCAGTTTGAACATGAAATATCTTGTCTTTGTAGTGTATTCAATTAAATATAGGTTGAACATGATTTGCAAATCATTGTATTCTGTTTTTATTTATGTTTAACACAACGTCCCAACTTCATTGGAATTGGGGTTGTAGTTTACAGAACACATTAAATAAGAGTAATAGGTTTTATAGTAATGTTTAAAAATACCACAATAAAAATAACTTAACGAGTACCAGTGAACTGTAAAGTGATGAACTAAACTCATTAACAATTAACAACAGTATAACTAATGATGACATTACAGGTGGTTAAAAGTACAGGTTGAAATAATCTGCAGATGAGGCTGTTTGAATCCTTAATTTGTTCTCTTTTGTTCCTTTTGTCTCATCAATTTCATTCTGTTTTTATGATTACTAACGGGATGAAGGCGAACCCGTGAAGCAACCAGGAAGTGTTTTTGAATGCCAGACTTTCCTACTTAACAAGGGTTGACCGAGGGTTCTAATATGCATTCGAAGGTGTCGCCTCAGTCGACCGCATTGGCTCGGCCCTTAATTGTGACACAGCTATAGTTACTCCCCCCCGTTTTCCAGTGCTTCGTTGAATGAATTGCAGTCAATTGGGGCCCTGAAAACTGCATTTCATTATCATGTGTTGTGGTGTGACAGTCCATTTGACACACTCTTTTGTTTTCTCTTTCTCTTTTAGGACATACAGGCCATTTCATCAGAGCAATATTCTGTTCCAGTCTACTTTTTATTCTTGCTCATGTCTGCTTCCAGACAATACTATACACGTATCCTCCTTTCAACATTGCTATTGGTGACAACTGTTCGCACGTGGAGATCATATCGAGACATATAGGACTGTCCAGGTATGTCAGCATTATCTATGGCAATGCTTTTGCAAATTGTTTGATTACGCTTAAAGGGTGTGAATGTCTGTTACTTCCACAGAACGCAAATGTATATTGTACATAAAATACAAATAACATAGCATAGCATGCTTTGTTACATGGCATGAAGAATGAGAAAAAAATGAATATGGGTCATTTTCCTACAACTTAATCAATAACAGCAAAGACACTGGGAAAAAAGAAATCAAATTAAAACAAATTTTATGCTGCCTTGTTTTTATCTGGGTAAATGTCTCCCATGCTGAAACAGCCACACTTAGTCCTATTTTCCCCAAATTATCCATCCGAGTTTCTCACCCTCTCTCTAAGGGAAAGCCCGGACACCCTGCGGAGGAAACTCATTTCGGCCGCTTGTATCCGGGATCTCGTTCTTTCGGTCACGACCCACAGCTCGTGACCATAGGCGAGGGTGGGAACGTAGATCGACCGGTAAATCGAGCGTTCCGCCTTTCGGCTTAGCTCCTTCTTTACCACAACGGATCGATACAAAATCCGCATCACTGCAGACGCTGCACCGATCCGCCTGTCGCTCTTGCGTTCCAATCTTCCCTCACTCGTGAACAAGAACCCAAGATATTTGAACTCCTCCACTTTGAGAAGGATCTCATCCCCGACCTGGAGAGGGCGCTCTACCCTTTTCCGACTGAGGAACATGGTCTCAGATTTAGAGGTGCTGAATCTCATCCCAGCCGCTTCACACTTGGCTGCGAACCGCTCCAGTGAGAGTTGGAGATTTCGGCTTGATGAAGCCAACAGAACCACATCATCTGCAAAAAGCAAAGATGCAATAATGAAGCCACCAAACTGGACACCCTCTACACCTCGGGTGCACCTAGAAATTCTGTCCATAAAAGTTATGAACAGAATCGGTGACAAAGGGCAGCCTTGGCGGAGTCCGACCCTCACTGGAAACGAGTCCGACATACTGCCGGCAATGCGGACCAAACTCTGACACCGGTCGTACAGGGACCAAACAGCCTGTATTATGGGGTTCGGTACCCCATACACCCGAAGCACTCCCCACAGGACTCCACGAGGGACACGGTCGAACGCCTTCTCCAAATCCACAAAACACATGTAGACCTCGAAGACACTGCCGAGGGTGAAGAACTGTTCCACGGCCAGGACGCAAACCACACTGCTTCTCCTGAATCTGAGATTTGACTTCCCGACGGACCCTCCTCTCCAGCACCCCTGAATAGACCTTACCAGGGAGGCAGAGGAGTGTGATCCCCCTTTAGTTAGAACACACCCCAATCCAGAGGCATTGTCCCCGATGTCCACCCGATGTTGCAGAGGCGTGTCAACCAGTACAGCCCTACAACATCCAGAGCCTTTCGGAAGTCCGGGCGAATCTCATCCACCCCTGGGGCCTTGCCACCGAGGAGCTTTTTAACCACCTCAGTGACCTCAACCCCAAAGATAGGAGAGCCCACCTCAGAGACCCCAGACTCTGCTTCCTCATGGGAAGGTGTGTCGGTGGAGTTGAGAAGATCTTCGAAGTATTCTCCCCACCGACTCACAACGTCCCGAGTCAAGGTCAGCAGCACCCCATCCCCACATTACACAATGATGATGGTGCACTGCTTCCCCCTCCTGAGACGCTGAATGGCAGACCAGAATTTCCTCGAAGCCACCCAGAAGTCATTCTCCATGGCCTTACCGAACTCCTTCCACACCCAGGTTTTTGCATCATGCTGCATTCCGCTTGGCCTGCCGGTACCCATGAGCTGCCTCAGGAGTCCCATAAGCCAATCACGCCCTTCCAAGTCTCACTGTCATTGCCCACGTGAGCATTGAAGTCCCCCAGCAGAACGATGGAGTCCCCAGCGGGAGCACTCTCCAGCACCCCTTCCAAGGACTCCAAAAAGGGTGGGTACTCTGAACTGCTGTTTGGTGCATATGCGCAAATAACAGTCAGGTCCCGTCCCCCCACCCGAAGGCGGAGGGAAGCTGCCCTCTCGTCCACCGGGGTGAATCCCAATGCACAGGCCGATAGCCGGGGGGCAATAAGTATACCCACACCTGCTCGGCGCCTCTCACCGTGGGCAACTCGAGAGTGGAGAAGAGTCCAATCCCTCTCGAGAGGACTGGTACCAGAGCCCAAGCCGTGTGTGTGTAGGCGAGCCCGACTATATCTAGTCTGAACTTCTCAACCTCACACACCACCTCGGGCTCCTTCCCTGCCAGAGAGGTGACATTCCACGTCCCAAGAGCCAGTTTCTGTAGCCGTGGATTGGATCGCCCCCGCCTTTGGCCACCGCCCAGCTCGCAATGCACCCGACCCCTATGGCCCCTCCCACAGGTGGTGAGCCCATGGGAAGGGGGACCCACGTTACCCTTCCGGGCCGTGCCCGGCCAGGCCCCACGGGTGCAGGCCCGGCCACCAGGCGCTCGCCTTCGAGCCCCAGGCGCTCGCCTTCGATCACAAAAGACATAAACAGCTTCATTAAAATCATATAATTTACATTACACAATTTATATTTGTTGCCCTTCGAACTCTGCGGATAAATGATCCTAACGACTCATTAACCCATTGCACTCTTGTCGTTATACAATTGTAATAATGGTATAGACATGCAAAGACACACTTTCACAAATTCATATTCATTCAAAAATCATAAATAACATCATTTATTTTGCTGTCTGCTATTGTGTGAATGCAAAATGGCTGCCTGGTTCTGGCACTTCAGCTCACAGATCCCTCTGGTGTCTTGCAACAATATAATTAGGATTTCTCCAGTGGGCTTAATCGGAAAGTGGGAAGTGACAAAGAATGACCCCAAAAAAGGAACTATGAAGACACGAAGATGCATTTGTGTTAGTTGTCATGGAAAAGGCACGTGAAGCAATCGGAGAAAAATCATTTGGATTTTCAAAAGGAAACTCGGTTCTTGATCAAACTGTATGAAAATTACCCATATAAGCTCATTGAAAGGGCGTTAGAACATTGTTAGCAAATAGTGTTTCGTTTTTTGTTTTGACTAAATTATTATCTTAAAAATTTCGTATGCTCTATGTACTGTAGCTAAACCTCCAATATTTGAATACACAATACAGTATGAACAAATGCATGTGTTTTCGTCAGGCTTCCACTGGAGGATCCTTGGACTGTATTACGCCTTCTGTGTCCTGACCTTGTGCTGTGTGGGATTTCTTTGGTAACCATCATCCTTTGCAGAAGATTGGTCACGAACCGAGAAATATTGGCTCCGGCCAATATTACAACAGTAAGTTATCATGTGATTTTATCACTAAAACTATTCTCAAAATAACTGGAATTTTGTCATGACAGTAAAAAAATAGGGATGGGATGGTACTCGGTAACTCCTTATGGACTGTGGTTTTTCAGTTTTGGAATTCACTTTGCATTGACGTTGTGTGTTTGTATATATATATGTGTGTGTGTGTGTGTGTGTGTGTGTGCCTGTTGGGCTTTCCCGCTCTTAGTCACTGCATCAAGCAGATGCTCATGGATGCAGTAAAGCTTAAAACCACTCGCAACGACAGGAGGATTTGATCGGTGAACATTTTAAGAAGCACGAGCTTCATTCAAATCACCGCTGTGGTTCAATTTCAGTTTCACTTTTCAATACGAGGGGGAAGCGAAAAATGTTGACAGTCAATTTAGCGCTTGCTTCGAACATGTCTCGTACTTTTTAAAGAAGCACAAGCAATCTGACCGAAGTTTTCTTGTGTTTGTATCTTGATATAACGTTGCTGGACAAGCAACGGTCGAGCAACTTGAACAGGTAACGTCAGAGAAACAACAAATGCTTTTAAACACACGTACCGTGCCACTTAAGATAAACACAATAAATTAAGCATTTATTGTTGAAGGAAATATGTTAACCGTTATAATTTAAGTGCCGTAAACATTCATTAATTTTGTAAGCTATTGGATAATCGGATTGTTTGAGGAGTCTAATCGGGCTTGGAAACGTGTCGTCACGCTGCGTTGTATCATGGGCAAAATCGTCATTTCGGTCTCTTGTTTACAACTGAAGGCGTGCTTGGTCATGGTGTTGCCTCGCTGTTAAATTCCTATTTTGTTATTCTTAACTTAAGTATGGCGAGCCTTTGCTGTGTTACTTGGAGCAGCACCTGGTCACATGATCGCAAGGGGAGGAAAAAATTCGACAACGGACTACGATTTTACAACGGTGGCAAGAAAGAGGGAAGCCAGTTAGTTTCAGATCATGTCGGATGGCTTTGATGTCAGCTGTAAAATGGAAGAAAAAAAAAAAAAAGCTGACCTACGACAGTATCATGACAACGAAGAGAGAGGCTGCTTACCTTTTGAACTCAAAATAGTCAATTTCCCTGAGGCGTATAGATCCGATGAATTTTTCCTGGGAGGGCTCGCCGTCGCTGTCGTCATAGGCTGTTTCGTAGTGGTTAAAAAAAATCATACTCTGTTCTTGAGTAATTATTTCATTGTGTAATTTTTACTCTTACTCAAGTAAAAGTTTTCACTTTGACTTGAGTCACATTATTGTCAAGTAACAGTACTCTTACATTTGAATACAATATTTGGCTACTCTACCCATCATTTTGGCCACTCTACCAATAATTCTCTGCTACAATGTTTTTTTTGGTCACCTTTTTCATCAGAATCAGAATCAGAATCATCTTTATTTGCCAAGTATGTCCAAAACACACAAGGAATTTGTCTCCGGTAGTTGGAGCCGCTCTAGTACAACAGACAGTCAATTTACAGAACACTTTGGGGACATAAAGACATTGACAAAAAACAATTGTGCAAAAAGATGCAGAGTCCTCTAGCACTTAGAGCAGTTCGAACGACTAATATTGCAATAGTCCGGTGCAATGACCATTGTGCAAAGGGCGCTGAGACTTCAAGGAGCGTATGCGGTTTAAAGTGACGAGTAGTGCGATCATCTGGGACAATGTCGGTTGTGCAAATGTTACAGATACTCCTCAATCAGTGTGCAAATGGAGCAGATGCTACTCTGGCATGAGTGGCCAGTATATGCAAATAGTGCAGCATGGCGAGACAACTACAGTGAGTGCACAAGTAATACATAATACATAATTGGCCCCACAGAAATGTGACAACGAACTCAAGTCAAAAAATTGCCAGCTTGTTGTAATGGAATTATAGGTTAGGTGTTTAAGAAGTTGATCGCAAGAGGGAAGAAGCTGTTGGAATGTCTACTAGTTCTAGTTTGCGTTGATCGGTAGCGCCTACCTGAGGGAAGGAGCTGGAAGAGCCGGTGACCGGGGTGCAGACGGTCCGAGAGGATTTTGCACGCCCTTGTCTTAGTTCTGGCAGCGTGCAAGTCCTCAATGGTGGGTAGGGGGGTACCAACAATCCTTTCAGCAGTTTTGATTGTCCGTTGCAGTCGGAGTTTGTCCTTTTTTGTAGCAGCACCAAACCAGACTGTGATGGAAGAACACAGGACCGATTCGATGACCGCTGTGTAGAACTGTCTCAGCAGCTCCGGTGGCAGGCCGTGCTTTCTCAGAAGCCGCAGGAAGTACATCCTCTGCTGGGCCTTTTTGAGGACGGAGTTGATGTTGTTCGCCCACTTCAGGTCCTGAGAGATTGTAATTCCCAGGAACTTGAAGGTCTCGACGGTTGACACAAGGCAGCTGGACAACGTGAGGGGCAGCTGTGGCGAAGGATGCCTCCTGAAGTCCACGATCATCTCTACCGTCTTGAGCGTGTTCAGCTCCAGGTTGTGTCGCCCGCACCACAGCTCCAGCCGCTCCGCTTCCTGTCGATATGCAGACTCGTCACCGTCCTTGATGAGGCCGATGACAGTGGTGTCATCTGCAAACTTCAGGAGCTTGACAGTCGGGTTCGCTGAGGTGCAGTCGTTCGTGTAGAGAGAGAAGAGCAGCGGAGAGAGGACACAACCTTGGGGCGCCCCGGTGCTGATGCTGCGTGCGGATGAGGTGGCCTCCCCCAGCCTGACCTGCTGTGTCCTGCCCGTCAGAAAGCTGTAAATCCACTGGCAGATGGCAGGTGAGACGCTGAGCTGGAGAAGCTTGGTTGAAAGGAGTTCAGGGATGATGGTGTTGAACGCTGAGCTGAAGTCCACGAACAGGATCCTCGCGTAGGTCCCTGCACTGTCGAGGTGTTCTAGGATGAAGTGCAGTCCCATGTTGACTGCATCATCCGCAGACCTGTTCGCTTGGTAGGCAAACTGCAGGGGGTCCAGCAGGGGACCTGTGACACTCTTGAGGTGGTCCAGCACGAGACGTTCAAAGGACTTCATGACCACAGATGTCAAAGCGACAGGCTTGTAGTCATTCAGACTAGAGATTGCAGGTTTCTTGGGGACTGGAATGATGGTGGAGCGTTTGAAGCAGGATGGAACTTCGCACATTTCCAAAGATCTGTTAAAGATCTGAGTGAAGACTGGAGCGAGCTGGTCCGCGCAGACTTTGAGGCAGGATGGGGACACATGGTCCGGTCCTGTTGCTTTGTTAATCTTCTGTTGTTTGAAGATGCGTCTCACATCCTGTTCATGCCTTTGGTGTTGGCATGTCTGATTAAATCATTGTCATTCAGTTGCGCTGGAATGATTAATGATTAATTTGTGAGAATGTGTTCACAGTGGAACCTCGGGTTACGAAGGACCCTCTTTACGAACAATTCGGGTTGCGTCCAACGTTTTCGTAGAAACCTTACCTTAGTTACGTATTATTTTCAGTTTCCAAACGGTCTTGGTATGGATGAACGGAAGGATCTATGTTGTGCTTCTACTCATGGTGCGTGACAATCACTGACTTTGTGCATAACGCTTGGATGTGAGATGAAAACTAGCTGTCTGCGCCACGGCGTAAGGCAGAAATCTGTTCCATTGGAGGCGAAAGTCCCGCCTCCTCGATCATCCAATAACAAATCGAATAGCATTTGTGCTCTGAAATCATTTCACAAAAATCCCAAAATAATGCTATTTACAGTATGCATGTTATTTATTGAACTGTAGTTAATGTCGTTAATGTCACCGGTTAATGTTGGCGTAATCACGTCAAAATAGCTCTTCACCATGTATTCACAAAGTACAAGGTACTTTTATTGTCAAATCTTCAATATGCGTAACACATACATCTTGAAATTGAAGATTGAAACTACGGTACTCAAGGGCCCGCAGTGCAACAAAAGACAGTACATTGATAAGTTAGGTGACAAAACCCCAATGCTGCCAAAGTGGCTGGTGCAACCCAGAGTCTGGTGTGAGTGTGTGTGCGTGTGTGTGTGTGTGCGCGCGCACATGTATTGTGTGTGTGCATCTACATGTTTGCGGTGCGTCAGAGTTCAGGTGGTTTTGTTCCGAACCCAGTCACACAAAAGAATGACGCAAGTGTTGGATTTTAGCGAAAATTGTATAATATAAAAAGGGGTTTCTACAGGATAAAACACAGACAAAGAAAAAAAAAAATTCACACAACCGCACGCACACGCTTTGTAAACCCTCACTATATATGGTCGTGCTGGGGTGCTTATTAAATCTTTTAAGCAGACCAATGTGTAGCGGACA
Source organism: Phycodurus eques (assembly GCF_024500275.1). NCBI lineage: Eukaryota > Metazoa > Chordata > Actinopteri > Syngnathiformes > Syngnathidae > Phycodurus > Phycodurus eques. The sequence goes on from NC_084535.1 coordinate 28,319,265, forward strand.
TGCTTCCGCAACCTGAGGTGCCACAGTATCTCCTCCACAACTTGATGAGCTGCATTCTTCCAAGCCGCCCAGCTGTGCAAGACGACCTCCAAGGAGGCCTGGCGTATGTCAATACTATCGTCACATATAATCCCAATTGTGCTCTCTCTCTCTCTCTTTCTCTCTCGCTCTCTCTCTCTATCTCTGACTCAACGCATTAAACGCTCACATTATCAGCTTTAGCCCCGCAAGACACAATGTCCTATTCCCCTTTTTGTGCACCTATTTTTCTTTCTGTCACCATTAGTCGTGTTTCCTTTTTGTAATTAGACCCCTCTGTGTGTTTCCCTATAGATCCCTCATAGATTTCATTAAATACTCTATAAAATTCCACCCCTTGTTGTGTTTTGTGTGTGTTTTGAGTTTAATCATGAGTTTAATCATCTGTCATCTAGGATTTGTATTTGCTCAATGTAGCAACATTCATATTATGAAACTGATAAGAGGTCACTTTTTCTTAAATGTGATACATATTAAAAAGAGACGTGGTAAATTAGTTTGATTCTGACGTTAAATGTGTGAACACAGGCGTTCTCCTTTGAATAATGTATTTCTTAAATAAATGACGTCTTATCCAATGCCAATATACGCTGCAAATGAAGACAGCCTTGGGAAAGGGTTTGACCTGAACTAATTAATAGCGATGAAAGAAACCAAACCAACTGTGGTCCCACACAAGTCAACAAAACCAAGAGCAAAGGAGAAAGCCGAAGACATGAAGAAGAGAGTATTGACAGTCCATCCATCTGGGGAGGGCTGTCAGACCATTCTCGAAAGATTCCAGCTCCTTACATCCACGGTAAGACAAATAATTAACAAGTGGATTGTCTTCAACAGGACAGCAACTCTGCCAAAATTGGACGCCTATCAAAACTATACCCAGAAACACCAGAAACAAAATAGGTAAAGGCTTACCCAGAAATCACCTCTACAGAGTTGCAGATCTCTCCGGCAGCATCTCGGATACAGTACATGTGTATGCATCCACTATGAGATGAACGATGAATAGCCATGACATTTGTGGGAGCATTTCTAGAAGGAAGCATCTGCTCTCAAAAAAGAACAAATCTACCCTTTTCAACTTTGCCATGGAGTACTTGGACAATCCAAAGGCCTTGTGGAAGTCCTTTCTCTGGACAGACAAATCAAAAATGATTTGGTCACAATCAAAACCACCATGGTTGGAGGAAAGCCAGCACTGCATATGAAGTAAAGAACCTCCTCCCAACAATGAAGCGTGGTGAAGGTCTGGGGCTCGTTTTCCACTTCTGGACCTGGACAACTCCGTCGTATGTTAAGAGCCATGAATTCCCAGGTGTATTAAGAAATTCTTGACCACAATCTCCTGCCATCATTCAGGGAGTTGAAACTGAGAAGGAAATGGATTAAAAAAACAAGACAATTAACTCAAGCATTCCAGCAAAGGTACAAAGGAAAGGCATCAGAGAAAGAGGATTTGTATTGTGAATTGCCACAGTTAAAGTCTGGCCCTTAATCGAATTGAAATGTCGTGGCGAGACCTGAATAAGTTGGTGCATGCCAGATGCCATCCCAAACTCTCTCAACTGGCTGAGTTTTGCAAGAACTATTGGGCAAAAATCCCCATAAACAGATGTGAGAGACCGGTTAGTGGTTACAGTTAATGTCTGGTTGCAAAAGCAGGCAACACAAACTACTAATAGAGGTTTTACATACTTTTGCACAAGTACAATTATCAGTTTCTGTTGAAATGAAATCATTTTTGTTGGATGAAATCATGGAAATATATCTCTTATTGTCCGTGTGTTTACTATTGGGAAGGTGTGCTTTACAAACTGGGATTTGGATATATGTTTAACAAGGTTAGTTTGATGTTTGTTACAAAAAGAGTGACCATATCAGGAGGGTTCGCGATATATCACAATATAAGAACCTAGCAAAAGAAAGAGGAGACTCTTCTTTCACCAGAAAAAGTGTTTCCGTTCTTTAGTAATCAGCAGAAGAACATTAAACAGTAAGAAAACAAGATTTTTGTGAAAAGACACATCAAGCAGAACAGGGATGCTTTGACAGTGATAGGTTTTGTTTTTGTGAATCATCAAACGATAAAAAACAAAAACAAGACAGAAAGCGCTTTTGATGGCAAAATAATAACCGTAAAGTTATACAACTAAAAAAAAATACGCTGTCAGTGACACTGACTCAGCACGTCTTGAGTCGAATGACGGTGGCTTCAATGGCCAGATGAGGCCTGCGGACTGCATAATGCCTAGTTCTGAAATAGTGTTACACTTCAACACTTTATTATTTCATACAATAAACATCCTCGTTCTTTCCCCCACTTTGAACATAGATGCGAGATGAAGGAACCGATGACGAGAATGAAATCGAGGAAGAATCAGAGGATGAGGATGAGGATGAAGGAGGATCATTTCCCGGTGACGCCACTCATGACTTGTCAACTGCAACATTAGCCAAGCAGCTGGCTGAACGTCTGAAGGCCGTAGTCCATAAAGTACTGCTGGACCTTGGGAGAATCTTTGCCATTAGCCTACTTGCTCTGGCTGGTAGGACCTGCATAAGCCGTCACACTCACACATGCTAAAAGAGAAGGAACTAGGTTTTAATTCGTTCATACCAAAGTATGAAAGATGATGCTGATAAGAGAGGAGTGAGAGAGGCATTATTAGGCATCCCACTCGTGTTCTAGGCAGGACACGCCCCGCTGCAATGTGACGACCTGCAGGACATGCAGCTCTGCAATATAATTGGCTGCTGCTTCCAGGTACGACATGTCCTCCTGCTTCCAGTCATGAAAAGAAATATCTGACTTCAGTGTGGCGGTGTTATTATGAATCCCACTAACCGTATCGTTCCATAATTTGTCCTCTCGTTGCATCTGCGTTGGCTGCTTTTCCCGTGATGCAGCAGCCAATCATATTGCAGTAGGGCGTGTCCTGTGTAGAACTCGAGTGGGACTCGACGCATGAGAGAGACCCTTGCATACCATACGAGGGGCAGTCAAAAACGAATGATCCCAGTTTAATGTAACCTACTAATTATTTTTTTGTTTTTTCCCTGAAATTTTCACGGTTTGGAGTTTACTTGTTTTAAATATCCATCCATCCATTTTCTGAGCCGCTTCGCCACACAAGGGTCGCGGGAGTGCTGGAGGCCATCGCAGCTATCATCGAGCAGGAGGCGGGGTCCACCCTGAACTGGTTGCCAGCAAGTCGCAGGGCACATACAAACTAACAAACCATTCACACTCCCATTCACACCTACTGGCAATTTAGAGTCTTCAAGGAACCTAGCATGCATGTTTTTGGGATGTGGGAGGATTCCGGAGTGCCCGGAGAAAAGCCACGCAGGCACGGACGGGGAGAACATGCAAACTCCACACAGGAGGGGCCGGGCTTTGTACCCTGGTCCCCAGAACTGTGAGGCAGACGCTCTAACCAGTCGCCCACCGTGCCGCTTTGTTTAAAATAAAAAATTCAAAACAAAAAATTGTTTAAGGCAGTCGTCGACCATTTTGGAAATGAGGTCATTGTTGGATGCTTGTTAGAATCAAGAGAGCTGTTGTTGAATTTCTTGCTTTGGAATCATCAGTAACATTTTCAAAATCTTCCAAATTGTGCATGGGGACGCTGCAATAGGCAAGAGCGCCGTCGAAAAAGTGGGTGCGCACGATCGCAGGCAAAGAACAAAAGCCTACTTTGAGTGACCACCGTGGCAAGCAAAGGAGTGGCAGACCATCTTCATCAGTTATTCTTGGGAATAGTGCGAGGCAGCTAGGCTCGAGGCACTAATCAGAGAAGATCGGAGCGTCATCGTTGATGACATCGCTAAATTTCTGGGAATAAGCCAGGGAAGTGCTGCGAAGTGTCACAAAGGTGATGAATCTTTTCTCAATCGTATCGTGGCTTTTTGACTGTGCTGGGGCCTATTACAGTGTCCCCCTTTTGAAAATATTGCGCAAGAAATTCAATCACTGCTCTCTGCTTCTGATGAGCATCCAACAATGATCTCACTTCCAAAATGGCTGACCGGAAGAGGACAGTTTTAAACAAAACTTTAAAAAATAAATAAATAGATAAATAAAAATAGACCTTCCAACAAGTATTTAAATTACAAACCATGAACATTTCTGAAATAAATATAGTAGTTTAGTATATACTTAAAAGAAAGTATTAGCAGGTGAAATAAATTGGACACACAATATATCTACCTTTCTCCTAATCATCATGTCAACTAACTCCCTAGCTTTTTGTGTCATAGTCCCAGCATTCAAAGTCCCAACTATCAGTTTTAGGTCTTGTGTTTTCCAAGTCTTTTTGTTTTTAAAACCGTTAAACCACGCTCAAATATGTCAAATGTAAATAGAGCGGACTAAGATGTTCCCGTTGCAAACGTTAAAACAAGAGTGTTAATGGAGCCATCTTCTTATACACACTCAAAACAGCGCTTGATTGTTCATTTAAAGTGAATGATGTATATGTATGTATTGTTCTGTGTCTTTACTGTCACTACCCAGAATTTGAGTGTGTTCATTCAAGTAAACTAATGTAAAGGAGCATCATTGACTTTTGAAGGAAATGCAAACAAAAAATGTCGAGGGTATTGCGTCCCGAGCTGATCTTTGAGATCAGATATCGGTCCGATGTCAGCAAAAAATCGAGTATCGCATTGGACTGGAAGTAAAATGTCCGATTTTACCACTCAAATACAAGTGAAAATTTGCATCGAACTCACTTAATCACAAAAGAGTCCCAAAGGGCTTCACAAGCCTACAGTTGGCAATTATTGACGACTGATCTAACTCCCCCAATCGGGCAAGAAAAAAACTTAAAACCCCATTCAGGGGAAAAAAGAAACCTTGAGAAGAGACCGTAGATTGGGGGATTCACCCTTCAGGATGACCGGGCTTTAATGGATGTCAAGTGGGCAACATTCATCACATAGTATGGTGCTGCACAATGTTAATTAAAATGGCATAAGAGTCTATTTATAGAGATAAAAAATTACACAGCTAGATGCCTTTGGGATGTGATTCTGCCTCAGGAGCTAGCCCGATAGGTTGGAGCAGAATCCTCCTTCGCAAAGACTCATCTTGGACTTCTTCCAACTCGCATCCCAGTTGGTCGGTGCAGAATCCATACAGCAACAGCCTCAGATTCAGTCATCATCACTTAGCCCCTCGCCGAGCAGTGGAGCAGAATGTATAGTTTGTCGCTGTGTTCTATCGAAAGAACTACGTGTGTTTTTGGAGTCCAGCATAGTACCAGGTAGCCTTAACCTGACAGACTTCACACCTTGCTAATCACCTATGTCCTAGTCTGCTCTATTTTGTGCTGTCATGGACAGTACTCTGTTTGTAGAAAGAGTGATAACACCTTCCCCGTTAGGGTGAAGGCTGTCCTTCCTCCGTCTTTATTCCGTGGTCGATACAAACCCTAGGCAGCCGCCGGTTAAATAAGAATAATCTGCTAAACCTCTCATCATTGCCTCTCACAGACATGTGTGGAAATATCTTGTTTTTCTGATAGCAGGCCTTTTTTCTCTCTAGGAATCACATTGCCGTCTGCTTTCTCAGCCATCTACTTCCTGCTCTTCATTGGTGTCAGCACATGGTGGGCATGTCACCTTCCAATTAGCCATCTGGGTTTCAACACTCTGTATGTGATGGTCGGCTTCTTCACTGCTGGCCACCTTGTTTGTCTGTACCTATACCAGTGTCTTCTGGCCCAAGTTCTTTTCCCACCACACAGTCTGTGGGCAAGGTAAGATTATATACAGTACTTTTAACAAGGTAATCATTGATCACCTTTTAAGTCAATTCATCACCTGTACTGTACTATCAGATAGACTATCGATACAAAATCCACCAGGAATCCTTGGATACATCGGTTGTAGTGGTGTGAACCGGATATCGCGAGGCTAGGAATCGGTTGCCTGCCTGAGGCTTAATGCTTTTCATCTCGTAAAACAAGCGCGAGATGCCTCGCACTGTGCTCCGCAGGTAACGTTATGTTTACAACCAAACACAGCAGCGGTGGATACTAGCGACACTATAAAATACATTTCTCCGTAGCGTCACTATTTCAACATAAAATAGCTTTTCAGGAGTTAAGTAGTTTCCAGTAGAAGTTTAGCCATTTCTAAAGCTTTAGGATTCCAGCGAACCATAGGGAGAGCCATTATCCTCACATGGAGAAAACATGGAACAGTGGTGAAACATCCATGGAGTGGCCGGCCCACAAAGATTACCCCAAGAGAACAGCAATGACTCATCCAGGAGGCCACAAAGGAACTCAGGACAACTTCTAAAGAACTGCAGGCCTCCCTTGCCTCAGTTAAGGTCAGCGTTCATGACACAAGAATAAGGAAGAAACTGGGCAAAAAATTGCATCCATGGCAGAGTTCCAAGGTTCTGCCATGGATGCATTCAAACAATTCTGCAAGGAAGAGTGGGCCAAAATATCGCCACAGAGATGTGAAAGACTCCTGTCGAGTTATAGACAACACTTGATTTCAGTTGTTGCTGCTGAGGATGGCCCAACTAGTTATTAGGTTTAGGGGGCTTATTACTTTTTCACACAGTTTCAGGTAACTGAATAGCTTTTTTTCCTTAATAAATAAAACCACCACTTAAAAACAGCATTTTGAGTTCACTAGGGTTATATTTGTCTGATATTTACATTTGTTTTATGATCTTAAACATTAAAGTGGGGAAACTATACAAAAATATAAGAATTTGAGAAGGGGGCCAATACTTTTTCATGACAGAATGTGTGTGTGTGTGTGTGTGTGTGTATATCTATTTCAACGCTGCTTGGACTTGCAAGAAGTACTGGCGACATGGAAAGACGCAGAAATCATTTTGCTACATAAATCAGGCGATAAAACGGACCTAAGAAATTATCGCCCAATAAGCCTGGTCTCAACGATTTATAAAGTCTTTGCAAAGATATTGGACAAACGAATTGGAATCAAACTTAGTGAAGCACAGCCGATAGAACAATTGGGTTTTCGTAGTGGTTTTAATACTATGGACCACATACAGACAGTTCAACAAATAATCGTACGACACAACGAGTACGAAAATGTGTAGCTTTCATCGACTATGAAAAAGCGTCACCACGACTTTGATACTGCAGGCGCTGTTAAATCAAGGGATAGAGCCGACCTATATCAACATTCTACAATCAATATACAACGATTCCTCTGGTTCAATACGAATTGATGATGGAAGAGTGCGAATAAGTCAAGGAAAAGGGTCAGGCAAGGCGACACACTGTTTTTGGGAAAAAGGACTAAAAATTAATGGCGCTTATTTGAACCATCTTTGTTTTGTAGACGACATTTTATTTTCCTACAATGCTGAAGAACTACAGCGTCGTATTCAGGAATTCGAGTTAAAAATCCGTCGCTCAGATCTGAAAATGAACAAAAGCAAAACGAAGTTACTGTCCGCAAAACGATATCAAAATGGAGGACTATGTTCTAGATGCCGTCGACAACTACATCTATTTAGGCCAACTTTCCAACAATGAATGGAAATAAAAGCACTGAAGTTGAACGCCGCATAAAGCTTGCCTGTCAGGCTTATGGAAGGATTTTTGGTACGAATGCCAAAGTTATACAAACACTATGTGTAACCCAAAAGGAACATGGAATGCCAAATGTTGAAAATAAGCATTCGTGACAAGATGCAATTGGATAAGACAGTAGACACGAGTTACCGATGTCTTAAATGGAAATGGGCTGGCCACATTGCCCGAAGAGCTGACAAAAGGTGGACCACAGAAACTATCAATTGGATACCACTGGACACAAAGCGACCACGGCGAAAACCTAAAAAGTAGATGGATAGATGAAATCATTAACACACCGGAATACACTGGCAACAAATTGCAAAATGTCGTAGAAGTTGGAAACATCCTGCCTTCTGCACCTTCATTGGAGTCCAGCTGTGTTTGAGTATACTGATTGGACTTGATGAGGAAAGCCACACCCCTGTCTATATCAGACCTTACAGCTCACAGTGCATGTCAGAGCAAATGAGAATCATGAGGTCAAAGGAACTGCCTGAAGAGCTTAGAGACAGAATTGTGGCAAGGCACAGATCTGGCCAAGGTTACAAAAAAGGTTTCTGCTGCACTGAAAGTTCCTAAGAGCACAGTGGCCTCCATAATCCTGAAATGGAAGACGTTTGGGAAGACCAGAACCCTTCCTAGAGCTGGCCGTCCAGCCAAATTGAGCAATCGGGGGAGAAACGCCTTGGTGAGAGAGGTAAAAATAGAACCCAAAGATGACCGTTGCTGAGCTCCAGAGATGGAGATGTGAGAAAGTTCTAGAAAGTCAACCATCACTGCAGCCCTCCACCAGTTGGGGCTTTATGGCAGAGTGGCCCGACGGAAGCCTCTCCTCAGTGCAAGACACATGAAAACCCGCATGGAGTTTTCTTAAAAAAAAAAAAAAAAAAAAAAAAAAAAAACACCTGAAGTACTCCAAGATGGTGAGAAATAAGATTCTCTGGTCTGATGAGACCAAGACCGAAATCTTTGGCCTTAATTCTAAGCGGTATGTGTGGAGCAAACCAGGCACTGTTCATCACCTGTCCAATACAGTCCCAACAGCGAAGCATGGTGGTGAAGCATCATGCTGTGGGGGTGTTTTTCAGCTGCAGGGACAGGACGACCGACTGGTTAGAGCGTCTGCCTCACATTCCTGAGGACCGGGGTTCAACCGGGGTCCACAAACGGCGAAGGCGGAAACAGAAACGGGGCAAGCGCTGAGGTATCCGAGCTAGGCTTGCGGCTAAACCACACAAGCTGGCTATTCCCTCAATCGTGTTCGCCAATGTACGCTCTCTGGACAACAAGCTGGATTACATTCGACTGCTCCACTCTACTCGTAAAACTGTGGGAGAGTGCTGTGTTTTTGTCATCTTATAGACCGCTGGTTAAAGTCTCCCAACCAGTTAGGAACAGGTCTGAGTGTGGCCAGAAGGGTCCCTTGAGACACTTAAAGACTGTTTTGCCACCACAGACTGGACCATGTTCAAACAGGCTGCCACCTACAACTCTATCACAGACCTCCAGGACTACACAATGACTGTTACTGCCTACATCACCAAGTGCATGGATGATGTCACCACCACTAAGCCCATCACTGTCCGTGCTAATCAGAAGCCATGGCCGTCGGGGGAGGTCTACAGACTATTGAAGGTCCGTAACGCGGCTTTTAGGTCTGGGGATGAGGAGGACCTGAGGATGTCCTGTAGCATCAGGGAGGCCCAGAGGGAGTACTCCAGGAAGATCGCCCACCGCTTCAGTGACAGCAGTGACACCAGGAGTCTATGGCGAGGTATTCAGACCTTTACAGACGATAAACTCTCACCACAGAACTGTAACAGCTCCACCTCCCTGCTAAATGAGCTGAATGACTTTAATTGTTCGCTTTGCGGCACACAACAGCAAGACTCCACCCCCTTCTGCTGACCAAGTGCTGACACTGACACGGGACAGCGTGAACAGATCTGCTGATAGAATCAACACACGTAAAGCCCCGGGCCCAGATAACATACCTGGTCATGTTCTGAGGGACTGTGCAACTGAACTCACAGATGTCTTCACGGACATCTTCAACACCTCCTTGAGTCAGGGTGTTGTCCCCACATGCTTCAAAGCCACCACCATCATCGTGGTACCGAAGAAGTCGTCGCTCTCCTGTCTCAATGACTACCGTCCGGTAATCACATAAAAATAGCTGTTCACACCAGTACTGTGTGAAAACTAGATGCACCAGTGCCCTGGAGCAGCCTGGCTAATGGACGTGCCTATGTGGTAGCCATGTTGGCAGGGGCGACGTTCCCATAGAAGACAGGACAATGAAATTAAGTCGTAACTTGCTCATTTCTCAACCGATTTTCACGAGGGTTACTGTTTTTTCAACGCCAAGACTCATGCAATCAGTGCACATTTGAAAAATGACAATAAATTATCAAAATGATGAAAAGAAATGTGCAGCCAATTGACCAACAGCAATTCATCTTTCAAATGACAATATGGTGTCCCACTTTCAGATTTTTTTACTTTTTGTTCCTGAACAGAAAAAGACAGCATTCCCTGGGTCGGTTTGTTGTCCCAAAATCAACTAATGTATTCGAAAAGAAACAGACAAAAGGGGAAAAAAACCCACCTGAATCCGAATTTTCCCATGATATTATGACTGTGGTCCCGGTGTCTTGAGATCATTAAAAAGCTCCTCTCATGTAGTTCTGGGCTGATGCCGAACCTTTCTCATGATCATTGATACCCCACAAGGTGAAATATTTCGAGGAGCCCCGGACCAAGACAGATTGACAGTCATTTTGTTTATTCCATTTTCTACTTGTAATTATTGCACCAACAGTTGTCTCCTCACCCAGCCTCTTACCAATGGTCTTGTAGCCAATTCCAGCCTTGTGCAGGTCTGTAAGCTTGTCGCTCATGTCCTTACAAAGTTCTTTGGTCTTGGCCATGATGGAGAGGTTGGTGTCTGATTGATTGATTCTGTCGACGTGTCTATATACAGATAATAAGTTGAGAAGGGTGCATTTCATACAGCTGACGAGTTAAGTTTAGGAGTACTTTCTTAAAGTGAGAGGACGAGTCTGTGGAAGCCAGTATTCTTTATTGCTGGTAGGGGATCAAATACTCATTTCACTTAGTGAAATGCAAATACAGTTTTTAAAAAAAATGTTTTTTTTTTTTAACTTTTCTTAAATGTGATTTTCTGGATTTTATTTGTCTTTCTCTCACTGTTAACATAAACCTACCATTAAATTATAGACCGCTTATGTCTTTGTCAGTGGGTGAACTTAAAAAATAATGATTTCTGCCACTCTTATCTTATAATTTAATATTTTTGAATGAATTAAATTCTTGTTATTATTAGCCAATTATGCCTCATTCTGAATGCAATGCATATTTTTCATGCAGTGTATCACAAACTATGCTTGTCAGTACGGTATCAGTGATGATCATCATTCTGATCACTCCAAATTTTCTTCTTTGTCTGTTCCTATCAAGGCTCTTCGGTCTGAAGGACATTATCAAACCTGGAAACTGCTCTACACCATATGACTTCAACTTTAATGCTGAATATGACTGGCCAGTTTATATCAACCCAGGAATACTCTTCCTTCTTTACATTATCTCAGCAATGGTTCTGAAAACAGGATGTCATGGAACACTTCACCAGGTATCTGTTTGCCTTGCCTTCTCTTTCTGGCTGAAAATTGAAATGAAATTTAGAGTATTTGATCAGTTTGCATGGATTAAAAGTTTGTAATTCTATGTCAGTCTTTAAACTTTATGCAATTATGTGTCATCGACGTGTCCCTGGGCGAGACACTTAACCCACATTGCCGATGAAAGAATGTGATTGGATGTTTGGTAGTGGTTGGAGGGGCCATAGGCACAGAATGGCAGCCACGGTTCCGTCAGACAGGCAACTGTGGCTTCACAAGTAGCTTACCCCCAATAGGGTGTGACTATGGAGTGAATGAATAGTGTGTGCAATTGTAAATCGTCTTTGAGTGCCTTGAAAAGTGCTGCCTAAATGTTATGCATTATCCAGTGCAGTGTAAGCTGGGCGGTGGCAGAAGGCGGCGATCCGATCCCCGGCTACAGAAGTTGGCTCTAGGGTGGTGGAATGTCACCTCTCTGGCAGGGAAGGAGCCCGAGCTGGTGTGTGAGGTCGAGAAGTTCCGACTAGATATAGTCGGACTCGCCTCCACACACAGCTTGGGCTCTGGTACCAGTCCTCTCGAGAGGGGTTGGACTTTTTTCCACTCTGGAGTTGCCCACGGTGATAGGCGCCGAGCAGGTGTGGGTATACTTATTGCCCCCCGGCTTGGCACCTGGACGTTGGGGTTCACTCCGGTGGATGAGAGGGTAGCCTCTCTCCGCCTTCGGGTGGGGGGACGGATCCTGACTGTTGTTTGTGCCTATGCACCAAACAGCAGTTCAGAGTACTGTAATAAGAGTGAGACCTGGAAGGGCGTGATCGGGAGGAACACCCCCCCCCCCCCGATCAGAACCCGAGTGGTGTTCTGTTATTGGACTTTTGTGCTCATCACGGATTGTCCATAACGAACACCATGTTCAAGCATAAGGGTGTCCACACGTGCACTTGGCACCAGGACACCCTAGGTCGCAGTTCGATGATTCGACTTTGTGGTCGTGTCATCGCATCGGACTTGCGGCCGCATGTCTTGGACACTCGGGTGAAGAGAGGGGCGGAGCTTTCAACTAATCACCACCTGGCGGTGAGTTTGCTCCGATGGTGGGGGAAGATGCCGGTCCGACGTGGCAGGCCCAAACGTATTGTGAGGGTCTGCTGGGAACATCTGGCAGAATCCTCTGTCAGAAGGAGTTTCAACTCCCACCTCCGACAGAACTTTGCTAATGTTCCGGGGGAGGCGGGGGACATCGAGTACGAGCGGACCATGTTCCGCGCCTCCATTGCTGAGGCGGCCGACCGGAGCTGTGCCCGTAAGGAGGTCGGTGCCCGTCGTGGTGGCAATCCCCGAACCCGTTGGTGGACATCAATGGTGGGGGATGCCGTCAAGTTGAAGAAGGAGTCAGTCTTTTTTGGCCGGTGGGACTCCTGAGGCAGCTGATGGGTACCGGCTGGACAGCAGAATGCAGCTTTGGTGGTCCCTGAAGCAAAAACTCGGGTATGGGAGGAGTTTGGTGAGGCCACGGAGAAATAATTCCGGACGGCTTTGAGGAAATTCTGGTCCGCCATCCGGCATCTCAGGAGAGGAAAGCAGTGCACCACCGACATTGTGTATAGTGGGGATGGGCCGCTGCTGACCTTGACTCGGGACGTTGTGAGTCGGTGGGGAGAATACTTGGAAGACCTCCTCAATTCCACCAACACGCCGTCCCATGAGGAAGCAGAGTGTGGGTTCTCTGAGGCGGGCTCTCCTATCTCTGGGTTTGAGGTCACCGAGGTGGTTAAAAAGCTCCTCGGTGGCAAGGCCCCCGGGGGTGGATGAGATTCGCCCGGAGTTCTTAAAGGCTCTGGATGTTGTGGGGTTGTCCTGGTTGACACGCCTCTGCAACATCGCATGGACATCGGGACAGTGCCTCTGGATTGGCAGACTGGGGTGGTGGTCCCCCTTTTTAAGAAGGGGGACCGGAGGGTGTGTTCCAACTACATTGGGATCACACTCCTCAGCCTCCCTGGAAAGGTCTATTCAGCGGTGCTGGAGAGGAGGGTCCGTCGGGAAGTCGAATCTCTCTCTCGAAGTCAAATCTCTCTCTTGAACCCCCTGATACGGGCTGTTCAGTCCTTGTATGACTGGAGTCAGAGTTCGGTCCGCATATCTGGCAGTAAGTCGGACTCGTTCCCGGTGAGGGTTGGACTCCGCCAAGGCTGCCCTTTGTCACCGATTCTGTTCATAACTTTTATGGACAAAATTTAAAGGCGCAGCCGAGGCGTAGAGGGGGTCCAGTTTGGTGGCCTCAGTATTGCATCTCTGCTTTTTGCAGATTATGTGGTTCTGTTGGCTTCATCAAGCCGTGACCTCCAACTCTCACTGGAGCAGTTCTTTCGGTTCGTGACCGAAAGAACAAGATCCCGGATACAAGCGGCCGAAATGAGTTTCCTCAGCAGGGTGTCCGGGCTCTCCCTTAGAGATAGGGTGAGAAGCTCGGTCATCCGGGAGGATCTCAGAGTAGAGTCGCTGCTCCTCCAGATCGAGAAGAGCCAGATGAGGTGGCTGGGGCATCTGATCGGATGCGTCCCGGACGCCTCCCTGGTGAGGTGTTCCAGGCACGTCCCACCGGGAGGAGACACCGGGGACGACCCAGGACACGCTGGAGAGACTACGTCTTTTGGCTGGCCTCGGAACGCCTCGGTATCCCCCCGGAAGAGCTGGATGAAGTGGCTGGAAGAGGGAAGTCTGGGCGTCCCTGCTAAAGCTACTGCCCCCGCAACCCGACCTCGGATAAGCGGTAGAAGATGGATGGATAGATGGAGGCTCAACTTCAAAATTTAATGTTTATTATGCACTATAATCATAAAAATAAGCACACAAGTCAACTTACCCTCGTTGTTGGTGACATCATGTCACACAGCTGAACACGGCACCTGACGAGAGCGGGATGGGAGGAAGCCCAGGTAGTTAGACGGTCTGCACTGCCCCATTCACTAGTATCAAGTTATCCACGAAGCCATGTTGTCTCTGGTGAAAGTTCACAAAACTATCCGTCGTAAAATGCGCACCGCAGAGTCGGGTGGTGGTGTTGATGTTCAGCTTGCCATCTGCGAGCGTCTTCAAAAAGTCAATCCATCGCTTTTTTATTCACGAGTATTCAATTTACCCACCAAGACGTTGTCTCTGGTCAAAGTTTACAAAACTATCCGTCATAAAATGTACACTTCGGCGTCAGGTGGTGGTGTTGTTGGTGTCTAAAGTGCTGGAGACAGCGCTATTGTGAAGAATTGAGAGGTAGGTCCTGTTTACTGATCAATTTAGTTTTTAACAGAAACACAAAACTGATTTATGTATATTTGCACTAAAGGAGCTTGAGATAAATACAACAGGCAAAACTCTACAATATTCATTTGCTACATTCATCTTTGATCTTGTTCATCATGAGAAATTAGTTTTAAAATTGACAAAAAGTGGGATCCCTGGCTTTTGAATTAGAATCTTGCTATATTGGTACTCACATCAGACAATGAGAGTGAGGTGAGGGAATATGACATCTTTTCCCTTTCATGTGTCCAATCGTGTCCATCAGGGAAGAATTCTGTCTCCCTTTCTTTTTAACGTGTATATGAATGATTTATCTCTGACTTTAAATGTTAGCGATACGGGATCTAGGATTGGTGACGTACGAATCAACCACCTGATGTATGTAGGTGATCGGGTCATTTTTAGCCCATGTAGCGCTAGCTCCAGCAGTTTATATGGGAATATGCACAGAGTATGGTGCTGATTTTTATATAAAATACAACGCTAAAAAGACCAAGATCATGATTGTCAGAAGTAGAGAACACTGGCAATCAAACTTTCTTGACTTCAGTCTGTCTGGCAATACACTCAGTGTGCGCAGTGAGATCACACATTTGTATTTGTATTCATAAAAATTAGAATATTTAAGTTTATATATTTCCATAATTCCATTAAAAAAGTTAAACTTTCATAGATTATAGATTCAGGGCCCACAATTTAAAGTATTTTTTGGTTTATTTTTACATAATTTGGACTTCCAGTTCATAAAACCCACAAAATCAGGAATTCAAAAACTTTGAATACTGTGAAGAAATCAGCCCAAATTTTGCAGGCCATAAATGTTTCAAACGGAGTGTCACACACCTGCACAGGTTTCCCCAGGTTTCATTAAATCGATTCAGTTTGGTTCAGTTGTCTCAGTTGGGTTCAATATGGAGAAGACTGCAGACTTGACAACTGGCCAGAAGACCAATTATACCCTCCATAGGATGGGTAAGCTACAAAAGTTCATAGCTAAGGAGGCTGGCTGTTCACAGAGTGCTGTGTCCAAGCATATCAATGGAAAGTCGAGTGGAAGAGCAAAATGTGGCAGAAGATGCACCAGCAAAAGAGATGACCGTGGGCTCCAGCGGATTATTAAGCAAAAGATTCAAGAATCTAGGAGATATCCAGAAAGAGTGGAATGAGGCGGGAGCCACAGCTTAAAAAAACACCACATTCAGACGCATCCGGGAGATGGGCTACAACTGTCTGGTTCCTCGGTTCAAGCCATTTCTTAGCCTGAGCTAACGTAGGAAGCGTCTCAACTGGGCCAAGAAGAAGAAGGACTGGAATGTTGGCCAGTTGTCCAAGGTCCTCTTTTCCTATTAAAGTGTGCCTTTCATTAAGGAATCAAGGTCCAAGGGTTTGGGGGAAGACAGGTGAAGAACAGAACCCAAGCTGCTTGAGGTCCAGTGTGAAATATCCACAGTCCGTCATGATTTGGGGTGGAATGTCCAGTGCAGTGCAACTCTGCTTTCTTAAATCCAAGGTCACCACAACAGTCTATCAGAATATTTTAGAGGACTTCATGATTCCTTCTGCTGAGGATCTGTATGGAGAAGCAGATTTCATCTTCCAGCAGGACCTGGCCCCTGCCCATATGACCAGAAGCCCCAAAACCTGGTTTGATGCCCATGTCATCACAGTGCTTGACTGGCCAGCCACCTCGATGGATCTAAACCCCATTGAGAATCTACGGGGTATTATCAAGAGGAAAATGAGGAGCACCATACCCAAAAACAAAGAAGAACTGACAGTAGGCATCAAGGAAATCTGGGTTTCACTAACTCCCAGGCAATGCCACAGGCTGATTGCCTCAATGCCACGGTGCATCGAGGCAGTGATTCAAGCAAAGGGATTCCCCACCATGTATTCAAGATTAACATATCGTTTTGAAAGTACTATATTTTGATTGATTTTATGTGACTCTAGTTCTTTTTTTTTTTTTCTCCCAAAACTGGGAAGTAAATACAAATTCAAAGAAATACTTGAAATTGTTTCAATTGTGGAAGTATTCGAAAACTCACAGTTTATAATGACAGCATGAGGCTGCTGCTAAGAGCCTGGAGAAGCTCCAGTGCAAGCCAGATGTTTGTTAGTGTCGGGGTACCTGCTTTGCTTGCTGTACATGATCTGATGTGCAGATTTACGTGGAGGTCAGTAGGGTTAGAAAATGACTTAATCAATGCTTTTGTTAACCCTGTATGCAGTTCTGTCAGATTTTATTTAAGACAGTGGAGCCACTGGAAAACATGGTTTTATGTTGGATACTGAATAGGCATTCTTCCTCGTATTCTTCTTGTTCAAGTTCTTCTTGTTGTTCTTATTATTATTCTCATTATTATTAGTATTGTTGTTTTAAAAAAAATAATAATTTCATGTTACTCTTTTCAATTGTTTTCTTTACTCTGTGATATGGATCCCTGTGGGTCTGAAATAAAGAATAAAGTATTTGTATACCGGACTTTACCAGTAGTCAAGAGGGCTGATGAAATAATCCCAGACATCAAGCTGTGGTCTCCAGAGAGCATTGACAAGTTACAGTTTGCAATAGTCCATTAAAATCAATGTGGTGAAGGAGATGGTTTCAACATACAGCGGTGACTTGAGATACAAGTTTAATTTGTTCCGTGACCACGCTTCTAACTCAAAACACGAGTATCTAACATCATCTTTTTTCATTTAAAATAAATGGAAATGTCATTAATCCATTTAAACCGCCTAAAAAAAACCTAACAGAAATTGTATAATGTGTTTAAAAAAAAAAGAAAAGAAAATAGAACTCTGCAATATTGTACTCCATATAAAAATGGAGTAACAAAATAATTAAATAGAATGTAAAACACTGAACAGTTTGTGCATCCTGATTTAATGGTTTAATTCAATTCATTCTGCTGCGCCTTCTGGTGTGTCAGCCTTGGCCACCCGGGTTAGGAAAACACCGTTATACAGATAAACAAAGCAGAGTGTCTCTTCATTTGTCTGTATTCGCATTGTCACTATTCTCAGCGACTCGATAAACGTTTTTTTTTTTTTTTTTTTTATTTTTTTTTTTTGCAACACCGTATTTGTTGTAAAAATTAGATAATCAAGGCTAATTATTAGCATGTCAATGGCTAGCATTAAGCTACCGGGTGTTGTTTGGTTGTTTTAAATATGCAACGTAATTCTCCGTTTTATGTTTAGTTTGATTGGCAGTGTCCTTAAACAGCTTGAGGCCTCATCTTTTTGAAGAACTGTTCACTATTTGACGAAGTGCTGCTGATTGTGAAGTGAGATGAGTTGCGTTTACTGCCGTCACACAGCGCTCGGATCTCAAGTTTGTGCTTGCAAGTCAAAGCAAAAAATCGGTCAAATGACCGCTGGTGTCTCAAAATTCAAGGGTCACTCTTGTCTCAAAGCACCACTGTATACTATATCTTCTTTTGTGTGGACAGAATTATTCCCCAAAAAAGCAATCACATCATCAAAAACCCTCCCAGGCCACTGACTCCCTCGCCCCTGGTGACCTCCAACTTGTTGTACTGGCCAATCGATAACGGTGCGGAGGGGGGGCATTTCCGCCGAAAGTAATGACCGTCCCAAAAGTATGCACTCTGTGCAATGCCCCTAGATTACACCACTCTGCTTGATCGGCAACGCCGGACTTCCAGACATTGCGCCCGCCCACCCTCGACTTGAGTTTGGCACCTGTGTTAACATGCTCAGTGAATGTCACAGGATTTTCTGACGTCTCACGTTACATCATGCATGGTTTAAGATCCAAGTTTTCTTTGACTTTTTATTTAACTCCAATTTATAATTCAGACGTTTTGGAGATGGTATTATAGTTTATCATTGTACCCCCACCCCTTTCCTTAGGATGAAGACAAGCAGCAGCAGCTCAAAACTGCAAATGAGGAGGAGATGGTGGAGTTGAGCTCCTGGAATCAAAAGAGTGATGACTGTGAAGATGACACGCAGGTAAATTCATGACTATATTTGCATTTGTAATTTTAAACATTATTCAGTTTTTATTGGACAATTCAAATCTGTGATGATTTAAGGACCGGTTTTCTGTTACCGTGTAACAACAGATCAAGGCTGGGAAGAACCGATCGAAGCCGCATGGCTGGCTTCTATGATTGGGGGGGGGGGGGGGGCGCCGCCATTCTCACGGCTCGGCGTACGCTCGCGCACGTGTTGGCAACAAAGGGGGGGGGTTGGCCGAAGCCGTCCCGCAGGTGGGGAGATGTTAGCCAGGAAGGGCAGTGAGCCAAGAAGACGAGCGAGAAGGTGGAAGTTAAGGGTTAAATACCCAGGGGGCGTGTCTCAGGGACAGGAAGTGGAGAAGACCACACCCATCAGCTTATTACAGAGGATCAGAAAGCGGACGCAAAAGTGGAGTTGGTTTCATTATTGATAAACCTATCGACAATTACGTTACCTGCGTCAAAAGTATTTCTGACAGAATCGCCACATGTACCATCTCTATTAGAAAGTGTTACTCGCTTCAATTGAAATATCTATCCATCCATCTATTTTCTGAGCCGCTTCTCCTCACTAGGGTCGCGGGCGTGCTGGAGCCTATCCCAGCTATCATCGGGCAGGAGGCGGGGTACACCCTGAACTGGTTGCCAGCCAATCGCAGGGCACATACAAACAAACAACCATTCGCACTCACATTCACACCTACGGGCAATTTAGAGTCTGCAATTCATGCATGTTTTTGGGATGTGGGAGTGCCCGGAGAAAACCCACGCAGGCACGGGGAGAACATGCAAACTCCACACAGTTGGGGCTGGGGATTGAACCCCGGTCCTCAGAACTGTGAGGCTGACGCTCTAACCAGTCTATTAGCAATCAAACAGTCATGGGTGACTTTGACGCCAGTATTGGCCTCAATTCTGGCAAGAAATCAATTGGATCCTACGCAATGGGATCAACAGACGAAAGAGGAGAACGCTTTATAGAATTTGCTGAACAATAAGGCTTATAGTTTATCAATTCATTCTTTAACAAGAAATGGAACAGAAAGTGGACATGGATAAGCCCCAAAGGTAACACTAGCATCATAGACTACTTCTTGTCCAACGACAAAGGTATATTTACGGATTGTACTGCCCTAAACAAATTTGACATTGGAAGTGACCTCAAATTCGTTCGGGTGAAAGTCCAAATAAACTGCCAATTTGAACAAAAGAAATTTCTGAAGAGCAAGTTTACCAATCTAATCTTAATTCAAGAAAGAAGCGACGAGTTTCAAATATGTTTGGCTAATCGCTCAAAAGCTCTTGTAACGCTGGAAGACAGATTTGTCAACACACAACGAGGAAATTGTAAACGGCATCGTTCAAACATAAAGTAGCGCCATCAACGAGAAAGACGACAGCATCCAGAATATCTAAAGCTACTTTAGAATTCATGAAAAAGCGACGAGAAATGAAGAAAAGGGGAAGCATTATCAACAAAAGTGATTATGTTGAATTGTGCAAGACGATTCGGAAAAAGCCGAGAAGAATTGAGAACTTCCAACGTTCGGCTTGTTCAGAAAACGCTTGAAGCTGGACATGGAATAAAAAACATTAAATGCGCACAAGAAGAAGATTTTTTTAAAATAGCAGATGGAACGATATGTCACAGGCGCCAAGAAATCATACGAGACTAACCTATACAGTGACCCTCAATGCATGATTACAGGAACGCTAGAAGCAGACCCAGTTCCATGTATCCCGAATGAAGAGGCTGAAAACGCTATTAATTCACTTAAGGCTGGAAAGGCTTGTGGTCTGGATACAATTTCGGTTGAAATGCTGAAAGCAGGAGGCAACTAACTTCAGAAGATCCTTGTTAAACAGTGGATGGAAAATAGCTGAAATATGTAGTCTCTCCAGCGTGTCCTGGGTCGTCCCCGGGGTCTCCTCCTGGTGAGACGTTCCCGGAACACCTCACCAGGGAGGCGTCCAGGAGGCATCCGAATCAGATGCCCCAGCTACCTCATCTGGCTTCTCTCGATGTGGAGGAACAGCGGCTCTACTCTGAGATCCTCCCGGATGACAGAGCTTCTCCCCCTCTCTCTAAGGGAGAGCCCGGACACCCTGCGGAGGACACACATTTCGGCCCCCTGGATCTTGTTCTTTCGGTCAAGACCCACAGCTTGTGACCATAGGTGAGGGCAGGAACATAGATCGACCGGTAAATTGAGAGCTTCGCCTTGCGGCTTAGGTTCTTCTTTACCACAACGGACCGATACAAAGTCTGCATCATTGCGGACGCTGCACCGATCCGCCTGTCGATCTCCCGTTCCATTCTTCCCTCCCTCGTGAACAAGACCCCAAGATACTTGAACTCCTCCACTTGGGGCAGGATCTCATCCCCGACCTGGCGAGGGCACGCCACGCTTTTCCGACTGAGGGCCATGGTCTCAGATTTGGAGGGAGCTGATTCTCATCCCAGCCGCTTCACACTCTGCTGCGAACTGCTCCAGTGAGATCACGGATTGATGAAGCCATAAGAACCACATCATCAGTTGCAATACTGAGGCCACCAAACCGGACCCCCTCTTCGCCTTGAAATTCTGTCCATAAAAGGTATGAGCAGAATTGGTGACAAATGGCAGCCTTAACAGAGTCCAGCCCTCACCGGAAACGACCACCTCCCCAGTCTGCCAATCCAGAGGCACTGTCCACGCGATGTTGCTGAGGCGTGTCAACCAGGACAGCCCCACAACATCCAGAGCCTTTAGGAACTCCGGGCGAATCTCGTCCACCCCCGGGGAGGAGCTTTTTAACCACCTCGGTGACCTCAACCCCAGCGATAGGAGAGCCCGCCTCAGAGAACCCTCATGGGAAGGCGGTGGAATGTCTGTGGAATTGAGTAGGTCTTCGAAGTATTCTCCCCACCGGCTCACAACGTTTCGAGTCGAGGTCAGCAGCGCTCCATCCCTACTATACACAGTGTTGATGGTGCACTGCTTCCCCCTCCTGAGACGCCGGATGGTGGACCAGAATTTCCTCAAAGCCGTCCGGAAGTCTTTCTCCATGGCCTCACCGAACTCCTCCCATGCCCGAGTTTTTGCTTCAGCGACCACCAAAGCTGCATTCCGCTTGGCCAGCCGGTACCCATCAGCTGCCTCAGGAGTCCCACAGGCTAAAAAGGCCCGATAGGACTCCTTCAGCTTGACGGCATCCCTCACCGTTGGTGTCCACCAACGGGTTTGGGGATTGCCGCCACGACAGGCACCAACCACCTTACGGCCACAGCTCCGGTCGACTGCCTCAGCAATGGAGGCACGGAACATGGTCCACTCGGACTCAATGTCCCCCGCCTCCCCCGGAACATGAGCAAAGTTCTGTCGGAGGTGGGAGTTGAAACTCCTTCTGACGGGATTCCGCCAGACATTCCCAGCAGACCCTCACAATACGTTTGGGCCTGCCACATCGGACCGGCATCTTCCCCCACCATCGGAGCCAACTCACCACCAGTTGGTGATCAGTTGACAGCTGCGCCCCTCTCTTTACCAGAGTGTCCAAGACATGCGGCCGCTAGTCGGATGACACGACCCCAAAGTCGATCATCGAACGGCGACCTAGGGTGTCTTGGTGCCAAGAGCACGTGTGGGGACACCCTTATGCTTGAACATGGTGTTCGTTATGGACAATCCGTGATGAGCACAGAAGTCCAATAACAGAACACCGCTCGGGTTCTGATCGGGGGGACCGTTCCTCCCAATCACGCCCTTCCAGGTCTCACTGTCATTGACCACGTGAGCATTGAAGTCCCACAGCAGAAAGATGGAATTCCCAGCGGGAGCGCTCTCCAGCACCCCCTCCAAGGACTCCAAAAAGGGTGGGTACTCTGAACTCCTGTTTGGTGCATAGGCACAAACAACAGTCAGGACCCGTCCCCCCACCCGAAGGCGGAGGCAGGCTACCCTCTCGTGCACCAGGGTGAACCCCAACATACAGGCGCCGAGCCGGGGAGCAATAAGTATACCCACACCTGCTCGGCGCCTCTCACCGTGGGCAACTCCAGAGTGGAAGAGAGTCCAAGCCTCTCGAGAGGACTGGTACCAGAGCCCAAGCTGTGCATGGAGGCGAGTCCGACTATATCTTGTCGGAACTTCTCGACCTTACACACCAGCTCGGGCTCCTTCACTGCTAGAGAGGTGACAGCCAGCTTTTGTAGCTGGGGATCGGATCGCCAAGGTCCCCGCCTTCGGCCACCGCCCAGCTCGCACTGCACTCGACCCCTATGGCCCCTCCCACAGGTGGTGAGCCCATGGGAAGGGGGACCCACGTTACCCTTTCGGGCTTTGCCCGGCCGGGCCCCATGGGTGCAGGCCCGGCCACCAGGCGCTCACCATCGAGCCCCACCTCCGGGCCTTGTTCCAGAGGGGGGCCCCGGTGACCCGCGTCCGGGCAAGGGAAACCTGAAACCATATATTGTACTCGTCATAGGGGTTTTTGGAGCCGTGCTTTGGTCCCTCACCTAGGACTTGTTTCCCATGGGTGACCCTGGCAAGGGCATAAAGCCCCAGACAACTTAGCTCCTGGGATCATTGGGACACACAAACCCCTCCACCACGATAAAGTGACGGCTCTAGGAGGTGTTAACTTGTTAAATTATTTTGAAAGTTTGGTTAATCTAATGAATTTTGCCAAATGCTGCCAGATCTCGTCCGATTTCAGAAGCCAAGCAGGGTTGGTCCTGGTTGGTACTTGGATGGGAGATAGCCTAGGAATACCAGGTGCTGGGGTTGGGCAGTAGGCCAATCACCTGCTCCCGTAAAAAACTACAGATTACAGAAACCGCAATTGCGGCCTAATGTGCCTCATGGCATTGAGACCTCTATGAATTACAAATGGTGATGACTTTGGGTGCAAATTTAAAAAAAGAGCCAAATACATTGGGTATACAGGAGCTGTTTGTCTTTTGTCAAAGTTGTAAAGGTGCAAAAAAATTCACAGCCTGAAACAACAGTCAATTAATAAACCTGCTCGTGAGTGAGTGTAAGGACCCGTAAGTGACCAGAAGGTCGTGCCGGTGGCTTAAAAATATAACGTGCGTTGCAGGAGTGACTTGTACCAGTTGTCACGTTATAATTCTTAAACTGATGGAAAATCAAAGGCACAAAACTTCAATTATACAACCATAGTGGTGACGTTTAAGGAAAACGAGTGAAAATGGAATGCTTTAAAATGAGTAAACAGCAATAACTTGCGGTAGCGTGTAAGCACAGTAGCTCCAGTTAGCGGCTATGCTATTTAGCTGGGAGCCAGCAAGGAGGCGTTGTGAACATTGTTATTGACGCTATCTGTCAGTGCGGTTGTTAGGCTAGGCATGACAGCTAGCTGAAGAGTGACCGGAGGGAAGCGGACACAAAAAGCTTTGAGCAGCACCGAGCAGCACAAACAGCACACGGCGGTGCGGCAGACACAAGGAACATGTTTATTAGTTCAGGGGTAACAAAACGATCTTTTGAACACGAGGACTTACCACGTGTTCGTTAGCTACAGAAGCTGGCTCTACGGACGTGGAATGTAACCTTTCTGGCAGGGAAGGAGCCCGAGCTGGTGTGTGAGGTAGAGAAATTCCGACTAGATATAGACAGTCTCGCCTCCACACGGCTTGGGCTCTGGTACCAGTCCTCTTGAGAGGGGTTGGATTCTCTTCCACTCTGGAGTTGCCCACAGTGAGAGGCATTGAGAAGGTGTGGGGATATTTATTGCCCCCTGGCTCGGCGCCTGTACATTGGGGTTCACCCCAGTGGACGAGAGGGTAGCCTCCCTCCGCCTTCGGTTGGGGGACGGGTCCTGCCTGTTGTTTGTGCCTATGCACCAAATATCTGCTGGGGGACTTCAATGCTCACGTGGGCAACGACAGTGAGACCTGGAAAGGCGTGATTGGATCGAACGCCCCCCCCCCCCCCCCAATCAGAACCCGATTGGTGTTCTGTTATTGGACTTCTGTGCTCACCACGGATGGTCCATAATGAACACAATGTTCAAGCATAAGGGTGTCCACACCTGTTTTATTTACCTTGTGGATTTGAACAGCTCTATTATACACTACGTTGGTGTATATTCACCCGCAAGAAGTTGGGAGAGGGGGAGACGCGGACAGTTAGACTCGGCACAGCCTACGTCTTATCGAAGCGATTGCAGAGTGTCGCTTCAAAATACAAAGCACCATGGCAACATCTGCAAAGGCCAAATGCCAACTTAAAAATAAAAGCCCCACCAGTGGACATCAATGCATTGTTAGGCTTTTGCCTGGGAATATTCTCATTCACCCAGGCCATTTCCCTCTCAGAGGATTGAATCGATCACAATTGGACAAGCAGAATAGTCCGTTTGAGATCGATTCAATGTCCTGAAAATTATTATGGCTTTTATTTTGAAGTGTCTCTGTAGCTCTTCAAGGCTTCCAGCACGAGCTATGCTGCTGCGGGCATCGGCCAGCTGTCGCCGATAGCAGCCCAGCCGCCAGACCGACACTGGATGCTGTCCTTACCGCGGTTTATATTACCAACATATACTGTTTCCATCAACATCAACACAACACCATTCCGAAATCATGTTCAATCGCTACTTTAATACGCAATGGTTTGCGTTGTCGTTGATTAAATGGTATGGCTCTAGCTTGCGGGCATTGGCAGCTAGCAGCTAGCTACCCAAATGTTCAGTTCAGTAGTTGTTCAGTTCGATAGCCCGCGGAGTTCTTTTCCTGAGGCAGTTTAATAGGCGAAAATGAATCTGCACACTTACCTTTGATGCTACTTGCATATCTGATGTTGACCAATACTGTCCACTCATCTGCTTGAGAAGCATCTGCACCATTTGCACAATTGACATTGTCCCAGATTATCGCACTACTAGTCACTTTAAACTGCACACATTTCTTGAATTCACCGTGCCATTTGGACAATGGTCACTGTACCAGACTATTGTTCTATTAGTCATTTGAAACTGCTCTAATTGCTAGAGGACTTGGCATCATTTTGCACAATTGTAAAAAAATGTATATATATTTGTACCGGCATTACATTACTGGTAAACCTTTATTGCTCAGTGTGTGTTTTTATGTTTTTATGTCTCGAAAGTATTCTCTGTCAATTATTGTACTATAGCAGATCCAACTACTGGAGACAAATTCCTTGTGTGTTTTTGACATACTTGGCAAACTTGATTCTGATTCTGAAGAAATGTGCTCGTTTTCTGTCGCTGACGTCAGCAGGCTCACGCAGGGTTCGACCTGGGCACATGTGGGCACATCAAAATTTGGCTGAAAAATCAAAGATGCCATCAGAAAACAATCCTTAAATTACTACTGGGTCTGTTTTGGAGGGAATTTATTTTCTGCAGATGTCGTTTTTCAGTCCAGAACTATGGAATAATTGTCAGTGTTCACAGCATTAGAGAGGTCCTTTATGGGTACTGCTATTGTGTGTTGTCATCCAACAGAATTATTGTGGGAAACTGCGGTACTGTTATACTATGGAAAGTGGCCTTGATAAAACTGATGCTGATTTAACTTCATGTTTTATTGCACAACCTTTTGAGGTACTGCAATCAGACGAATATACTCAATAAGGCTTCTGCACCTTTTTGAAGCCTGTCTTCTGCAGACTGCATGTTGCATCTCCTTTCAAATATCTTCAAACAGGATTTAGATCAGGCCAGCCTTAGCCATTCTGGAGCGTTTTAGCTGGGTTTTTTCTTCTTGGTGTACTTCACTTTTGTTTTGTAAATATAGAGCTGATGTGACGTGCCCAAAAGCTGCATTTTGGTAAATTACAGCCTCATTTATTTATTTCAGGAATGTTTTGTTTTGTTTGTTTCTTAACGGAAGGTAACCAATAGTTTTATTCACTTGTGTGTATGGGGTTGTTGTTTTAACAGCTTCGACGTTATGGTGCAAAGAACAAAATCTCTGTTTTCAGACAGTCTTTCCGTGTGTGTGTATCAAGCCTAACAATATCGTTTGAGTTCCCCAATTTTTATGCAGGCATTTGTTTTCAGTGTACTGTTCACTTCACTTTTGACTTTTGGTCACTACCACCACATGTAATGAACCAAACCTGTGTGAGCAAATCGTAAAGGGTATACAGAGTGTAATCAAAAAAGGAGAATAATTCCATTGTGGTTTCAGTATGCTTGATCAAAGAATTGTCAATATCGAACCAATTTTTTTCCATATTTCGCAAAAATAAAGGAATTTGCCTCACTTGTACCAATACTTTTGGTGGGGAGTGTGTAGGTAATGTTTTTTTTTCGTCTGTCTCAGCTCATGGTCCTGTGTGTGGGAACAGAGCACAGTCGGGAAGAAACTGTTGCTGAAGAAGGTCCACCACAACTTGGTATGTATTTTAATTTACCCTGACAAGGCAAGTAACTCCCGTGTAGTGGAAATGGTGATTTTGTGTGACACTAAAACCCATTTTCCACCGTCTCAGTCATGTATTAACGTGTTGGCATGGTCCCAGGTATTGCCATCCTTAACGAGTTTTAACAAGGGTGCCCCTCTACCTATCAAACCTCAGCAATTTAAGGCAGAAGGTACTGCTTAAGTACTTAATTACTGTAATTAAATTACTTTTGTAACTGCTTACTTTATGTCTCTCTCCCTCCGTTTCTGTCAACTTCTTACAACCTTATTCTGACCCCTATTGTACCAATGCCACTCCCCTGGGGTTCTTATCCCCTTGGACATATTTTGCAAAACAGTAATCCCCTGCTATATTGCAGTTAAATTATTGTGGATTCAGTGCATCGTGGATTTTATTATTTTTTTTTATAGGTTAATGTAGTGCAGTTACTCACCTGCACATCTCTAATAGTTAGCTTTACTGGGTATATGATTTTAATGTGCCAGCTATGACTCACATAAGGTCAACTGGGTTCTTATTCTTAGCAGAAAAAGGAAACCTTACCTAGTAATCTCATGGCATACCTTTGGTAAGTCACCAAATTGCTGGAGGATACAAAGAACATGACTAGAAAACCACAAGCCACTGTCAGAGTTTCATGAAATAAATTCACAAATACCAACCTATAGCTAATACGACGGGAACAAATGCAAGTAAGGAGCAACATTTAGCTTTTTTGACAAGTACAGTACTGTACTTACAAAATATCACCGCAATAAATTCCTGGTTCCCATAATGCTTTTCGCTGACTATATTGCCAGGACTGTCAGTGTGAAGAACGGTACCAGTGCTGAAGGCAGGGAATTGCGCTTTCAGTGTTCACACGAGTGTTCATTTTGTTGACGAAACATTTTCATCATAGTT
Source organism: Phycodurus eques (assembly GCF_024500275.1). Taxonomy (NCBI): domain Eukaryota; kingdom Metazoa; phylum Chordata; class Actinopteri; order Syngnathiformes; family Syngnathidae; genus Phycodurus; species Phycodurus eques. Next base: position 28,347,119 of record NC_084535.1, read on the forward strand.
ATAGTCAACAACCTTTTTTCTGACTAAAACGAGACAAAGACTACGTAAGAATATATTTTCAAAGCTGTTGGATCACAATATTTCTGGTTTGAGCTACCAAAATAATGACGCGCGGCAAAACTTTGAACATTTGCTGGAAAAAACTGACGCCTGGTCCGGTTCGCTCGAACGTGACAAGCCCAAAAGTAAGGTATCCTCCTTCGCAACCCCACAAGGGGTCACTAACAAAGAACTACTTCACATGCTATCCTTGAGATCATCTGCAGCTTGGCAAATAATGCGAAGCAAGACCCACGGCAGCCCGAGCCCCTGCTTGGAGGCCACGTCCCGAGCTCGGCCAACCCGCCGTGATGGTCTGTTCTGACTCCGACGTCTGTGTGCATTCGGCTGATTCTCTATTTAGCAATGGCAAGCGTCCCGTCCAACAGAACGTGGGCAAGCACATAACCGACCACTGCGATGACCAGGTGACACCCGTTACTAAAATCAAAATTCGCGGACCAAAACCCCGTTCGACAATCCGACCTCGACAATCTCCGACCATGCACTGTGACTCACTGAATGACTCCAGCTACCTGTCAAACAAAAAAGACAAGCAGCCATTTCGGCATCTTCTAGATAAACTCACCGTTAATGACACATCAGGGAAATTTTACTTGACAACAACACTTGAACATACGTTCCAATATGACAGACTCGTGGATACTGCAGCAGACATCACTGTCATGTCCGAGGACGTGTTTGACCCACTCTGTGACACAGTACAACAAGACAGCCGTACACTCAACCTTCAACACTGTGAAATGACAATTCGCTCCCTTGCTTTGGTGAACACCGACTTAAGCTCGCGACTGTGGTTGCACTGGACAATAGGGCCACATTCCATAATTCATCCTGTGTTTGTGTGACCTGTCAAGTGAGTACCTTTGCTCATTGGACAAGATCTGTTACATCGTTTCAGGCCATTAATATATTATACGAGGCGCGAGATTTCTGCACAGGTGCGCCGGCCCCTGAAGCGGCCAGAACACAATAGAGAATCCTCCCAGTGCTGCGCTCTGAGTCTCCTGGATGCGCCGCCTCTGCCAAACGCATGGCTTCAACAGCATAGGACATGTGGGCATCGTCTCTTATCAGAGACCTCAGACTTCCTGTACACTTGTTCTGTACACCTTGCAAAGCGCACCTCGGTGCCATCTTTTTGGTTCACTTCTCAGCCGCTCGTGACTCCTCGCAGCGAGGGGGGGTCACACAAGACTCCGCCCACGATGCATTATGCATCGTGGGCGGAGGACAAAGGATGGTCAACACGGTGAGACTGGACCGGGCAAGCAAGCCCAGTCTCCGTGACAGCATCCCTGCTACGCCAAGTCCGCCAACGCTGACGCTCAACCAAGACACAGGTGAAACCAAACGCGCTGCTCCGCCGCAAACCACTAACATAACGACCAAAATAAAAGACATCCACGCGCCCCCATCGGGGACGTCTGTAGCCTTACTACTATCGATAGACAACTTCGGGAATTGCCGTCCAAAATCCAAACTACCCGACAACGCATGGCTAAAAAAATGGTCAATTCCTGGTTGCTAAGCAATCTGTTAAAAGTAGCCATTTTAGTTGTCAACATTTGCTGAATAATTTAAACCAAAATAGGCAGGCCATAACCACACTGTCGTCCTAACGGTTTATACTCACACACAGATTGCTGACATGTTGATAAACGACAGGCTATGTGAAATCGCGCCCTTTCTAGACAATTTTGCAAAAGATAGAATTCTCCCACATTTGGGACCCCTCAGCTCTACTAAAATCACCATGGCCCTGACAGGCCCCACCGATCCAGCCCATCTCAGGTCTTTCCTTACAAGCTCCATCCACAGCTCTGCATGCCAATCCTGAGTTCCAAAGAAAAAACCTTCTTGTCGCTGGCGCAATCAAAGATGCCCTCAAAGATGCCATGTTGCATAGTGAGGATGCCATTTGGTACCACCTACCATTCAGCAGTTACGACAGCCAAATTGTGATTTCTAAGTTTTGGCCCTGAAATGCTGGAACAAATTAAATTTGAAGGAACTCATTAGTGTTATTTTCTCGTTGTATTTTTCAGTTGTAGTTGTGTGTTTCATTAAATATACCATCAAATTCCACTTGTGGTCGTATTTTGTGTGTGTTCTGAATTTAAGTAAACTTTTGTAACCGAGGACTCAAAATGTCATAGACTGTCGCAACCTCCAGATTCTGAGACTGATTAAAAAGGTTTGCCGTCATTTCGTCTAAAGTTAAACTTGAAAAATTTGACGTGGTGGCCTTTTCGAGAAATTAGTTAATGAAATCAAAACGACGATAAACCGGAAGTAACACAAACGTCGATCCCGGCTTATTACTTTATCCTAAATTAATTACAATTCTTATTTCATACATAAACGCTACACAGGCATGGGCAAAACATGCAAAACTCCACAAAGGTAAGGCCGGATTCAATCCCGAGACCTCAGAACTGCGAAACACAATTGTGCTAAGCAGTCGTCCTCCATGCCGCCCGGACGCGCACAGCTTTTCAGACCAGCGAGGGAGGGTGAAAAAGAAGAGAAGAAGCTATCTTATCATCGTCCTTGGCAAAAAGCACATTCCAGAGAGAAGGGGAGAGATAGAGAGAAAGAGGGGGGGATGGGGAATGGGGAATAATGGCGTCCTTTTCATAACAAATCTGAATTCGGGGTGGTTAGGTACACCTTACCCGAATCTAAATGAGCAGCCTGTGCAGGACATCCATCCATCCATTTTCCGAGCCGCTTATCCTCACGGGCGTGCTGGAGCCCATCCCAGCTATCTTCGGGCAGGAGGCGGTGTACACCCTGAACTGGTTGCCAGCCATTCGCAGGGCACATATAAACAAACAACCATTTGCACTCACATTCACACCTATGGGCAATTTAGAGTCTTCAATTCACCTACCATGCATGTTTTTGGGATGTGGGATGAAACCGGAGTACCCGGAGAAAACCCACGCAGGCATGGGGAGACCATGCGAACTCCACACAGGCGGGGCCTGGGTTTGAACCCCGGTCCTTAGAACTGTGAGGCAGACGCTCTAACCAGTCGTCCACCGTGCCCTGTGCAATACAAACCAGGCACTGGCATGCACTACCACAGTTCCTCTCTGGGTACTCTGTCATTGGCTTTCTCTAGATCCACCAAGACACAATGTAACTCCTTCTGACCTTCTCTGTACTTTTCCATCAACATCCTCAAGGCAAATAATGCATCTGTGGTACTCTTTCTCGGCATGAAATCATACTGTTGCTCGCAAATACTCACTTCTGTCCTGAGTCCAGCCTCCACTACTCTTTCCCATAACTTCATTGTGTGGCTCAACAACTTTATTCCTCTGTAGTTCCCACAGCTCTACACATGACCCTTGTTCTTAAAAATGGGCACCAGTACACTTTTCCTCCATTCCTCAGGCATCTTCTCACCCGCTAGAATTCTGTTAAACAAGCTGGTCAAAAACTCCACAGCCACCTCTCCGAGATGCTTCCATACCTCCACAGGAATGCCATCAGGACCAACTGCTTTTCCACTTTTTCATCCTCTTTAAATCATTGCCACTTCCTGGTCCACCATACTTGCCTCTTCTACTCTCGCTTCTCTCTCATTTTCCTCATTCATCAACTCCTCAAAGTATTCTTTCCATCTGTTCAGTACACTACTGACACCAGTCAACACATTTCCATCTCTATCCTTAATCACCCTAACCTGCTGCACATCCTTCCCATCTCTGTCCCTCTGTCTGGTCAACCTGTATAGATGCTTTTCTCCTTCTTTAGTGTCCAACCTGGCATACATGTCATCATATGCCCTTTGTTTGGGCTTTTCCACCTCTACCTTTGCCCTACGTCGCATCTCAATGTATTCCTTTCGCCTCTCCTCGGTCCTCTCTGTCACCGACGGCAATGCCGTAAGGGTAGATCCCAAAAAAAAGGTCAGAACAATTTTAATTCAATGACCGAGCATGTGATGGCGAGACATACGAAACTAAAAAGGACTCACCACCAGAGAGAATCAAAAAACAGATAACGCAGGGAGACACGACAAAAGGTCCGTGTGGTATAATCATATAGAACCTAACTTTTGACAGCGGTCAGAACGGCGGCAAACACGGGGCAAAACGAGTGAAGGTGCGTCATCGATGTCAACGCCCACCTTTGCTCACCCAGACACTGCAACACAAAGAAAAACAATTTGAAACACAGGGCCATGACACTCTCAGTATCCCACTTCTTCTTAGCTAACCTCTTTCCTTGTATGATTTCCTGAACTTTGAGGTTCCACCACCAAGTCTCCTTCTCTCCTTTCCTGCCAGAAGATACACCAAGTACTGTCCTGCCTGCCTCTTTGATCAGTTTGGCTGCAGTGGTCCAGTCTTCTGCAAACTCCTCCTGTCCACCGAGAGCCTGTCTTACCTCTTCCGAAAAAGCCGCACAACACTCTTCCTTTCTCATCTTCTACCAAATCGTTCTCTGATCTGCCTTTGTCTTCTTAATCTTCCTCCCCACCACCAGAGACCTCTTACACACCACCATCCTATGCTGTCGAGCCACACTCTCCTCTACTACTACCTTGCAGTCAGTTACCTGCTTCAGATTACATTGTCTGCACAAGATATAATCCACCTGGGTTCCTCTACCTCTGCTCTTGTAGGTCACCCTATGTTCCTGCCTCTTCTGTTAAAAAAAAAAAAAAAAAAAATGCACCACAGCCATTTCCATCCGTTTTGCAAAGTCTACCACCATCTGTCGCGCAACGTTCCTTTCCTGGATGCCGTGCTCACCCATCACTTCTTCATCACCCCCGTTTCCTTCACCGACATCTCCATTACAATCTACACCAATCACGACTCTCTCTCTGTCTGGGATGAACAGAACTACTTCGTCGAGCTCCTTCCAGAATTTCTAATTCACTTCTAGGTCACATCCTACCCGTGGGACATAGCCACTAATCACATTACACATAACACCCTCAATTTCAAGTTTCAGCCTCATTGCTCGATCTGATACTCTTTTCACCTCCAAGACATTCTTAGCTCACTCTTCTTTTAAAATAACCCCTACTCCATTTCTCTTCCCATCTACACCATGGTAAAATAGTTTAAACCCTGGCCCAAAACTTCTAGCCTGATTGCCTTTCCACCTGCTGTCCTGGACACACAATATATCAACCTTTGTCCTCATCATCATGTCAACCAACTCCTGAGATTTTCCTGTCACAGTCCCAACATTCAAAGCCCCCAAATTGAATTCTAAGCTTTGTGCTTTCCTCTTCTCTTTTTGCCTAAAAGCCCGCTTTCTACCTCTCCCTCATCTTCGACCCACAGTTGCTGAATTTCTACTGGCGCCCTGCAGGTTAACAGTGCCGGGGGCGGACGTTGTTAACCTGGGCCACGACCGATCGGGTATGGAATTCCTGAGACGAACTCTCATATTTGTTTGGTAAAGTTTTAAGACGGATGCCCTTCCTGACGCAACCCTCTGCATTTATCTGGGCTTGGGACCGGCCTACAGTTTGTACTGATATACCTAATAGTTTGGTATAATATATGCAAAAAATGATTTTCTTTTTTGTTTTCAAATTTCTTTTATTGCATTGGGTTTTCTGAAAGGTAACCTCTGCAATAAAAGAGCGATTATTGGACTGCAAAAGTTAAGTACTGTAATTAAATGATTTTTGTGGCTTCTTACTTTATGTCTCTATCCCTCCCTGTCTGACAACTTTATACAACTTTCTTGTGACCCCTATTGTCCCAATTCCACCTGTTTCTTATCCCCTTGTACATATTCTTCAATACTCAACACAACCTTATTTAAGTCGCACTTTCACAACAGACACAGCTGTACTAAAGTGCTGATCACAAAACATATGATAATAAAATACTAATACAATCAAAACTAGCCAAACAAAATACTAGTTAGCTTAGTTGATAGGTGCTTTAATATGGAATGCATTATATCTCCATTATGGTGAAGTAGTGTTTTATGATGATCCAAACTGACAGCTGTATTTCTTTGACAGGTTTTGGTCTTGCAACTGGTGGTCAACCGACTGAAAGCCAATTTTTAATGCTGGGAAAGATGGTCATGCAGCAGAGTTATGTCTGTGCTCTGATAGCAATGATGGTAATTATTGGAATCAACCAATGTACTAAATGTATTAATAGAATACTCTATAATGAATGCCATAATGGATATACAGTGCTGCTTGAAAGTTTGTGAACACTCATGACATAGTCACTCTTTTTGTAAAAAAAAAACATTAAACTAACCTTGTTAAACATACATACAAATCCCAATTTGTAAAGCATACCTTCCAAATAGTAGACACACAAACAAAAAGAGATATATTTTCATAATTTAATCCAACAAACATGTTTTTTTTCCCCCGGCAAAAACTGACAATTGTACGTGTGCAAAAGTAGGGGGAAAGGATGCCGTCAAGCTGAAGAACGAGTCCTATCGGGCCTTTTTGGCCTGTGGGACTCCAGAGGCAGTTGATGCGTACCGGCTGGCCAAGCGGAATGCAGCTTTGGTGGTCGCTGAGGCAAAAACCAAACCGTGGGAGGAGTTTGGTGAGGCCATGGTAAACGACTTCTGGACAGTTTCAAATAAATTCTGGTCCACCATCCGACGTCTCAGGAAGGGGAAGCAGTGCGCCAGCAACACTGTGTATGGTGGGGATGGGCCGCTTCTGACCACAATTTGGGACATAGTGAGTCGGTGGGCCGCATACTTCTACTGGCATGCCTTCCCAGGACGAAGCAGAGTCTGGGGAGTCTGAGGCGGGTCCCCCTATCTCTGGGGTTGAAGTCACTGAGGTAGTTAAAAAGCTCCCCGGTGGCAAGGCCCCAGTGGTAGATGAGATCCGCCTGGAGTTCCTGAATGCTCTGGATGTTGTCGGGCTGTCCTGGTTGACACGCCACTGCAAATTCTCGTTGACATTGGGGACAGTGCCTCTGGATTGGCAGACCGGGGTTGTGGTACCTCTTTTTAAGAAGGGGGAGCGTAGGGTGTGTTCCATCTATAGGGGGATCACATTCCTCAGGTAAGGTATATTCAGGCTTTCTGGAGAGGAGGGTCCGTCAAGAAGTCAAATTTTAGATTCAGGAGGAGCAGTTTGGTTTTGGTCCTAGCCGTGGAACAGTGGAACAGCTCTACACCATCAGCAGGGTCCTCGAGGGTGCATAGGAGTTCCCCCAACCAGTCTACATGTGTTTTGTGGCTTTGGAGAAGGCATTCGACCGTATCCCCCTAGGAGTCCTGTGCAAGGTGCTTCGACTATGGGGTACGGGACCCTTGATCAGAATCTGAATCAGATCTCTCAATCTTTTTTTTGCCAAGTATGTCAAAAACACACAAGGAATTTGTCTCTGGAAGCTGGAGCTGCTCTAGTTCGACAGCAGAGATTGACAGAGAATACCTTTGAGACACATAAACATAAAAACACCGTCACTGAGCAATAAAAGGTTACCATTAATGTATTAATTCCTCAGAAGCCACAGGAAGTACATCCCCTGCCGGGCCTTTTTGAGGATGGAGTTGATGTTGGTCTCCCACTTCAGGTCTTGAGAGACTGTAATTCCCAGGAACTTGAAGGTCTCGACGGTTGACACAGGGCAGTTGGACAGCGTAAGGGGCAGCTGCGGTGAAGAATGCGGTGAAGTCCACAATAATCTCTACAGTCTTGAGCATCTTCTGCTCCAGGTTGTGTCGGCAGCACCACAGATCCAGCCGCTCCACTTGCTGTCGATCCGCAGACTCATCACCGTCTTTGATGCGACAGATGACTGTGGTGTCTTCCTTTAAACTTCAGGAGTTTGACAGCCAGGTGCATTGAGGTGCAGTCGTTTGTGTAGAGAGAGAAGAGCAGCGGAGAGAGTACACATCCTTGTGGCAGTGCTGGTGGTGCATTTACATGAGGTGATGTCCCTCAACCTCACCTGCTGTGTCTTGCCCATCAGGAAGCTATAAATCCACCGGCAGATGGCAGGTGAGATGCTGAGCTGAAGAAGCTTGGAGGAGAGGATGATGGTTTTGAATGCAGAGCTGAAGTCCACGAACAGGATACTCGCGTAGGTTCCTGTGCCTTTGAGGTGTTCTAGGATGAAGTGCAGTCCCATGTTGACTGCGTCATCCACAGACCTGTTTGCTGGGTAGGCAAACTTCAGGGAGTCCAGCAGGGGACCTGTGACGCTCTTGAGGTGGTCCAGCACGAGGCGTTCAAAAGACTTCATGACCACAGATAGTCATTCAGACGCGATGATGCGGGCTGTTTGATCCCTCTACGACTGGTGTCAGAGTTTGGTCTTCTTTGAGTGAGGGTTGGATTCCACTAAGGCTGCCCTTTGTCACCGATTCTGTTCATTACACTCATGGACAGAGTTTCTAGGCGCTGCCGAGGGGTAGACGGGGGCCAGTTTGACGACGTCAATATCACGTCTCTGCTTTTTGCAGATGATGTAGTTCTGATGGCTGCATCAAGCCGCGATCTCCAGCTCTCACTGGAGTGGTTCACAGCCAAGTGCGACGCACCTGGGATGAAAATCAGCACCCCCAAATCTGAGACCATGGCCCTCAATCAGAAAAGGATGGACTGCCCTCTCCGGGTCCAGGAAGAGATCCTTCCCCAAGTGGAGGAGTTCAAGTATCTCGGGGTCTTGTTCAAGAGTGAGGTAGAATGGAGCAGGAGATCGACGGGCAGCTCGGTGCAGCATATGCAGTGATGCGGACTCTGTATCGGTCTGTCGTGGTCAAGAAGGAGCCGAAAGATAATGCTCTTAATTTACCTATGGTCACAAGCTGTGGGTCGTGCCCAAAATAACAAGATCCCGGATACAAGCGGCTGAAATGAGTTTCCTCCGCAGGGTGTCCGGGTTCTCCCTTAGAGATAGAGTGAGAAGCTCCATCATCCGAGAGGGGCTCAGAGTCGAGCCGCTACTCCTCCGCATAGAGAGGAGCCAGATGGCTCAGGCATCTGGTTAGGATGCCCCCTGAACGAACCCTGGTGAGGTGTTCTGGGCACGTCCCACTGAGGCCCCGGGTATGACCCAGGACACGCTGGAGAGACTATGTCTCCCCCCTCGCCAGGGAACGCCCGGACAAGCTGGACGAAGTGCCTGGGTAGAGGGAAGTCTGGGCTTCCCTGCTTCAACTGCTGCCCCGCAACCCAACCTCAGATAAGCGGCAGTAAATGGATGGATGGATGGATGGATGGATAGTATATACATGCACATGTATCCGATATGCTTCCAGCGAGATCTGCAACTCTGTAGAGGTGATGTCCTGGTCAGCCTTGACCTATTTTTTTCCGGTGTTTGTGGGTGATAGTTTTGATGAGCGTCCTATTTTGGTAGAGTTGCTGTAATGTTGAAAACAATCCATTTGTAAATTGTTTTCCAGTGGCTGGATGGAGCTGGAATCTTTTGAGGATGGTCTGGCAGCCCTCCACAGATGGAGGTGCTCGCAGTACTTTCTTCTTCATGTCTTCGGCTATCTCCTTTGCTCTTGGTTTTGTTGATTTTTATGGGACCGCAGTTGGTTTGGTTGCTTTCATCTCTCTTAATTAGTGCAGGCCAAACTCTTTCCCAACGATGTCTTATTTCATTGGTCTGCTTAAATGATATAATAAGCACGCTAATGTTGAGCCAGTGTCTTTTACCCGCTGGATGTAACCAATGCAGCTCGGGGTTCACATACCTTTGCACACATACAATTATCAGTTTTTGTGAAAAAACAAAACATGTTTGTTGGATTAAATAATGACAATATATCTCTTTTTGTGTGCCTGTCTACAATTTGGAAGGTATGCTTTACAAATTGGGATTTGGATGTAGTGTACGTTTAACAAGGTTACTTTGTTTTTGTTTTTTTAGAAAAAAGAGTGACCATGTCAGGAGGGTTCACAAACTTTCAAGCAACATTCTCAAAGTCTGTACACCTCTGTTCAAAAATGTTTTCATCCATCCATCCATTTTCTGTACCGCTTATCCTCACCGAGGTCACGTGCGTGCTGGAGCCTATCCAAGCTGAGTCTGGGCGAGAGGCGGTGCACACCCTGAACTGGTCGCCAGCCAGTCGCAAGGCACATATCAGCAAACAACCATCCGCACTCCCATTCACACCTACCGGCAATTTAGAGTCGCCAGCTAACCTGCCATACGTGTTTTTGGGATGCATGGCCCCGTGCGAGATCCCATAAAATTGAACTCTTTGGTCATGATGAGCATTGTTAAGTATGGGGGGAAGCTTGCAAGAAAGAGAACACCATTCCAACAGTGAAATGCGGGGCTGGCAGCATCATCTTGTGGGCTTGTTTTGCTCCAGAAAGTACATTTCACCAAATATATGGCATGATGACAAAAAAAAAAAAAAATTGCAAATCATTTGAAGTCAGGCTTTAAAATGGTCAAAAATTGAGACATTCTTTCAGGTCTCATGTACACTGAATGCGGTGAAAACACCCCCCGGGTAAACATTTAGCTGTCAATGAAATACATTTGTACTTCTTAACAAATCCCTTTATGTTTAAGCTATATCCCTTTATGTTTAAGGCTATATCTGTGTGACGCCTCCAGTGGCTGTAATATATCCCATTGAGTCATTGCGGGGATTTTACATGCCACGATGAGAGGCGTTAGCCGGCAGCTCGCTCGTGGGTTAACAGGTTTCTGGACCCGGCGGACAGGCAGCAGGGTAGTCTCGTACCTGTCTCACTCTGTGTTGTGTTCTGTGTGGGTCCATATAACAGAGACACTTCAAGGAAATGTTCATGAAACACAGCAACACACGTTATTCAGACTGTGCCAGAGGTCGCTAGCTAACTGCATGCTGCAGTGGTAGAAGTGTGCCCTGAGAGAACAAATCTCTGAATACACATTTCACAAATGTCACATGAAATATTGCATCTGTGTCAACGTTCAACTCACCTTTGGGTGTTTCTTCTGCTATTCAGGTTTGGAGCATCACGTACCACAGCTGGCTGACATTTGTGCTACTGCTTTGGGCTTGCCTCATCTGGATTCTGCGCGCTAGGTTAGAAAAGATGCTACTAATTGTATGTATGAGAGAGAGAGAGAGAGAGCGAGAGACCACTGCAAAATGATCAGTTTCTTTGAACTTGCTGTTTATATGAACTGTATGTGTATGGGTAAATTGAACATTGAGTGTTTTTTTGTTTTTTTTAAACTGCAGACACGAAATTCAAACACAGCCTTGTCTTTTAGAGCAGGGGTGTCAAACATACAGCCTGTAAAATCGGGCCCGCAGGATCAATATGAGTCAGGGGTCTCTGAAATACATAAAACGTGGTAGTGGTGGGCTATGGATACTTTTGCAAATTATTATGCTCATGTGTAAAATGGAACGGTAATAATTACAAGGTCTTCATAAATTGAACCAGTCGTTCACCGTGCCACCTCAACCAGGAAATGTATCGGGCAATTCATGGATCAAACTCAGGTTGTGAATTTTGCCACTTAGCTTCTTGTTAGAGAACAACACTTTGTGTAAAAAAGTATTGAAACACTTTACGGCTGGGCATCAATCCATCCATCCGTTTTCTATATCACTTATCTTCATTAGGGTCGCGGGGGCCGTCCCAGCTGGCTTTGGTTCATAGGCGGGGTGCACCCCGGACTGGATGCCAGCCAATCGCAGGACACAGACAAACATCCATTGACACTCACATTCACACCCAAGGACAATTTAGAGCAGTGGTCACAAGCTGGCGGACCGCGATCTGGGTCCGGATCCAGAATCAGTCCACTACGGACCCACACCATAGTCAAAAAAGAAAGGCTATGATTCCAGACACACGGGGTGCTTCTATTTTAAGCGGTGCCGCATTACAGGCTTTATGGTTGTGACGAACCGTACCGACCGATCACATGCGAGTTCAGCCAACCCTTCAGTCAATGAAATCATCTCAAGCAGTAATCACTGACTGCGCACAGACCAGACAGGGACGGGGAGAAACGTAGCAGGGGAGATTCAGCCTGGAAGTTGAGTGAAAGATGACGAAAGATCAGAAAATGACCGATAAAGGAAGATAACCTTTGGAACGAACGGCACTTAAAATGGAACGCCCAGTCATTTTTGTTTGTGCTTCTCACTGAGAAGTTCCCAACGGGAGCGCTTATTTTGTGCTGATACGACCCCAATTCCAATGAAGTTGGGACGTTGCGTTCAACAGAAATCAAAACAGAATGCAATGATTCGCAAATCATGTTCAACCTATATTTCATTGAATACACGACCAAGACAAGATATAAAATGTTCAAACTGATCAACTTGATTGTTTCTCGCAAATAATCATGAACTTAGAATTTAAAGGCTGCAACACGTTCCAAAAACGTGTTGCAGCCATTAAATATGTTATGTTATTTTTTAATGAGATTCAAATTAAATTATAAGGCATTTCAGAAAAGCACAATCAATAAACAAAACAGAACAAAAAAGAAAACGATGGTCCTTGTTCAGTCATATACGCGATATCCTTCCATCCATCCATGCATTTTCCTCCCGCTTATCCGAGGTCGGGTCACGGGGGCAGTAGCTTTAGCAAGGAAGCCCAGACTTCCCTCTCCCCAGCCACTTCCTCCAGCTCTTCCGGGGGGATCCCGAGGCGTTCCCAAGCCAGCTGAGAGACGTAGTCTCTCCAGCGTGTCCTGGGTCGTCTCCGGGGTCTTGGAGACGACCCCGGATACCTCACCAGGGAGGCGTCCGGGAGGCATCCTAATCATATGCCCGAGCCACCTCATCTGGCTCCTCTCAGTTCGGAGGAGCAGCAACTCTACTCTGAGCCCCTCCCGGATGATCAAGCTTCTTACAATACACAGTGTTGATGGTGCACTGCTTCCCCCTCCTGAGAGGCCGGATGGTGGACCAGAATTTCCTCGAAGCCGCCCGTAAGTTATTCTCCATGGCCTCCCCAAACTCCTCCCATGTCCGAGTTTTGCCTCAGCACCCACCAAAGCCGCATTCCGCTTGGCCAGCCGGTACCCATCAGCTGCCCACAGGACCGGGGTTCAAATCCTGTCTCGCCTGTGTGGAGTTTGCATGTTCTCCCCGTACCTGCGAGGGTTTTCTCCGGGTACTCTGGTTTCCTCCCCCCCCCCCCCCAAAAACATGCATGGTTGGTTAATTGAAACTCTAAATTGGCCGTAGGTATGAATGTGAGTGCGTATAATTGTTTGTTTCTGTCGCCTGTGATTGGCTGGCGACCAGTTCAGGGTGTACCCTGCCATTTTTTTATATATGGGTGTATATATAATAAATAATTTTGCACATCTTACAAATTCTGCCCTGGTAATCAATATGAGCACAACTTTGTATTGTTCTCTCATTTACTCAATAAAAGTAGGACTACATTTTACAATAAGTGCAAATAAATGAAAAAAGAAAGTTATGTGTTACATACAAACAAAAACGACTCTGGCCGTTCCGTTTTAAGCGCCATTTGTTTCAAATGTTCTCTTGCTTTATCGCTCATTTTCTTTTAACTCAATTTCCACACCGAGTCTCTTTCACGCTTCCCTGCTACGGATTTGAACCCAGGTCCTCAGAACTGTGAGTCAGATTTGGAATGTCCTGAAAAAGAAAGAAACTACTGGTGTACTAAGCAACAGACATTGAACAGGTTGGCTGAGGGTATCAGCAGCAGTTAATAACAGAAACATTGTGAGAGCTGTGAAGAAACACCCAAAGACAACAGTCAGTGACATCACTGCCAACCTCCACAGGGCAGGGGTGAAGGTATCACAGTCTACTGTTCGAAGAAGACTTTGGGAGAATAATAATAGAGGCCATACCACAAGATGCGAACGACTCATCAGCAAAAAAAAAAGATTTTGCAAAGAAGTACAGAGATGAGCCACAAAGGTTTAGGAACAAAGTTTTATGGACTGATGAGACCAAGATGAATCTCTACCAAAGTGATAGAAAGGCCAAAGTATGGAGAAACAAAGGATCTGCTTATGATCCAAAACACACAAGCTCATGTGTGAAGCATGGTGGAGGTCATGTCATGGTTGCTTCTGGAACGGCCTCACTAGTCTCTAATGATGATGTAACTCATGATGGTAGCGGGAAAATGAATTCTGAAGTCTACAAAACCATTTTGTCTGGCAATTTACAGAAAAATGCATCCAAACTTATCAAAAGAAACTTCATCATGCAACAAAATAATGACCCAAAACACACTGCCAACACAACAAAGGAATTCATCAGGGGGAAAAAATGGAAGGTCTTAGACTGGCCAAGTCAATTACCGGCCCGAAACCCAATAGAGCATGCATTTTACCTCCTGAAGAGGAGACTGAAGGGAGAAACCCCAAGAAACTTACTGCAGTAAAGGCGTGGAAAAGCATTTCAAATGAAGAATGCAACAGTCTGGTGAAGTCAGTGGGTCGCAGGCTCAGTGCAGTTATTGCAAGTAAGGGTTATGACATCAAATGCTATTCACTTTAAGTTCATTTTAAAAAGTCTGTTGCCAAAACTTTTACTTGCTTGAAAAGTGGGTGGCTTCAAACAAAAGGTGCTCTCTACTGAGTTGTTTAACACATCTAGATGGAAATACCATGAAATAAAAGCTTGAATTCTGAACTTTTGTTTCATATTTATCTTTTGATCTGAAACCCAAATGTCCAGCATACAACAAAAACAAAGGAATTGACCTTACCGTTCCAATACTTTTCGAGGGGACTGTGTGTGTGTGTGTGTGTGTGTGTGTGTGTGTGTGTGTGTGTGTGCGCGCATTCACCCGAGTGAGGAGAAGCGGTATGGAAAAAGAATGAATGATACTATCGTTCATCATGATTGTTTTTGGGAAGATATGTCATTCTCAAAATGTTGCTTTTGTGGCAGGCTGAAAACAAATATTTTGAGAGAGAGGAATGGATAACACAAAAATATGGTACAAATTGTACAACTAAAAATCTGCAATATAGTGGGACGGCAAAGCAACAACCATCATTATCGCATGTACTCCATGATGAGAACTTGCAGGGACTCATTGTTCCAGGGCTGGGACTCATTGTGTGTGTGTGTGTGTGTGTTTATGTATATATATATCTATATATATATATATATATATATATATATATATATATTTGACTGTCTTTTTTTTACTTGAAAGACATTGAATCAGAAATCTGTTTGAATTTAGTTTCATTTTTATTTCTTTTTTTTCATAGACGACATGCAGCCATGCTGTGCTCTCCGTTTATCTTGGTCTATGGTCTGGCACTGTGTTGTCTCCAGTATATATGGGCCATGGAGCTTGCGCCTGAACTGCCTACCACCGTGGGAACCATTAGTCTCAGACAGTTAGGGCTACATAAAGCCCAGTACCCCTGTCTGAGACTGGGAGCTATGGTATAGTAAAAAAAAAAAAGAATAATAATAATGATAACAGGCTTTTATGAGTATTTCGCTTTCTGCAACTGCAGAATCTAAAGGCTGCCACACACCAAGCCAATTGGCCAAAACTGAACTGTCCCGATACGCGATATATTGTTTGAGCATCGTCACCGCGTTGTACACGTGCGCATGTAGCACCCATGTTACGGTAAATTATAACGCTTCAAACAACACACGGAGGAGCCCAGAGTGCTGTATACTTGCCTTCTTGGATGATAACTATGAAAGAGGACGCGGGAAACAACGTACATCTGCTGCATTTCCTATTTTGCTCTTCAGAATGACACTAGTGTCGGCAGGCAACGCTGCAGCTGTGTGAGTCCACAGTGTGATAATATGGAATTTGTTTTGTTTTGAAATGTAAGAGTCCATAAGCTCAAATATTATATATATTTGAATACTCCATGTTAACATGGATATTTGAATTCAATAGCCGTCAATGGCAGTGAATTTAGTTTGGTCAGCCAGGGCTACTGGGAATGCAAAGTTATAATTGTCCTTTCACCTTCGTTCCTGTCATACAGTGTTGTGTGTTTTTGTTTGTACATTAAGGACCGCAGTCCTGTTTTGGTTTTAATTCCTCTTTAAAGAAAAAAAAAAAAAACACCATTTAGGCAAGATGTTTTTCCTCATGTTTTCGAGATTGTAGGGTGAAAGCTCCAGGTGACTTCTAGTGTGGACTGGGGCAATTCAATACCAGTATTTCGAAGGTAATAGGCCGTCAGCAACATCCATCCATCCATTTTCTTCCGCTTATCCGAGGTCAGGTCGCGGGGGCAGTAGCTTTGGCGGTGAAGCCCAGACTTCCCTTTCCCCAGCCACTTCATTCAGCTCTTCTGGAGGTATCCTGAGGCGTTCCAAGGCCAGCCGGAAGACATAGTCTTTCTAGCGTGTCCTGGGTCATGCCTGGGGTCTGCTCCCGGTGGGACGTGCCCAGAACACCCCTTTTCCGACTGAGGACCATGCTGTCAGATTTGGAGGTGCTGAATCTCATCCCAAGCGCTTCACACTCAGCTGCGAAACGCTGCAGTGAGAGTTGGCGATCACGGCTTGATGAAGCCAACAGAACTACATCGTCTGCAAAAAGCAGAGATGCAATACTGAGGCCAGCAAACTGGACCCCCTCTTCGCCTCGGCTGCGCCTAGAAATTCTGTCCATAAAAGTTATGAACAGAATCGGTGACAAAGGGAAGCCTTGGCAGAGTCCAAGCCTCAGCGGAAACGAGTCCGACTTACTGCCAGCAATGTGGACCAAACTCTGACACCAGTCGTACAGGGACCGAACAGCCCATATCACGGGGTTCGGCACCCCATACTCCCGAAGCACCCCCCACAGGACTCCCCGAGGGACACGGTCGAGTGCCTTAGCCAAGTCCACAAAACACATGTAGACTAGTTGGGCGAACTCCCACGCACCCTCGAGGACCCTGCCGAGGGTGAAGAGCTGATCCACTGTTCCACGGCAAGGACGGAAACCACACTTCTCCTCATGAATCTGAGATTCGACTTACCGACGGACTCTCCTCTTCAGCACCTCTGAAAAGACCTTACCAGGGAGGCTGAGGAGTGTAAACACACCTTCCGGTCCCCCTTCTTAAAAAGGAGAAGTCTGCGAATCCAGAGGCACTGACCCCGATGTCTACGCGATGTTGCAGAGGCATGTCAACCAGGACAGCCCGACAACATCGAGAGCCTTGAGGAACTCCGGGCGAATCTCATCCACCCAGGGGCCTTGCCACCGAGGAGCTTTTTCACCACCTCGGTGACCTCAACCCTTGAGATAGGAAGGCATGTCTGTGGAATTGAGGAGGTCTTCGAAGTATTCTCCCCACCGACTCACAATGCCCCGTGTCGAGGTCAGCAGCACCCCATCCCCACTGGATGGTGCATTGCTTCCCCCTCCCGAGACGCCGGATTGTTGACCAGAATTTCCTCGAAGTCGTTCTCCATGGCCTCACCGAACTCCTCCCACCCCCGAATTCTTGCCTCAACGACCACCAAAGCTGTATTCCGCTTGGCCAGCCAGTACCCATCTGCTGCCTCAGGAGTCCAACAGGCCAAAAAGGTCCGAGAGGACTCCTTCTCCAGCTTGACGGCATCCCTCACCGCTGGTGTCCACCAACGGGTTTGGGGATTGCTGCCACGACGATTGCTGCCTTACGGCCACAGCTCTGGTCGACCGCCTCAGCAATGGAAGCACGGAACATGGTCCACTCGGACTCAATGTCCCCCGCCTCCCACGGGACGTGTGTGGAGTTCTGCCGGAGGTGGGAGTTGAAACTTCTTCTTACAGTGGATTCTGTCAGAAGTTCCCAGCAGACCCTCACGATACGTTTGGGCCTGCCAGGTCGGACCGGGATCTTCCCCCACCATCGGAGCAAACTCACCACCAGGAAGTGATCAGTTGACAGCTTCCCCTCTCTTCTCCCGAGTGTCCAAGACCTGCGGCCGCAGGTACGATGACACGACCACAAAGTCGATCATCGAACTACGACCTAGGGAGTCCTGGTGTCAAGTGTACATATGGACACCCTTATGCTTGAACATGGTGTTCGTTATGGACAATCCATGATGAGCACAGAAGTCCAATAACAGATCAACACTTGGGTTTTGAGATGTTCCTCCCAATCACGCCCTTCCAGGTCTCTGTGTCATTGTCCACATGAGCATTAAAAGTCCCCCAGCAGAACAACGAAGTCCCCAGCAGGAGTGCTCTCCAGGCACCCCCTCCAAGGACCCACCCTTTTTTGATGGCATATATATATATAAAAAAAAAAAAGAAGCTTTTGGTACTAGAAATTTACTGTGCCAAGGCAAGAAAAATATTCCTGCGACCGACAGGAATGACGCCTTAGATCATGCGGGGGATGAGAGGATGACGCTCCGAGCCGATCGCTTTGTTTGCAAAGCTATCACCCAAAATGCCAGGCCACATGACGAGATGCTCTCGGCTGCTTGCCAGCTGATCGTCTGCCGCCCAGGATTTGAGTCGATGGGATCCGAAATCGTCAGATGAGTGAACTCCCTCTGGATCGCCAGCTGAGCTTCATCCCGAGATCCTGCAGATTATAATGGAAACGAAGGTAACTTGTTTTCAGCTCGTGTTAGCTCCATTTAGCGATCAAATACCCTCCTTCTGTCCTTGTTCCGTAAAAACATAATTTAGTCCCACTAGTTCACATTACAATGTAACATCTGTTGCCAGTACTGATTTGAATTTTCCATTTTGTCCATCTTGCAGCAATTCAACACCCGCGAGTCGAACGTTTTTTAGGATTGCGACGAAGAAAAGTAATGATGTTGTTGTTTTTTTTTTTACCCTGGCAAAACACGTCATCAGTAATAAGTATTCTCTAGTAATGGTACGTAATTTTTAAAACTTACAGGTTATGCATCCAGCAGACATTCGACCCCCATTCCAGTACGCAGTGCAGACAAAAAAAGGTAATTGAAAGCTTTTTTTTCCTCTACGTCCCACAACAGCAATTTCAGAAATGTATTTTTTCGTCATCGTTATGATTCTAAACTGCACAGGTTGTGCTTCGAGCAGAAGTAGGGAATGGTTTCAAGGACAATGACAACCACACAAGATCCCATTCACTGCCACCAAAGAACAAAATCCAGATGTGGATAAAACTTTGCTAGATTTTCTGCGCAAGATGATAAAAACCTACTGAGCAAAGGAGGAGAATTGGGTGGAAAAAAGGTGCTAGTGTGGGAGCCCCATTTGTTCATGCATTTTTGTCTCATGTAAATTCTGTACATAGTTATACTTGTAAATAAATAATTTTTTCGGTCACAAATACTTTCTCAGTGTTGTTTTGTGTTCAGATGTTTGAGATTTTCACTAAAGACAAAAAGTATTGGTGTCAAAGTCAAAGTCTGCTTGATCTGTCTGCTTTCACAAAAAGGCTGTTTTCTGTGTCCCCCCCACCCTCCAGAAACAGATTTGGCTGAAAGTCGCCTATATTTGATTGCTGATTACTAAAGAATGGTATAAGATAGAGACAAACTTTTTTTTTTCTGATGAAAGAACAGAGTCTGATCTTTCTTTTGGTGGTTTTGGGGTTTACACAGTCATAGTACACAATATTCTGTGGGGCTTGAAAAATGAGTGAAATTGCTCGAAAACGCCTGGCAGTGTAGGGGTTCCCTGCACAAATTTGCTGGCAGTGAATGAGTTAATGGGAGTGGTTCACAGGATGGCTAGAATGAGCTGAACACGTAGAAAGGGTGCGAATCGGTTGTGAAATAAGGAAACTGTCGCTAGATTTGCAAAAATGTTGTATTTCGGGCTTTTATTTTGAAGATTTGTGAAATTTGGTGATTGGGAGTGGTTCACAGGATGGCTAGAAGGAGCTGAACACTGAAGTTGGAACAGTGTGGATCGGTCTGATCTTTCTTTTGGTGGTTTTGGTGTTTACATAGTCAGAGTACATGTGACGATTAATATATAGTCACACAATATTCTGTGGGGCTTGAAAAAGGAGTGAAGTTGCTCAAAATTGCTGGCAGTGAATGAGTTAATTGGAGTGTTTCATATGAGCTGAATACGTAGAAGTTGAAACGGTGCAAATCAGTTGAGAAATAAGGAAACTAGCTAAATTAGTAAAACATTTTACATTTCGGGCTTTTATTTTGAAAATTTTGGGAATGGGAGTGGCTCAGAGGATGGCTAGAATGAGTTGAACACATTGAAGTTGGAAGACATTTGGAAGCAGGAGGTAATGTAGAATGTCAAAAACTTTAATTTTGTGCTTCAAAAGGTGGAAAGATTTGGTGGAAATGGTCAATATATTTGTGCGTGGGAATATTTGGAATGTTGACAATAGGCGGCACGGTGGCCGACTGGTTAGAGCGTCAGCCTCACACAGTTCTGAGGACCCGGGTTCAATTCCCGGCCCCGCCTGTGTGGAGTTTGCATGTTCGCCCCGTGCCTGCGTGGCTTTTCTCCGGGCACTCCGGTCAACTAAACATGCATTCATTGGAGACTCTAAAATTGCCCGTAGGTGTGAATGTGAGCGCGAACGGTTGTTTGTTTGTATGTGCCCTGCGATTGGCTGGCAACCAGTTCAGGGTGGACCCCGCCTCCTGTCCGATGACAGCTGGGATAGGCTCCGGCACGCCCTGCGACCCTTGTGAGGAGAAGCGGCTCGGAAAATGAATGAATGGATGGATGGATGGATGTTGACAATATTTTGCAGTTGGGAAAGTTTTAATCCGTCGAGAAATGTTGAAGGAGGGGGGAATAATGCTGAATATTTCCTCATGTGGGACTTTTGTGGGTCAAAAGGTGGAAAAATTTGGTGGAAATGGTGACATTTTTGGTGTATGGTAATTTTTGGAATTATGAAATAAAGTTGCAGTTGAAATGGTTTCAATTGTTCAAGTAATGTTGACACAGAAGGGAATAAGGTAGAATATGATCATTTTATGGGTGAAAAGGTGGACAAATTTGGTTGAAATTTTGGTTGTGTGGGAATATGTTGAAAAGATTTAGTTGTTGAAATGTTGAAGGATGAGGGAGTAATGATGGATATGTCGTAGTCCGAAACTTTTTGGTGGGTTGAAAATTGATCCCAAGGTGAATTGAATGAGCTGAACATTTCGAATTTTGAATGAGAACGATCTGAATGTGTTTTGTTGAATGTGCCATCAGAATTGAATTGTGGGAAATGTGAAAGTTTTGCGGCTTAGATGAGTAATGCCACGTGAGGCATGAATTTTTCGAACGCATTGAGGTTGGAATGAAGTGAATCAGAAGTAAATGGCGAAGGAGAAGCCTGTCAAAAAAAGTGGGCGGAATTATAATCATAATCATATGAATGTGCGAATGCTTTGCATTTACACAATCATCATAAAGTTTTTGGTGTAGAATAACGTGTGAATGCAGAGATTAGTATGTTGTAGTCCTTTAGGGTCCTAGAGGTCAGAATTCTGAGTGTTTAGTCAGCGAGAGGGGGATGATGTGCAATGTTTCTCCAGCTTTGGGACAATATCAGAGCTCATGGAGGTCTAGAACGGTCAACGCAGTGTTTGAAGAAGTCTGATGTTTTCAGGGCAAGGTGCACTCTTCACCTTCCTGGTCAGGGCCTTCACCACATCCTCGGTGTGGAAGTTGATAGAAAAGTGGGCAGGACTGAGGTGAGCCCTGGGGTTCCGTAGCTTGAATCTGAGGCAGAAGAAGTTTATTTTATTGGTGAGAGATGCTGGGCTGAAGCCAGTGATGTGGACATTGTCACTGGTGGAGGTTGTGGAGATCATAGCAGTCATCTTCTTCTGACTTTGCCAAGCTGCGTTGATGATCGCGGACCGCCAAACGTTTGTTGGGCGTGGTGCTGACGGGCCTTTGTGATCCAATCGAGGATCGCCAAACACCCCTTTTTCGCCATCTTAAACCAGGAGATGATGTGTTTCCTTTTATTGATGATCGCCTTCATGACCCAGGATTTATTGCTGAGGAAGAGCGTGACCCTCTTTGAGATGTTCTTTTTGCAGAAGTTGATGTAGCAGTACCATATCCACCTGCTAATTGATGTCATCAGAGGGAGAGAGGAGGTTGCTACAGTCGGTGGACTCCAGTAGTCCCTAAAGAGAAGCGATCCCCTCATTGGTTCACTGCTTGATGGTTTTGCCAACCTTCTCAACTCTCCTAATGGCAGGGGTAAGGAAGGAAGCAGGATGGTGTTTTGATCAGCAGAGCCCAGTGGAGGGGAGGAGGGGAGGGGGGGTAGTAACACACCTTTAGACATCAGGAACGAAGCCATAGCAGCTGTTCAGTGTCTCCCCCAGGCTGATGGTGCATGTATTGAGTGAATCCTTTCAGGGACTTTTCAGGGGTACAGTGGTTGAAGTCTCCTAGGATGAATGTAGGGGAGTCTAGAGATAAATGTTGACTGACAACGACAATGATCCAACAGCTATTGACAGAAAACAGGGAACTAAATACAAGCAAACTGACGAGACCTACGAGGTACACCAGGACAAGACACAAGTGGCTAGAGGGAGCTGATTGGTAAACACAAGGAACAGGTGGAAACGAAAACCTAACGAGCAAGACAAGACATTAACATTGACAAGGGTCAACACAAGGGCACCCCTCAGGGTCACTCTGGTGGGTGTCCAGGACGCCAGATGTGAGGTACTTGGCTGGTCCAAGTACCTCACGGTCAGGCAGGACGACAAACACAAGGGTTTTTACCGGGGCCTTCAGGCGGACAGCCAATGATGGCGGACCATATGGCGTTGCAGGGGCCTTACGTGAGATTTTGATGAGAGCCACAGAATGTGTGCCAACAGAGAGACGTGGACAAGTGACTGGTGCGGCTTCCTGTGCTGCCCAGTCAAGACACGGGCAGGGTCGGGCGGCAGCCGCGAGATGAGTGCCGCTGGAGCAGGGATGGGTGGTGGTCGCTGCACGAGCGCCACCGGAGCAGGGTCGGTTGGCCGCTGCTGGACGAGTTCCACGGGAGCATCATCAGGTGCCGGGCCCGCTGGAAAAGCGCCGCTGGAGTAGGGTCGGGTGGCAGCCGCTGGATGAGGGCTGCCGGAGCAGGGTTGGGTGGGGGCTGCTGGACAAGTGAGACAGGTGACTGGCCAGACAGTCCGTGCTGGCCAATCAAGAGGAGGAGTCTCAAATGAAATGATTCATTTTCAAAAAAGGCAAACAAGTTCGAAAACCAAGATTCAAAGTAAAAAACAAACACTGGAAATAAACTCACTCCAAAAGCAAACAAGATGAGGGAACTGTGACTAACAACGACAATGATCCAACACAGACTGACAGAAAACAGGGAACAGAATACTCGTATATTTAGCCAGTAAACTGACGAGAAAACAGCCAGGTTTACATAGAGACTTTGTTGTCATTCCAATTGAAGATTTCTGGTCAACTGATTACTTTGCGCGATCGATTTCCTATTGGGTTTATACATGGGCACGATATTTAATCGGAACAGCCATGTGACATATGCAAATCGACGTGAACATCAAGTCCTTTATCAAGATGGAGGTCTCTTTAGCATGCTACTTGGGATTGTTTTTCAACGTTTATTAAAACAACACGCTTGATAGAAGTACAGTGGTGCCTCGAGATACAAGTGACCCGACTTCCGTTTTTTGCGAGATACGAGCCGTCGATTGGCCAAGTTGTTGCTTTGACTTGTGAATTCGAACATTTTTTTTAAAGGTTGAATGCATTTTTTTTTCTTGTGTATTGCTCCATAACTCTGGCGTAACTTCTCTGAGATGCGTAGCCTTGCTAAAAGCAGCAAGCCATTCTCTTATCCAAGGACATTCCCAAGAAAGATACGACAGCTGGCCGGGTAGCTGGTAGGAATCTTCTGCTTCTGGAAATGTACTGAATCTGACTGAAGGACCTTGCTTCTAATGTGTTTTTTCGAGTTTGGGTTTCAGAGAGAGTCTTCCCCTCTCTCTCACCTCTCCCGCTTGTCTCTTTGTTTATATCATGTAAATAGCTCTTTGTATTAAAAACAAAACCGTAAGAGGTGTTACTCTACCAGGTGGCATATTTTTAATGATGAATAAGGTGTAATTTGAACCTTTCTATTGTTAGAAGTGCCTTGTGTCACTGTGAGACCCAGTCCGCCCCCGATAAAGGATGGCGTGCTGCAACGGACTCCTTTTCAAAACAAATGCGAATTTACGGGTGCCTGAATCTAAATGAGCAGCCCATGCAATTCAAACCAGGTACAAGTTGATTGATTGATTGTAGTTGACATCGCTATCATGTTGTTGTTCTCCCGAACTGTAGAAATACATCCAAGAGGCAGGAAAGCAAAGACTGTGAATACTTACGTGCATTTGATTTCTGAGTTTTTTGTTTGCTTTCCCCCCCCCCCATAAATTAGCACGAATCTCAAATAATCTTTGTGGAGAATTGTGAGGATTTTTAAAATCCATTTTGGAATAAGGCTGTAACATTGAGAAAAAAAGAGCACAGTGCAAATATCCATTGTGGTTCTCTTACGTTCATATATTTCTGCAGTTAGATTGGACTCCGCTTTTGAGTGCAATTCTGTTTTCAAACAGGTTCTGTATTTTGCTGGTTAGTATTTTCAATTTCCTGTGAATTTACTCATTTGCCTCCATTCTCACGTTGTCATTGCTTTCCATCTTTTTTTTGTTTTTTTCTCTCCCTTCAGCTCCTGTTCACTTCAACCTTCTGGCTTTTAGTACATCAGTCAGTTAAGGAAAACTTCAGCAAGAGGAGATCAAGGGCAACGCCACTAGAAGTGACTGCAACAGGTTATTTTGAACATGTTAATAAGTACATGTTGAAATTGAAAAAGACGGTCAAAACTTTCTCACGGCATTGAATCGATCGCAACTGGACTGTTCTCTTTGTCTTAGAAGACGTTTCGCCTCTCATCCGAGCAGGTTTCATCTGTTCACGCAACGAGGCTTAATTAGGACGCACGAGCCAGTGTCAGCGTAAATGTGCTGTCGTGTTTGTTGGATTTCTCTCGAAGCATCGTGTGCCTAAGACACGCTTGCCGTCTGGGACGTACTTAACACTAAAGCAAAAGTAGTTCCAAAGGCCAGATTCGAAGGGCGGTGAAGGATTTCCGATATCAGGAGGATCTATTGAACAAGCCATGTTGCCACAGCGCGTTAGCCTCTGTCTCAGCAGCCTGGGGTGCATTCGGAAATATTCTCCGAGCAGAGTGGATCTGCACTCAACAATGGGGACGAAAGGCGGAGTAGCTTAGCACAGCTTCTCATCGTCGGAGGTTGATAGAAAATGACATATATATATATATATATATATATATATATATATATGTGTGTGTGTGTGTAACAACGAGTCCCTACAGTTTATCGTCACGGAGTACAGATAAGTCATCCTCAGCTATATGACGGTTGTTACTTCGCTGTCACACTATATTTCAGATTTTGATTTTATTTTATATATATATATATATATATATATATATATATATATATAAGTAAGAATGTCTTCTTGTTTTATCGTTTTTGACACTTCATTGATGGCATGAACACCATTTGATATGTCATCCTGCAATAAAATGGGATTAGTTTAAGGTAAAAAAAAAAAAAAAGAAAATGTCACAATGAATGCATGGATTTTTCTTTCTTGTGTTTTGTCATATTTACGTTCCTATTCTCTTCTACCTTTCTGAACTACAAGAGCTCGAGTCCACAAATGATGAATCCGTGCTAAAGGTCCTGGGAGGCATGGTGCTGAGTTTTTATGCCAAATATTGGATCTATGTGTGCGGTGGCATGTTCCTCATGGTCTCTTTTGTGGGAAAACTTGTTGGATACAAGATCGTCTACATGCTGCTTTTCCTGCTCTGCCTCTGTTTTTATCAGGTTGGAATACGAGAACGGTTTACGATTTGTGGTTCACTGTGTTTTTTTAAATGGTCTGCAATTACATGACATTGCATTATTGCAAATTATCAAGCATATGCCTTTTTTTGTTGTTGTTCATTTTCCTAAATGGTCAATGCGATTTACATTGAATACATTGTTTTCATCAAGAGCTTCTATAATATTCAGGGCTTTAGTATAAAAACAACAACATGATGACAACCATGTTTAATGTTTTTGAAAAATTACTGAGATACAACTTTTACAAGAAAACCAAACCAAAAGGTTTGAAAGGATTCTGGAAATATAATTTTGTATTTCTGTTATTGCAGTACACACAGCACAGAGATGCTCTTTTTTTTTTTTAACAGATGCGGAACATAATTTTGACCTGCCGTAAAAATATCTTCTCCGCGATCCAGATCCACTCGATTTACATGTTACCGTTAGAGCCTTTCTTTTCCCTCTTGTTTTGTCAAAAACAAACAAACCAAAATCCTGAATAAGGCAAACAAATATAGAATAGAATTTTAAAACAATGATGTCTTCTCTAATACATATCGATTTTAAAAGAATAACAATAATTCAAAAAAATAATAACAATAAACCTTTAACATGTTCGAAATCTGAAAATCGGTTTCATAAACATATGCTGAAAGGCATTTAAATGAAGTGTTGGAGTTTGTAATATAAAAAAAACCGAATGCCAATATTTTCACTTTGAGTGCAAATGAATTTTGCCTCCGAATATCGGTTAAAAAAAAAAAAGATGATTATTTTTTTTTTCCGAATTGACTGGATTACTGTGTGGTGACAATGCATTCATCACGTTTTACATCAAGATCTCACACATGTCAAAAATGATTACGTAGAACAATATACAACAATATAATAATATAATTCCATACTAATATAATAATGTATGAAATGTTACAGTCTCAAAAGTTTTGTTGTTGCTGCTTATTTCCTATCTTCATCATCATTGCTCCATAATCCCTCCCCAAAATCTTATCGATGGCCGATCTTTATATTTTGAAGGTATACTATTCTATCTGGAGGCGTCTTTTGAAGCTCTTCTGGTGGCTTGTTGTGGCCTACACCATGTTGGTGCTGATCTCCATCTACACATACCAGTTTGAAGACTTCCCTGATTATTGGAGGAATTTTACTGGACTCACAGAACAACAGTATGGTCTTGCCTTAGACTGTACACTGTCTTCTTTTTCCTCTGTTTTGTTTTAACCGTAGCCAATACAACAAGTCGCACTATTAACGTAAGTACCGTATGTAAGTCAAATAAATATGGTCTAATCAGGTCCCTTGTCTTCTAAGGCTTGCGGCAATCGGTCTGGAGACGTTTGCCCTCTCAGAGCTCTTCACTAATATTCTGATCCCTGGATTCTTCCTGCTGGCCTGTATTCTGCAGCTACACTATTTCCACAAACCCTTCATGAGAATCACTGACCCCGAACATGTTACACCAATTCACCGGTAACCCGCCAGTAAATGACTGACTCTGCTATTTTATAGACGCACGTAACGATTGACCGATTATTATGGCAAAGATGTACAAGTTACTGAATCCCCAGTCCCTCGTGGTATTGGTGCATCAGTGCGTGAGCTATTATTTTCCAATAAATTCCAATGTGTAAATTGGGTGAATCGGGCCACAGTGTAAACATGAAGCCCATTCATTTTTAAAGTATCATTTCGCAGTCTAAACTGTCGTATATAAATAAAGTTCAAACTCGGTAGAAATAATCAAGCTTTGAAGACATGTAACTGACATAATGGCGAAAGAACAGGAAGGTGTTGGCAGAGAGGCGCTTTCACCGAGTGGAGTGTTAGTTCCACCCATCCATTTTCAACACCGCTTATCCCGGTTAGTGTCGCTGGAGCCCATCCCAGCTGACTTCGGACAAAAGGCGGACTACGCCCTGAAAGGGTGCAGGGCACATATAGACACAGACAACCGTCCGCACTCACATTTACACTCACGCCGTCACTGAGTGGGAACTGAACCCACGCTGCCCGCACCGAAGTCAGGCGAGTGTACCGCGACGCCAAATTAAGTGTGTTTGTCGACAAGCAACTAAATGGGTCATCACATAATTTGATCAGTAACAATAAAGACACTTGCAAAATAATGCATACGCACATATTGGTAAATGTCTCCCATGCTGCAACAGCCATGCTTAAAGGCCTGTTTATAGAAGGTTTTGATGATTTCAAGTTTTAGGCATTCATCGTAAAGGCAATCCTTATTGATGGCGCCAATGGTGGCGGCCTACTGAAATACACTTCTTGCATCATGGTAGAGACATAAACGGCTCAATTGTTTCCCTTCAAACTCTATGGATATAAGTGCATAAATAATCCTAACTACTCATTGAACCCATCACACTCTTTATACAATCGTAATAACACGCAATAATGTTGACACAAAAATGGACCATTTGTAAATGAACCAAAGAAAGGGAATCGAAGGACACGTTGATGCATTTGCCTTTGTTCTCCTGGAAAATGCAGAGGAAGCAATATCAGAAAAACACTATATAGCCAACAATGTCGTTAGCCTCTTCAGAAATCATCTTGTCAAAAATCATGAAACTTCATTGGGGACACATAGCGGTAAAGACATTGAAAAATGTCACTTCAGAATATTTGCTTTTCTCAGAAACAATTGCTACCATTCAAATGATCGCAACTGCCAATAATTCAAATCCTCATACCAGTTCAGTGAGGTATGTCTTTACCGTTACTGATCAAATGACATGAAAATGACCTGTATCGTGAGTTTTGAACACGGGCGTTATTGTTAGCAGGAGTGACTGGTGAACGACTGTTTTGCATAATGTCCGTTGCTGGTGGCAAATGGCTTGTGAGAGGCCACATTACTCAGCTTGGGAGAAAATCTTTGAGGGAGGGATGACAGGACGTTGTTTTACGCTGACAACAGGTGAAGTCGCAAACCTCCTCCCGTGTTAAGAAAGGGCCGTTCCGGTTTGACATAGATTGCTTCCTTCGCTCCTTTCCTGTTTTGACATTGTTGTCCTTGAAGGAATTATCATTTCAAATGTAAATGAACTGCTGACTCTGGACATGAAAATGGGGAGGGGGGGTTAGTCTGTGCGTCCATAGTTTTCTCCCTCCTATAATATGTATATTTTCTTCTGCCTCCAGAAAACGCAGCTGTGACCAGACCGGTTCAACTCATGTTGGAATGGTCTCCGACTTGGAAGAAGTGTTAACCGATATTATCGATGAATCGGACAATAAAGGTATAAAAAAAAGTATTTGATCTCATTTTGTCAAAATACTAAACTACTGCATTTTTTAAATTGGTTAAAAATGTGTTAGAAAGGTTTTTGTCCCCCCAAAATGTATTCAGAGGTTTGTTTGTGTTAATCTATTAGTGAGACGTGCTAGTATCTACGATGGGAAGTCAAAAAGTAATGAGCCCAATTTTCCTCTAGCTTTATTAGCTTTATTGCAATAGAAAGGCAATACACGCATAAAAATACAGCCCAAAAAGTGAGGATTTCATCGCTACTTTAAAAAAAAACCACACAATTTTTAAACCTGTCCTGTTCAGCTGCATGGCCTTGCAGAATGGTGGATTTTTATGCCTTTGTGCTGGTACAGTTTTGCTAACCTGTGTTGTTATAAGTGATTCCAGCACAAGTAATTTAAGTCTATCGTGTTTCTATCGAACTTATTAGTGAATTAACACCATATCACATGCATGTTAGTCAACTGGTGTACGGAGTTGCTGAGCCGGCATATCAAGGAAGAACCGGCCAGAACCGGGACCGACGCCCTGGCCCCCCGGAACTGCCCAAACCCCAAAATACCAGGCCCAAGGCCACAGTCCGCCCACCCCGAAGAAGAAGCGGCGAAAACCAACAGAGAAGAACGCGCACGAAAACGCGCCAACTCCCCAAGCACGCCCCAACCATGACCAGCCGCCCCAGCGCAACACCCGGAACAAGACCATACCGCGCAAAGGAGGCCTCCATAATAACGTGCAGCGCCCGACGGGCCCCGAGCCCCAGCTCACACCCCACGGAACCCCAGTGAAGCCAACTCCCAGTCAACTGGGCTAGCGAAACCACAAAACACGTCCATGCCAACACCAAGACAGCTACCAAGGCAAACGGCCGGCAGCACCCCCGCACCGACGGTCCTCAGCGGCGATATAGCGATCTATAATCTTCTCTGATCAATGCGTCGACCCGAGTGCTATTCCCAGGATTAACCGCTGAAGATGGCCTGCCTGCCTGCCTGCCTGCCTGCCTGGTTTTATGTCGCGGAGGTCACTCAAAGAAGTCTCTTGTTCTTCGCCTTTGAACCTGGACAACAACTTTTTGCTGTGTTGTAGCCTATTACAAATTTCCATACTCATTTTGCAACCTTTTGAAAATGTTTAGTGGTGGTTCCCCTTCCAAAGCAAGAAATTCAATCACAGCTCTCTGCTTCTCACAGGCATCCAAAAATTATGTCATTTCCAAAATGGCTGACAGGAAGAGTACAGGCTTAAATAAATCTTATTTTAAGTAAACATTCAAACAAGTATTGAACCTTTCAGGAAAAATAATATTAGTAGGTTAAATTAAATTATGTTCATTACTTACAGTGCTGTGAAAAGTATTGGCCCCCTTCTCAAATTCTTATATTTTTGCGTAGTTTCCCCACTTTAATATTTAATATTAATAGTTTAAGAGAATGTTAATATAAGACAGAAACAGTGTGGAGTGGCCGGCCTACAAAGATTACCTCAAGAGAACAGCAATGACTGCTCCAGGAAGCCACAAAGGAACTCAGGA
Source organism: Phycodurus eques (assembly GCF_024500275.1). Taxonomy (NCBI): domain Eukaryota; kingdom Metazoa; phylum Chordata; class Actinopteri; order Syngnathiformes; family Syngnathidae; genus Phycodurus; species Phycodurus eques. Next base: position 28,377,769 of record NC_084535.1, read on the forward strand.
CAACTTCCAAAGAACTGCAGGCCTTCCTTGCCTCAGTTTAATGTACGTGTTCATGACACAAAAACAAGGAAGAAACTGGGCAAAAATGGATGCCACGGCAGAGCTTCAAGGCGAAAACTACTGCTTACCAAAAAGAACATAAAGGCTTGTCTTACTTTTGGAAAAAACAAAAAACAAAACAACACCACCTGAATGATTCCCATGACTTTTGGGTGTATATTATGTGGACTGACGAGATGAAAGTGGCGGCACGGTGGCCGACTGAAAGGCGTTAGCACATCTGCCTCACAGTTCTGAGGACTGGGCTTCAAACCCCGGCCCCGCCTGTGTGGAGTTTGCATGTTATCCTCTTGCCTGCGTGGGTGTTCTCCGGGTACTCCGGTTTCCTCCCACATCCCAAACACATGCGTGGTAGGTTCATTGAAGACTCTAAATTGCCCATAGGTGTGAATGTAAGCACGAATGGTTGTTTGTTTCTATGTGCCCTGCGATTGGCTGGCGACCGGTTCAGGGTAAAACCCGCCTCCCGCCCAAAGACAGCTGGGATAGGCTGCAGCATGCCGGTGACCGTAGTGAGGATGTGCAGTACAGAAAATGGATGGATGGATGAAGATGAAAGTTGAGCGTTTTGGAGGGTGTGTGTCTCGTTACATCTGCCATAAATGTAGCACTGCATTTCAGAAAAAGAACATCATACCAATCGTCAAACATGGTGGTGGTAGTGTGATGGTCTTGGGCTGCTTCGCTCCTTCAGGACCTGGACAACTTGCTGTGATTGATGGAACCGCAAATTCTGCTCTGACAGAAAATCCTGAAGGAGAATGTTCAGCCATCAGTTTGTGACCTCAAGCTGAAACCCACTTGGGTTCTGCAGCAGGATTAACGATCCAAAGCACACCAGCAAGTCAACTTCTGAATGGCTTAAGAAAAGGAAAATGGTTTTGTCGTGGCCTAGTCAGAGTCCAGGCTTGAATGCTTAAAAAGGCCGTTCATGCTGGAAAGCCCTCCATTTTTTGCTGAATTCAAACAATTCTGATATTTACATTCGTTTGATGATCTTAAACATTAAAGTGGGGAAGCAAACTATGCAAAAATGTAAGGATTTGAGAAGGGGGGGACAATACTTTGTCAATACTGACAGCCCCTCATAATTCTACGACCTTAAAAGATCGATGCCAAACTGCATCTAAAGCACTGACACGAAAAATGTTGTGCTTCCATTGGGATATTGGTTATCGATATACCGTATTTTTATGTTGATATTTGGTTTCGATCTGTTTGTCTATGCTTGGACTTCAATAAGCCTGATTGATATTTCTTTCAATCAGCCTCTCTCACGCCATCCTGACAGCTGTAGCACAACTATTGAATGTATCATGGGGAATCCATTTGACACATCTCTTTATTGTAGGGTCACCAGGATTCTATAACATTTCTTTGCCTTTGTCTGCAGTCTTACAATCTACCATTTCTTTGGTACCTGGCTAGCACATGTCCTTTGCCGTTCTCTGAGAGGATATGAAGCCTAAAGTGTGTGGGTTGTTTTTTCTTCGTCTTTTGTACGCACAATGCATAAATGGGGCTGAAGCTGTTTTTGATTGGTTTGCAACTTTGCCAATTTTGATTGAGGAAATGACATCATGTGGGGTGTTCAGGTGGTGAGGTCATTCAACTCAATCTTTATCCACATGACAATACCTTTGTCAGCTCTCAGGCACATTTTGGCCAATCAGAAGCCTGAAAAAGCAGCACCTGATGACGTCCATGACTCAATACAGTGAGATATTTAATGTACATACAGTATAGTGTATATATTATGTTTGAAATCACATCATCAAAACAAAACGCAAGGCAAAATGCCATGAGACACATTCGACACACTGTCGTTAACTAAAGTTTAAATCTGTAGGATAATGTTACACATTTAAAATGGCACACGCCCAAAACGCTGTTGTCCCCATCTGTTGACCGACCCCTGCTTCTTTTTCTCTTCTGGTCCTGCATGCCTCTTTCTTTCAGTAGCTTCCCATTCGTCACTCGTTTTGATCTGTTTTTCTCCCCTTTTGTCATTTATAGATCAACTTTATGCATATGTGTGTACCACTTCTCAATTCCCCCATTGCAGCATAACGAGGAAAAGGAGCACTAAAATAAGTGTGTTTTGATAAGCGTAGTTTGATATTCTGTGTCCATCAATAGTGACATTGCATGATAAAGTGTAGCTTCCTCTTGTCTCTGGGAAATATTTTTTCTGTTGGATGTTTTGAATCATCCTTCTTTTCCGAATTATTTCTGACCCGTTTCCTTTTATTTCCAGCGGAATTTCTGCCCAGCAAGTGGGGTCTGGTGATGGACAGATTACTGGTTCTGTTCAAAAAGTTCTCAGACATGATCACCAAAGGTCAAGTCATTCTCTGGACTCTTCTGGAGCTTCACATCATTAAAATGGTGGCGTTCTACGCTGTGTGGGTTGCACTTGAAGAGGTAAGCAGAGAAAACTGGATGTTGGCGAACTAAAATCCGATTATGGAACGCATCCTACACACCTGATTTGAAATGATTTTGAGCTTTACACACCAACAGTCAACTAGATCTACTTTGTTTTAACAGTCATGTAAAGTTGTATCTTGTACCACTGCTTATTCGGCAGACTTAATGAGCGATGCATAATACGACAAACATTAGGTACTGTAACTGCTATGGAACCTCCAAAGTCGAACGAAATCTGGACGCTGCGATGCAATGACATTTTTGAAGTCAGATTTTAAAATGCTTAATAGTCATCAAGTAAAATGCTGTACATAAATTAGCCACTGTTAATATTAAATGGTTAAAACAAAAGCCTTTTTTGGGGGGTGGGGGGTTCCGGTCCATGCCTGCGTGACAGATTGCTTGTGCAGGCAATATAGCGAATTGAGGCTTCAGGGGAAAAGCTGTTTACAAAAGGCCATCCTAGGACCAGCAATAATATTAAAAATGCATTCAACCCAAGTCTTTTTGTTTTCTGTTCGTTATAGCCATCTGTGTTTAACCTGGTCCTGGTGGTGCTGTGGTCTTTGGCCATGCCATTTAGTCGCTTCAGACCGATGGCTTCCAGTCTGTCCACAATTTGGGTGTGTGTCATCATCATGTGTAAAATGCTGTACCAGCTTAGTGTTGTGAGCCCTACTGAGTACTCCAACAACTGCAGTTTGGTAAGTCTCGCATGCACTTGCTTACCTGCTAACCAATACTTGTCACATGCACGTCATATTTAATTTCACCGTTGACATATGTACAGTATAAACTGTATGTACTATGAATACACCACATTGCATCGGTGTAATTTATGGGGGGACAGAGGGGACATGTCCCCTGCACTTTTTCAGAGGGCAGTTTTATACGAAGAGTAGATACACCAGCGTGCTGCAGCAGCCCGGGTAAGCAACCTATCTACGTGGCAGCCATGTTGGGAAAGACGACGTTCATCGACCTATTCATATCGAGGGGCATGTGCGTTTCACCGCCGCCGGCCAAGATCAGTGCACTGTGGAACGAGACTCAAGGAAGCAGAACACAATGCTGCAGCCTGCAAAGACAGGCACGTTTCCAGATCCCTGTAGACAAATCTCTGACACGTTCGTGAGACAGCCTCCACCACCTCCTAACGTGACGTTCGCATTCCTGAGTCCGCTGTGACTGAGAAACAGGTGGAGGAGCGGCAAAAAGCCAAGGAGGACAGGCAGTGACAGAGGACAGTGACAGCCACGGATAGGGTGAGGGAGAGTCTGCAAGGGGAAGCTGAAGAAAGTCTAAGGCTATGTTCCCACTGCAGGTCAATTCAGATATTTTTGTCCAATATGACGTATCAGATTTTTTTCATGTCAATGTGCACAATACAATTCCATTTTCATCATATCTGACTCAGGCCTCGTTCATATGTCAATAGAAATCGGACATGTATCTGAGTGCAGTATCCGAATCAGAATCATCTTTATTTGCCGAGTATGTCCAAAAAACACACAAGGAATTTGTCTCCGGTAATTGGAGCCGCTCGAGTACGACTCCCATGACGAAACTCAGATGTCATCCCTTGCATCCCTAACATATCTAGCAAACGCAGTGATGTGGACCAGTCAGACCCAAGCGGTTTTCCATATTTAAATTCGGGAAAATGCGTGATCTCATCAGAGCAAAGCTCATTTGCATGTCGTATGATGAGAAATGTGACCGTCTCAAATGCCAAGCAGGAAAGACCACCTAGAATACTTTGAAAAAAGACCAACCAAAATTGTCATGCAAACCAGATATAAGGACATCAAAGATTATAAAAATAAATACTTTATAAATAAAAAATTAAACAGTAAAACAGGCATAAATGGGCACCTTTTAAGCTATTTCCAAGATCAAATGAGATTGAGCAATCTCTTAGTCGCAACATTCTCCATGTTCCATGTTTTCCTCTGTCCTTCCCCGACCGAGTTCCCCTCACCTCTCAGCCTTAAGACCGCTCCAAATTCATGCCCAACATGAAGACCCCCCTTCTGCACACTGGACCATATTCTCAGTCTGGCTTCCAATCACAACAGAGCACAGAAACAGCCTTCCTTAAAATCAACAGTGATCTCCCCTTCTCCTGAGATTCTGGACACCTCAGGATCCTCATCCGCCTCAACCTGACTGCAGTATTTGATACCATAATCCACAACATTCTCTTCAACCACCTCCAAACCTCCCTGAACAACAATAGTGCTACCCTCTCCTGGTTCAAATCATATCTCTCCAAGAGAAAACAATTTATTTAACTGCAATTTATTGAACAACTGCACCTCATCTCCTGTTCCTCTGTCTCAAGGCATCCCCCAGGGCCCAGTGCTTGGTCCTCTTTTGTTCATCCTCGACATCCTCCCCCTCTGAAACGTCATTTGTCATCATGGCCTCAATTTCCTCTGCCGATGACGTCCAGATTTACATCGCCACCAAATCCATCAACTCCTTAACCTACTCCACTTTAACCAACTGCCTCACCTTTATCAAATTCGGGATGCAAACCAACTTACTTCAGCTCAACTGCAAAAATCTATTATGTTAATCATTTGTTTATATCCCTTATCAAATGCTCCAATAGCTTCTACCTCTCCATCAAGAAAATTACCTTGCTCCCCTCCCCACAAATCTGCACCGTTGGAGTGATCTTTGACACCGGCCTATTCTTCAAGAGCCACACATCAGCCACGTCACAAAAACAGCTTTCTTTCACCTCAGGAACTTTTCCTGTCTTTGTTCATCACTCTCCTTCTCTGCAGCTGAAATCATGATCCATGCTTGACAATTGGAACAGCATCCTGTCTCAATAAACCAAAGTATATCCAGAACTCAGCTGTCCGTTTGATCACCCATATCCATTACTGTGAACACCTCACCCCCGTCCTCCAGAAACTCCACTGGCTCCCAATTCCCCGACGCATCCAGTTCAAAGTCCTTCTTCTCACTCACAAAGCCCTCCATAATCTGGGCCCCTCCTACCTCCCTGACCTCCTCCACCACCACGCTCCCTCTTGAAGCCTTAGATCCTCTGATGCCAACCTCCTCTCTCCACCTCACCAGATCATTAAGGGAACTAGGGGGGACAGAGCTCTCTCTATCTCTGCCCCCACTCTCTGGAACATACCCTTACTTTGGCTGTTCAGATCCCCCCACTTTCAAATAACCCCTCAAAACCAACCTTTTCTGTAAACCTTTGTCTTTTTTTTTTATTGTTTGAGATGATTTTGGTATTTTATATGTCAAGTGTCTTTGAGTAAAAGAAAGAAAAACGCTCTGTAAAATGTATATTTTTTTCTATCAACTTTCTGAGGTTATTTCTTTTTTTATTGAAAGGAACGAACATTTTGAAAAACGGAGCTAGGTAAAAGCTAAGGTAAAAGGTGACACAATGCTTCCCAGGTTTTGTTTGGTAGATGGGGTTCAAAGTTGTCGGTTGTCTTGCTTAACAGTTTCTTTCTTCTTTCCTAACAGCCACTTTTAAATGAAACCAACCTTTCAAAAATGGAAATAATGAACTCATCCCTGTATAAGGGACCAGTGGACCCTGCCAAATGGTTTGGCGTCAGGAAGGAACCTACGGTACTGGACTATAGCAAGGTATAGTGAGCCTAAAATACTGACTAACTTTAGCCCTGACCGTATGTCTATGGTCAGGGCTAAAGCCTGTCTACCTAATTTAGCCTGTCTGGCCAAATGTAGCCTGTCTACCACACAGGCTACATTTGACATGTGTGGCACATTCTGTCAAAGGTCTGTTAAAATCAACATGGAGCTGATATTTAAAGAAATCTCGGCATAGGTCACATTGGATCTATCCTCCAGAGGTAGATTTTACAGCCAAAATAATACTGGGCCTGATCACATCACTGCAAAGAAAACATATTCAAATATTTTGAGTCTCATATTGTAGGTAATAACCAAAACCTCCTCCTTGCTCTGTGTGATTGTCGGACCAAATAATAATTTAAAAAAAGATAAGCAGCTTCAAACACAATACACTGTTGCACATTAAACAACTACTAGCAATATTTTCATGTATACTGTATGGATGTCTTTTTTTGCCAGCTAATGATGTGATGTGATGTGATGTGATAGCAGCTAGCTATCACCATTTTTGGCATTCAAATAGTTTCATTCAATATTGACTTGTTTCTGCAGAACCATTTAGTAGTGCTGCTGTTGTTGGTGTTCGAGGCGACGGTGTATCGTCACCAGGCCCACCACTATCGTCAGCTGCAACGATCTCCCTCAAACATACCTGCTCTGTTCCCAGAAGTCACGAGGAACACTTTAGACCAAGGCCTCATACCCTGCTTCAAGTACCTGCTGAACTACACTTTCTACAAGTTTGGATTAGAGGTGACAGAGATATATCGTGAATTAACTTGTTCACAATGACTTCGATGACGTTTATTGTGCGAGCTGTGGTTCAAAAGAATGAAGAGTTTTGATGAGAGTCTGTCTCTGAAACCTTTTTTCAGAGCTTTTTTATTATATCGCAGTTCATCTCAAGAATATTCTTTTTTTATTTTAAGATATGCTTCCTGATGACTGTGAATGTGATTGGACAACGGATGAACTTCTTGGTGATAATCCATGGTTGTTGGTTGGTAGCCATCTTGGTGAGGCGACGTCGGGCAGCTATTGCAAGGATATGGCCAAGATATTGTGTCTTTCTGGCCATCTTCATGATCTATCAATATATACTGTGTGTGGGTATACCACCTGTTCTTTGTAAAGGTGAGCCTTTATGGAGTTGATACATAAGTACAATATTAAGTACATCTATAACATGATTTGCATGAATTAAAATACAACTTATGGAACTTATTCCAGGAGGCTGTTTTGAATGTATTTTCCCCCATAAAAGAGTAATGGATATTTTTCTACTCCAGCATTGAACCTTTGCCATCAGGAGTGATAATAATAATAATAACAATACAAAAAATAATTATAATAATAGCGGCCCATGTTCAGCTGAAGAAGGAGTCCTATCGGGCCTTTTTGGTCTGTGGGAGTCCTGAGGCAGCTGATGGGTAGCGGCTGGCCAAGCGGAATGGAGCTTTAGTGGTCGTGGAGGAAAAAAAACTCTGGGGTGGGAGGATTCCGGTGAGGCCACGGAGAACGACTTCCGGATGGCTTTGAGGAAATTCTGGTCCACCATCCGGCGTCTCAGGAGGGGGAAGCAGTGCACCATCAACACTGTGTATCGTGGGGATGGGGCGCTGCTGACCTCGACTCGAGACGTTGTGAGCCGGTGGGGAGAATACTTCGAAGACCTCCTCAATTCCACCGACACGCCTTCCCGTGAGGGAGCAGAGTCTGGGATCTCTGAGGGGGCGGTCTCCTATCTCTGGGGTTGAGGTCACAGAGGTGGTTAAAAAGCCCCTCGATTGCCTCATTCAACGGGAAGAGTGAGCTGCTTTGCCACAAGACGAGTGAACGACTGATTGGTATGCAGGACGGCCGTTTTACTAACCACACTGGGCAAAAATATAAAAATAACAACACTCTATTGTCGACCACTCCCAGGGAACACACCCACCGAGGCATAATTGAATTTAAAACTGAAGAATTATTTTGGATTAAAGGCAAAAACGTCTTCAACAAACAAGAACAGTGCAGTTGCCGATGTTATTCCTTTGTCTACTTGTACTTGTAGTAAGCATCTACAAATGTCGTGTTTTGTCTTTATTTTTCTGCTATAGATTACCCATGGCGGTGGAACACCCCACTTTTAATGAACTCGGCTCTTATTAAATGGCTTTATCTGCCAGACTTCTACACTGTGCCTAACTCCAAAAACCTGATAGGTGAGTTGGTTGTTCACTTGTTTTATGGGTCTGTGTGTGCAAGTGTATTTTTGTCCATTATTTCTTCATCAGTCAAATGGGCTTTATTCTGACTAATTCAATTCAGATTTGTTTTTCTGGTACCACGTAATTACAAGAAATATGTCCATCTCTCATAAACAATAGGGGTTGAACGACTTCAGATTTTTGGTAGTTGAAGCTAAGGTGATGTTGGTCAAGTCGAAGTTGACTCATCGATGACGTCGTTTTTTTGGTTTTTGGTCTCAACTCACTGTGTGTGACAATATAAAAAAAACAAAACAATGCTGTGCGAGTCTTCAAAGACAAGGTCGCTCCCTCCCTCACTCACTCACTCTCTCGACTGTTTCTGCACAGACCCCACTGCCCGACTTGTTCATCCAGTCACATTCAGGCACTTGCTCATCCAATCACATTCAGATACATTCAAGGTACAGATGTAATTTGTACAACTCTAAGACCAATTCATGCAACACAACTACAGGGTAGCTACTTGCTACAGTATATACTCATTGTATATCGTTTGAAAAAAAGAGGAGGGAATGTTTTTCCATAATTTATTGGAGCAAACTTTCAGTTGTGTTGTGTGGATTGTTGTTGTGCTTTTGATAAGATCCGACTGTCTTCGAGAACCTCAAGGGCTCCAGGCACGCAATCCCCTCTCTCTCCTTGCACTGGCAACAACATCGGACTCCGGTTCTTATTTACATGACAAACTTACTACAGTGGCTTGTCTCCATTTCATTTTGTAAGCAGAATACAAACAAACAAAGAATATAATGTCCTTCTTTTTATGGTTACAGGAGGGCATTTGGTGAATTGACTGACGTGAGGAATTGCGTCTCCCCGTCATTTAGCTTTAGCCTGTTCAAATGGACATGCATAGCACAATACACATACAGTATTTTAGGATAGACTTGCATATTTCACAAGTAACCGTGCTACCGTTACGCACACTTGAGGCCCCACTGCTAGTTTGCTAAGTGTACCCACCACTTGTTGATTTCAGGGAGGCGTCCGTGTCCAAATACGTGAGTGGCGATTAGTCGACCTCAAGCTATAACTGTCATGCGGAGTGGCAACGTCTACTGGTCGGTTCAACCCCTAACATACGCAATGCTTTAATAACAAAATGAACATAATTATGATTATTAACCATACAAAGAGAATGTATTAAGTCTTTCTTACCAATATGACAGCACTTTTTATTCCATTAAACATGTCAGTCCTTCGTGTTGGTCTAGCTGTTGATGATATCTTTATTTTTCAATGTGTCGTACAATACTAACACTACAATACTTTACGACAGTGGTTAATAATGCTTCATCCTAATGCTTTGTTTCTCTTCCACAGTGGACTTTGTTCTTCTGATTTGTACATCCCAGCAGTGGCAAGTGTTTAGGTGTGAGCACGTGGAGGAGTGGGTGGTTCTGGCTGGAGACAATACAGACAACCCCGATCCGATGGAAGGTCGACTGTTTAATCCTGCACCTAACTTCGTCAACTGCAGGTAAATCCAGTATTCTATCAATCTTCTTTTCACCTGCTCTTACTTATTATATATTCTATATATTGATTATGTGACAGTATACAGGGTGTTCAGAACGTCACTGTGCACTTTTTTAAAACTTAAAAGACAAATTTCAATCTAGCGCTGGAATCGGGTGGAAAGATTGCCTCACCAAAACTCTCTCTTTTCAGATAACCCCCAAAATTACTTGTATAACATTTTAACGTATTCTTTTATGATTCCATCACTTTGTTACACTTCCTGTATAACTTTGCAATGACGGCCATTCTGTGTGTGTGCCTGAATAACAAGTTGTTGTTGTGTCAATAAAGCAGCTGCACTGCTGTACAAGCTAGTGTGTACTCAGGTTAAATTACTGGATCTGACGAACTGAAGGTAGGTTGAGAGACTCCCCATTTATGCCTCAGTAGATGTGTCCCCAGGGGGTGGTCAACTATAGGGTGTTGGGTTTTCTTGCCCACCGGGGTTTGGGAAACGACCGTCCTACATGCCAATCGGCCGTTGCCTTGCGGCAGAACCGCTCGTTAAGGCCACTCTTCCCGAAGAAGAAAGCAATCTTTTGAGGAAGGGATGTCGGGACATTGCTATAGTCAGACGAAAGGTGATACTTCAAACCTCCTTCTCTGTTTAGAGACAGCATTTTTACTTGGACATACAGTATGTCCCCCCTATCCAGAATGTGGATGTTGTTGTCCTCGAAGGAATATCCCTTCTTCTTGAGATGCAAATTAAGAGGAGAAATCATTGAGTCTTCTTTTAAATATCCTTCAAGAATCTTTGAAAACTGCAACAACAAGGAAACAGGTCTATAATTTGTAAACAGGTGTTTGTCTGCAGTCTTGCGCAGTGGTATTACTTATTCTACTCTCATCGTTAGTCCCAATTTTAAATGATAGATTTCATCCAGGATGTGAGTCAATGGAATGCAGCCCCATGGGGGGCACAAGCCAGTGCAAACTGTAGGCCGGTCCCAAGCCCGGATAAACACAGAGGGTTGCGTCAGGAAGGGCATCCGTCTTAAAACTTTGCCAAACAAATATGAGCGTTCATCCAAAGAATTCCATACCGGTTCGGGTGTGGCCCGGGTTACCAATGTCCGCCACTGGCGCCGTCAACCTGCAGGAAATTCAGCCACTGTGGGTCGAAGATGAAGGAGACGTGGAAAGCGGGTTCTTAGGCAGAATGAGAAGAGGAAAGCACAGAGCCTAGAACTGAATGTGGGGACTTTGAATGTTGGGACTATGACAGGAAAGTCCCGGGAGTTGGTTGACATGATGATTAGGAGAAAGGTTGATCTATTGTGTGTCCAGGAGACCAGGTGGAAAGGCAGTAAGGCTAGAAGTTTAGGTGCAGGGTTTAAATTATTTTACCATGGTGTAGATGGGAAGAGAAATGGAGTCGGATTATTTTAAAAGAAGAGTTGGTTCAGAATGTCTTGGAGGTGAAAAGCGTATCAGATCGAGAGATCAGGCTGAAACTTCAAATTGAGGGTGTTGTGTGTAATGTGATAAGTGGTTATGCCCCACAGGTAGGATGTGACGAAGAGGTGAAAGAGAAATTCTGGCAGGAACTAGATGAATTATCTCTGAGCATCCCAGACAGAGAGAGAGTCTTGATTGGTGCAGATTGTAATGGACATGTTGGTAAAAGGAAAAAGGGGTGATGAAGAAGTGATGGGTAAGTACGGCATCCAGGAAAGGAACTTGAAGGGACAGATAGATGGTGGTTGACTTTGCCAAAAGTATGGAAATGGCTGTCGCAAACACTTTTTTCCAGAAGAGGCAGGAACATAAATTAACATAAAGTGATCAGAGAGGTAGGCAGGAGAGTACTTGGTGTAGCTTCTGGCAGGAAAGCGGAAAAGGAGACTTGGTGGTGGAACCTCAAAGTACAGGAAATTATACAAGGAAAAGAGGTTAGCTAAGAAGAAGTGGGACCGAGGAGAGATGAGAAAGAAATGCATTGAGATGCGACGTAGGGCGAAGGTAGAGGTGGCAAAGGCCAAACAAGAGGCATATGATGACATGTATGCCAGGTTGGACACTAAAGAAGGAGAAAGGGATCTATACAGGTTGGCCAGACAGAGGGATAGAGATGGGAAGGATGTGCAGCAGGTTAGGGTGATTAAGGGTAGAGATTGAAATGTGTTGACTGGTGCCAGTAGTGTGCTGAATAGCTGGATAGAATACATTGAGGAGTTGATGAATGAGGAAAATGAGAGAAAAGGAAGAGTAGAAGAGGCATTAAAGAGAATGAGAAATGGAAAGGCACTTGTTCCTGATGACATTCCTGTGGAGTTATGGAAGCATCTAGGAGAAGTGGCTGTAGAGTTTTTGACCAGCTTGTTCAACAGAATTCGAGAGGGTGAGAAGATGCCTGAGGAATGGCGGAAAAGTGTGCTGGTGCCCATTTTTAAGAACAAAGGTGATGTGCAGAGCTGTGGGAACATTTGAGGAATATAGTTGATGAGCCACACAATGAAGTTATGGGAAAGAGTAGTGGAGGCTAGACTCAGGACAGATGTGAGTATTTGGGAGCAACAGTATGGTTTCATGCCGAGAAAGAGTACCACAGATGCATTATTTGCCTTGAGGATGTTGAGAAAGTCAGAAGGAGAAACATTGTCTCTTTGTAGATCTAGAGAAAGCCAATGACAGAGTACCCAGAGAGGAACTGTGATACTACATGCGGACGTCTGGAGTGGGGGAGAAATATGTGAGAATAATATATAGGACATGTATGAGGGCAGCAGAACAATGGTGAGGTGTGCTGTAGGTGTGGCAGAGGAATTTAAGGTGGAGGTGGGACTACATCAGGGATCAGCCCTGAGCCCCTTCCTGTTTGCAGTGGTGATGGATAGGTTGACAGATGAGGTTAGACTGGAATCCCCGTGGACTATGTTTGCGGATGACATTGTGTGCTGCAGTGAAAACAGGGGGAAGGTGGAGGAACAGTTAGAAAGATGGAGGCATGCACCGGAAAGAAGAGGAATGAAGATTAGCCGAAGTAAAACAGAATATATGTGCAAGAATGAGAGGGCCGGAGGGGGCAGACTGAGGCTACAGGGAGAAGAGATAGCAAGGGTGGAGGACTTGAAATACTTGGGGTCAACCGTCCAGAGCAATGGTGAGTGTGGTCAGGAAGTGAAGAAACGGGTCCAAGCAGGTTGGAACGGGTGGAGGAAGGTGTCGGGTGTGTTATGTGACGGAAGAGTCTCTGCGAGGATGAAGGGCAAAGTTTAGAAGACGGCCATGATGTACGGATTAGAGACAGTGGCACTGAAGAGATGACAGGAAGCAGAGCTGGAGGTGGCGGAAATGAAGATGTTGAGGTTCGCTCTCGGAGTGAGCGGGTTGGATCAAATTAGAAATGAGCTCATCAGAGGGACGGCCGAGGTTGGATGTTTTGGAGACAAAGTTAGAGAGAGCAGACTTCGATGGTTTGGACACGTCCAGAGGAGAAATGGTGAGAAAAAGATGACATGCTGTGGCTACCCTCAGGAAAAGAAGATGTGAGTCAATGGATCAGCAATTTCCTCAACTACCGTCTTAACTCTATGCATATCAGTATACTGTATCACCATTGGTGGACGCTTTGATCTTCTTTCTGCGAACAGACGCAAGGTAGCAACACACTGCACAAGTATTTGAAAGCACTTGTTCTCTTAACAGTGAGGCATATTGTTTGGCTAGATTAGGACCCACCTTCCACTAAAAAAGTTCTTGAACCCGCCGACTATCATTAATTTTGTGTAATCTGTCTGTCTTTAATTGTAAAGTGATCAGGGGAGGTAGTATCTGTATTCCCTTTTCGAATGATTCCATTCAATATTTTCCAAATTTCTTTCACATTACTTTTGTTTTTGTCAAGTAGCCCAGCGTAATAATCCTTTGCAAGAACTCATAAGACTGAGCAGTTCATTTTTCCATTTCTTGTCCAGTATTTCAGCTGTGCCTACTTTGTTTTTGTTTTATGAATAATTTGTATAAAGTATATATTTTTTGTCACCTGTGTCCCTCATCTTTCAGGTGTTACCTGGACATGGCTAAGGTTTTGGTTTTTCGCCACTTATTCTGGTTTGTACTGTCAGTGGTCTTCCTCACTGGGGCGACACGGGTCTCGGTGTTTGGACTGGGATACCTTCTCTCTTGTTTTTTTTTGTTGCTATTTGGGACCCAACTATTGGTCAAACCCTCCAGGACACGTCTTGCCATGTGGGATTGTCTCATCATCTATAATGTGGCAGTCATCATCTCAAAAAATATTCTATCAGTAAGTATGAATCAAATGTGCTGCTTTTATGGTGTTCGTCAGAGCTAGGGTGCATGTAATGGGAGGGGTCGGCACGGCGGACGACCGGTTAGCACATCTGCCTCACAGTTCTGCGGACCCGGGTTCAATCCCCGCCCCCGCCTGTGTGGAGTTTGCGTGTTCTCCCCGTGCCTGCGTGGCTTTTCTCCAGGTACTCCGGTTTCCTCCCACATCCCAAAAGCATGCGTGGTAGGTTAACTGAAGACTCTAAATTGTCCGTAGGTATGAACGTGAGCGCGAATGGCTGTGTGTTTGTATGTGCACTGCGATTGGCCGGCGACCGGTTCAGGGCGTACCCCGCCTCCTGCCCGATGATAGCCGGGATAGGCTCCGGCACGCTCGGGACCCTTGTGAGGAGAAGCGGTATGGAAAAAGGATGGCCGGATGAATGGTAGTGGGAGTCAGTGACGTGCTGCTCGTTCACTCCCCTTCAGTCACAGCTAAATCAGTGCAAATTTCGAAGGTTACTTGTTCTCTTTTTCCATCCATTTCGTAGCCATTTTCTGTTATTGGGTAAATGTATTTGCAGAAAACCGTCACGACTGGATATTCGATTTGGATTCATGTCAATATTAATTGTGTATCTCTGTATGTTTCAGATTCTGGCATGTGTGTTTGTTTTCGAAATGCAGAAGGGCTTTTGTTGGATGATCCAACTCTTTAGTTTAGTCTGTACAGTCAAAGGATACTACGATCGTAAGTATCATCCTGGAGTTATTTGCAACTCGGTATTTGTGTAAAGCATTATTGGATTGTGGCTGATCTTTTACACTGCACGGTCGGAGCACAAGTTCTTATTCTCATTTTTGAACTGTGTGACTCTTTGTGACTCCTTGTGACCATGCAGGGTCCCGAGTTAAACAGATACTTGCTAGCATACGAGTGGTGTCGCACAGTGTGTGGGGTTCCGCAACTAGTTTTCATTTGTCGCCAACCAGTGCCACTCGTTTGGCCGCATTTACAAATGGCAAATCGCAATAGCGCACACGCTTATGGCCAATCAAAATGCCAGACTGTATCAGATGATCTTTCTGCTTTTCTTTTCATCTATGAATTCTAATTTTGCAATTTTGTTAGTTTTGGGTAAATGTCTCCCATGTTGAAACGGCCGCACTTAAATCCCTATTTCCCAAAAGTGATTGATGATTTACAATTTTAGGCATTCATAGGAAAGGCAATCCTTATTGACACACCAAAAATGGTGGGGGCTCATTAACATACTGTACTCTTCTTCTTTTTTAACGGGAAAGACAAAAGCGCCTAATGTTCAAGACATAAATAGTGTCATAAAAGTCATAGGAGTTGCACGATTTGCATGAGTTGCCCTTCAAAGTGCAGAAATGATCCGAACTACTCATTCAACCCATTACACACATGATACAATTGTAATCACGGTAAAGACACGCAATCATTCCAACACTGTCACAAATTCATCTCAAAATAACGGCATTTATTTTGCTGTCTGCTATTGTGTGAATGCAAAGTGGCTTGCCTCATCCTGGCAATTCAGCTCACGGGTCCGTCTGGTGTATTGCAACAACCTAACGAGGCTCTCTCCGGTCTCATAAAGACATCTTGAGTGACAAAGAAGGACAGTTTGTACAAGAACCCCCCCACCAAAAAAAAGGAACTCTGAAGACACAAAGATTCATTTGTGTTAGTTTTCATGGGAGAGGCATATTAGGCAATAGGAGAAAAATCCCAAAATGTCATGAGCATCTTCAACAAACAAATCATGAAACTACATTTTGGACACCGATCGGTAAGTCACGTTCGGACATTACAAGTTTGAAAAATATGACTTTGGATTTTGTTTTCTGCGAAACAGTTATGACCTTTTGATGGATAATAACTGCCAATAATTCAAATACTATTTTTAATGAATCATGTCATCATGTAAAAGTTTCTCCTATTAAAGAAATACATTGGAATTATATGTAAATGACATACTCCAGGTAGGAGACCATCTCGAGGTTGTCAGAAAATTCCATTTTGGTGAGTTTCTTGGACAACAGGCAGGACTGTAACTTGGAACTGCTTAAGTTTTGGGGCAATACAATGAATACACTTTATAAATGTCCAAATTGTACCTCTTTTGAGCTGATTGGAGTTCATTGCAACGGGAGAATTGTTTTGAAACTCTAAAATGTATTATAATCCTCCTGGATCGACGACCACAATATATTTTTAATTGTGTATGCGTGTGCATGTTGTTGTTGTTTTTCTCGCCAGCAAACCGAATTAGTGACAAGAACTGTAGCCTCCCAATAGAGGAGGCTGGGATCATCTGGGACAGTATTTGTTTTCTCTTCCTGTTGCTGCAGAGAAGGGTTTTCCTCAGTTTCTATTTCATTCATGTCGTAGCAGAATTGCAGGCGTTCCGCAAACAGGCCTCAAGGTAAGACACCATAAACAGAGGTCCAGTTTACACTACAGTGCTGAACAGAAAACAGATATGAAGTTGTAGGCCTGTTTTTTTGTTTTTGTTTTGGTTTGGGGTTTTTTTTTTTTTTTTTACATGACAATGGCATTTTGTAACCAGAAAAACATGAAAAGTGTTTTGGGCTTTGTATGTAATGTTCTAATCCCAGACAAATGCGATAAAGCGAATCAGACATGACCTCGTTTGTTTTCTGAAAGGGGATATCACCAACTACTGGCACGCGCATTATCGTGTTCTCCGTGATTATTGCGGGCCGGCTTGAGCATTTTCATAATTTGATGTCTGTGCATGAAGTTGTGAACTGTTTTCTACTTTGCATTCTTGTAGTTTGTGAAGGCAATGGTAATTGTTTTGTTCTTCTAATGGCATCCACATCTTTGCAGGGGGTTTGAGCTCTTCAAAGCCACCATAATGAAAAACATTAAATCACACCAACAGGCTGAGATAAAATCCTTATCCCAGCTCAAGAGATCGTAAGTGTTCAAAGATCAGTGTGTGACACAAAATACTTACGTATACATACATCGGCTGAAATATGTGTCTAACACGTCACCACGTGTTGGTAACATCCATACATACAAAGAAAGTAGAACCAATAAGATCGGAAATTCAGTTGTGTGTAAAAGTGTGAAATGACACAGGGAGAAAGTATTGAACACATGACGAAAGGGAGGTGCAAATAGGCATGGAAAGCCAAGACACACCTCAAATCGATCAATAATCAAACAGCGATCCAGCCCCTTGTCAGTGCAAATGAATATGAGCTGGTTCAGTCCTAATTGATGGCCGACAAAAAGGTCCCATTGCCAAGGTGTGAGTCAAGACACATCTCATGATGGGGAAGAGCAGAGCGCTCTCAACACCATCGCAAAGTGATTGTTGCAAAACATAATGGCATTGATTACAGGTGAGCACGGTTGGGGCCAGAATACGGAAGTGGAAAGCCAATCATTCCACCAGGAGTTTGCCTAGGTCAGGCGCTCCTCGCAAGATTTCTGACAGAGGAGTGTAAGGAAGAATCAGAAAAGTTGTCCGAGAGCCAAGGACCGCCCGTGGAGCGCTTCAAAAAGACCTGGAATTAGCAGGTACTGCGGTCACAAGGAAAACAGTGAGTAAACGCACTCCGCCGCCGTGGCCTGGATGCACGCTCATCACGCAGGACCCAATTCCTGAAAAAAAAAGCATGTCAAAACTTGTTTAAAGTTGGCTGAACAACATTTGGACAAGCCAGTTAAATACTGGGAAAATAGTCTGTTGTGATGGGAGCAAAATGTAACTGTTTGGATGCCATAATGCCCACCACGTTTGCAAAGGAAATGGCACAAACACCAGACCAGCAGTGAAGATCGGAGTTTGGAACATGATGGCGTTGGGGCTACTTTTCCGCAAACGGTACTGTTTAACTTCACATTACTGAAGGAAGGATGAATGGGCGAATGCACCGAGACATTCTTGACAAAAATCTGCTGCCATCTAAGAGGACGATGCAACTGAAACGAGGGTGGACATTTCATCAGGATAATGGTCCAAAACATACTCTCAATTGGTTTCAAAGAAGAAAAAAAATAAAGCTGCTAGAATTGCCCAGCCAATCACGTGACTTGAGTCCAGTCGAAAATCTATGGAAAGAACTGAAACTCAAGCTCCATAAAAGAAGCCCACGGGACCGTCAAGATTTGAAGACTGCTTGTGTGGAGGAACGGACCAAAATCACACCCGAGCAATGCATGCGACTAGTTTCTCCATAGAGGAGGCGTCTTGAAGCTGTCATTGCAAACGAAGGCTTTTGTACAAAGTATGAAATAAATACCAGTTGCTGTGTTCAATGCTTTTTCCCTGTGTCATTTCACATTGGTACACACAACTTCATTTCTGATCTGATTTGTTCAACTTTCTTTGTATGTATGGATAACTAATAACTGGAAGCGCTTAACAGATTTACATTGATTGAATTGGTTAAGGCATAGCGTTTAGTTCCCAATTTTCCCCTAAAAACAAAAAAAACCCAACACTTTTTGTCATATTTATTAAAACTGTCGGTATAAGATGACGGTCATGCCTACATGAATAAAATTATCTTGTGAGGAAAAAACAGCCCTCTCTTGCCTCATTATGCCTATAATTTGATTTGTAAGAAGCCTCCACACCCAAGGAAAAAGAACCAATCAGTGAAAGAAGGCGTGACTGATGAGGAGTCAATCATTTCATACATTCAGTCATTCATTTTAGTGCGAGACCGAGGGCACAGGGGGGTGCCCACTGTGAGTGGACGAGAAAGGATTGACATCTTGTCAGCCATGCCTCCTCTCTCTGATTGGTTGTTTTTCCTTAGGTGTGGTGGTTTCTTGCCAATCAAACAGATGTGACAGTTTTCACAAATGTGGCAAAAAGTGATTTGGGGGGGGGGGGGGGGGGGGGGGAATTGCAAACTTCCTCTTGAAGCCAAATCAGGAAATGGATCATCTATCGTGGGAAATGTTCAACATGATCATACACTGAAGTTTGTCTGGTAGCTGTCCGGCATAATAATACAGTAAAAAGTCAAAATATACTGTATTACCTGTCGAGAATGCATGCTTTGCGATTTACAATGCCAGACCTAATTTGTCTTCCTCTCAATGTCTATCAGAATGCACAGAATCCGCTCCAGACAGCAGAGGTACAGGGATGGACATAAAGGGATTGAAGAAGACAATCCGAGTCAAAGCGCAGGTAGGACTCACGAGTGCATACGTACGGACAAAAACCCGACGGTAGAGATGTGTCCGTCTTCTTTCGGCTCGGTGTCCTACCGTTTCCGTGTGCCTCGCATAGTCTCAGTCAACAGGCAGACAACTCCATTCCCAATTACAACACAAGTTGACATTCTTAATGCAGACCGAACAGCCGAACAGGAAAAATAAAAAAAAAACAACAACAACAAAAAAAACATCACCGGCGAGTCGTTTTTATGAGCCTAGACGAATTAGTGTGCTTCATTGTTCCAAATCCGACTTGAGAAAATAAACTGATATTGTACCAAAAATAGCAGAGACGTGTGTTTTGTTAACACCGCAGCCATGTCGCTTGCTCTGTCTGCGCTGCACTTTCCGCACAATAGACAGGAGATAGAATAGTCATCAAATGGCCGCCACGTCAATGCACCACATTCGACATGGCTGCCACGTAGGTACGGGAGGCGCATCTTTTGGAATTGGATCTAGTCATCTTGTATGTCGGTGACCCAGAAATATATGATTCCCATTCTCTGCCTGCATTGCGCCACAGCCCCAGCAAACAACAGCGGCCAATTCTGGAACGAACAGACTTTGTCAACGGCAGTTTAAGCGACAAATGAAAACTTTTTGGGGACACATTGTTCACTCCCGACGGCCCGTTTGATCCGATATCCGTTTTATCAAGGTTCCGCTGTATCTGTATTCCATGATGATACGTTGCAGGGTCTCATGGTTCCAGGGCAGGGACTCATTGTTTATAGACATGTGTATCCTGGGACTCACATAGTTTTCAAGTGCAAAATGATCAATGTGTGATATCTTTGTGTGTGCACGGGCGTGCGTTTGTGGGTGTGTTTGTGTTTTCAAGAAATGAGGACGGAGAGAAAAAAGGAGAGCTTTGTCTCAACCATGGCTGGACCATGCAACAGGTACTGTATAACAAGCACATGCAACGCCACTGAGAAACTGCACATGTATTTCTGATTGTATTGACACTTTAATGTAGTCCAGAATAGAAAACTGCAATGTATTTCCTTTACAAACAGTTCTGCATTCAGGAGGGTACGACCTGTTTGAATCAGACAGTGAGGGTGAACATGAACTGTTGTCAGAGGAACACAAGCCTCAGAAGCAGACCGCCTATCAGGTCAGACACTTTTCCGTAATTGTTAGACTTTTGTGTCGACGCCGATTGGCCACTTGCACAATAATATATGCACAAGAGTTGTATCAAATATCTCGCTGACACAAGAATATTAAGATCATAAATTGTCATAGTAAACCTATTAAGACAATACAAGGTACGGTCGAAAATTAATTGCCCCAATTTAAATGTCCACGGTTTGTAGTTTAAAGACTTGTCTGAAGGTTTATTAAAAAAAATATATAGTTACGCCTGTCCTTCTTCTGTTAGCCATTTTGGAAATGATGTCATTGTTAGATGCCCGTCAAAAGAAGAGAGCTCTGATTGAATTTCTTGCTTTGGAAGGGGAACCGCCACATTTTCAAAAGGTTGCAAAATGGGAATGGGTTGAGGGTTAGGCCACGACCCGCAGCACCTCAACGCGAAAATATAAGACCCGTGCAACAAATGCGACACTGTCATTACAGCAGGGGTCACCGACCTTTTTGAAACTGAAAAAAAGGAATTTGCTCAAATTACCTTTTATTGGCTGCACGGTGGGCGACTGGTTAGAGCTTCTGCCTCCCAGTTCTGAGGACCGGGGTTCAATCCCCGGCCCCGCCTGTGCGGAGTTTGCATGTTCTCCCCGTGCCTGCGGGGTTTTTCTCCGGGCACTCCGGTTTGCTCCCACTTCCGAAAACCACGCGTGCTAGGTTAATTGACGACTCTAAATTGCCCGTAGGTGCGAATGTGAGTGCGAATGGTTGTTTGTTTGTATGTGCCCTGCGATTGGCTGGCGACCGGTTCGGGGCGTACCCCGCCTCCCGCCCGATGACAGCCGGGATGGGCTCCGGCACGCCCGCGGCCCGCGTGAGGAGAAGCGGCTCAGAAAATGGATGGATGGATGGATGGATGGATGGATGGATACCTTTTATTATGTTATTATTATATGCCATCATTAAGTGCTTTCATGATATATTTACGTGAAGACACGAAGCATTGGAAATTAATTGGGAAACAGATAAATATCAATATGTATCTTGATATTTATCTGTTGGCGCTCTCACTCTAGTAGCACCTGGCAGATCCATAGCGGTCTGGCATCAGATGAGTTAGCCACGTCTCTTGGAAAAAGTCAACCCTTTCCAAAATCCCACACACGCTAAAATATTTGAGGCGCTTCAGGAGGCTTTTTAGGAGGAAGTGGTATGAAACAAACACAATCTCCTCTTTTGTGGCTATTTCTGTTCACAATGACATCAAATTTGGAAGTAAATTACATAATCTCGTTACATGTAATTAGTTAACTCTCCAACACTGAGAATATTGTACATGTGGTCATATGTCACGTGACATACAATGTTTTCATTTTTGTTTTCATTGACTTACTTGCTTTCCTCTCCTAGTTGGCTTATCAAGCATGGGTGAACAACGTGAAAAGAGCTCTGAAAGAGCATCAAGGGAACCGAAGACAACAGAGAAGATTTGAAACCGTCGAGGATGAGAGTTCCACACCGCAGACATCACAAGAGGAGGCTTGCTCAGTGACAGGTATATATTTGGACATTTTATTCTGAGACATTCCAGCTGAACATGGTACCTGAACGTTCAGTCACAATTCAATTTCAATTTGGTTGATGTTCAAAGCCCAAGTTTGTTTCCATGACTGAGCAAACATTTGAACTTTGGGGTGTATGTTTTACCAGAATATTGTTCAAACACCAAATGGAGGTTTTGGCACGTTTGAACTTCGAGGTACCATTTGAAATGATCAAGTCAATTTGAATTATATCGTGCAAGTTATCATGAGGCACTTTACCCCCGGTTGTGTAGTGCTGGATGGAGCTACCTTTTATGCAGACAGTGCTAGCCCCATTCCTGGTCAGTGCACCAATGGCCGCCCTCTGCCGCTCACCAGTCCGGATAAAAATGGCAACTATGACAGGGAAAAGCCGAAGGTCACTTCCCTTTCTTGCTTGAGGCGCTTCATACAATGAGCAAGTCAAGAACTGTCGGGCCGAAACCCCCTATGCCCAAATTTCGTAAATTCGGTATGTTCTTATTTCAAATTCCTGACACAAAAAGAAAAAGACAATTTGTGTGATTATTAATCCCTACATTTTTAACTTTGACTGTATTGTCATTATTTTTGTCATTGTCATAAATTACATATTTGGATTATTCTCAATGATCAGTTCAATAACCAAGCTACAGGACCGTGGGTACGCACTCTATTACAACTCCCGTATTTAAGGCAATATGACTAAATTGAAACGTTACCAGATTTGATGAGTAATGCAAACTCAATGGTGTTTCTGTAGGCTCAGAGGAGAATGATGTGTTCGAAGATCCTCAATTGAAGGAGCCGGAGGAGTTTGGTAAGTTCATATTTTCTTTTCCTCCTCCACACGCGGTCTTACGCATGATCACAGTGAAAGAAATACCTGCTTACTGGACATACTAGATTCTCGTTGTTTCATGAAAGGGAATCAGTCAAATTAATTATGGTCATTTCATATATATATATATATATATATATATATTTCCTGATTTGTAGTGCTTTGCAATAAAACAACAGGGAAAATGGCTTATTTTTATTTATATTGTTTCAGGTGTGATTTGAACTGTTCAGCCAGTTTTAATGGCTAAAAACAAAGCACTGTGAGGTTTGCACCAGAAAAATATTTTAGGAATGGTGTTAATAATAAATAGAGAGCGAAATAAGTGAACAAACCTGCTCTTGGTAGCAACAAATGTAAGCCGGAAACATAGTCCAGTAGTTGACGTTGTCACTCGTTCTCCTCTTTTGTTCGACCAAGTTCCCCCACCTTGCACTCTGTTCTTTCAAAAGCTGCAAATATTTATTTTATGGCTGCACTTGGTGATTTGTTGAAGGACCTGGGACTCTGGGGTCAAGGCCTACACGAAACCATCAAATCGACTTCTACTGCTACCAAACAAGCCAGTCGCTGGCTCTGGATAAAAAGGAGAGACAGCACCTGGACCCAAAAGCAGCACTAATAACAGAGCAACCAGAGAATTCAGAGCTCAGGGGGGCTCACCTGGGATGCCAGGTGTTGCCGATGAGCCTTCTGGAGTTGTTATGGACAAATCATCGAAACACTGATGAAGGAGGGTACCCACCTGATGACCCCAATGAAGCCAATGTGTCACAAATTCAGCACAAAGTGCCTCTTTCGCATCCAACGGAAAGATTTGTATCAATTCGGGCAGCACTGGTCAAATGGGATTGTAACTGAGGTGGATTTCCGGGTCTGAGAAAGCGTTCAACCCCGACCGGGTTGCAAAGGCGCCATAACACAGCCGCGGCTCCACAAAAGAGTGAACAGCCTCCTTTATCCAAACACCGAAGCGTCTTCTGACCAAAATGTACGGTACTGTTTTCAGGCTGCTTCCCCGCACGCAGAGCCGCGGCGGGTCCGCTCCGCCAACCCGGAAGTAGAAAGCCACGACGCAACTCTGCCGTGATCACATCCGCCCGGCACACGCCTTAATTTATCTATGATTTAATTTATCTTCCACTGCATACCCATGCATACACACAATACTTTTACATTATTTATTTATGTCATAAATATTATGGCTACGTAGGCGGCACGGTGGACGTCTGGTTACAGCGTCTGCCTCAGAGTTCTGGGGACCGGAGTTCAATCCCCGCGGGGCCCCGCCTGTGTGGAGTTTGCGGGTTCTCCCCCGTGCCTGCGTGGGTTTTCTCCGGGCACTCCGGTTTCCTCCCACATACCAAAAACATGCATGGTAGGTTAATGATAGACTCTAAATTGCCCGTAGGTGTGAATGTGAGTGCAAATGGTTGTTTGTTTCTATGTGCCCTCAATTGGCTGGCAACCGGTTCAGGGTGTACCCCGCCTCCTGCCCGATGACAGCTGGGATAGGCTCCGGCGCTCCCGCGACCCCTGTGAGGATAATCGGCTCAGATAATGGATGGATGGATGGATGGATATTATGGGTAGCCCTTAAAGCGCTTTGTAGCTATGTACATTTATATTAATATAATTATATTGATTATAGTTCTAGGGTTTTCTTTATATTGTGTACACAGTTAAGACATCGTATCACACAGAATATTCGTATCAGTCACACTTAGGCCACGTTTTATTTTTTTCTAAATCCCCTGCGAGGCTCTTTTGCATCCAAACAGAGATCCCATGGATTAGAACTCAAATTTCCCCACCGCTTTTTTGACGATCTGTGCTCAGACTAGCCAAAAATGAATACCCGCAAGGAATGGAACACCGTCGTTCATTAATGACATCATCACGAGCCCATCGACACCAGTCTCATTTGTGCATACATGCTAACTTGTCCTCTCACAGATCGTTGCGGTAGTGACTTAATCCAATAACCGCCGACGTCACTTCTCTCACAGACCACGCTTTCACTCGTTCTGCTAAGTTGTAACCTGGCCAGGTTGTAGTCAATTGGTAACTAAAGACTATGGGCTCTTGTACTCACAGGGTGACGTGACTTGCTAATATACGGCCTGACTGACATCAAGCGGCTATGCGACCGCAAACATTCGCATGAATGCATCCGTTCTGAAGCCAAGCGCACGCCCCCTGTCGAGCATTCTACCAGTAACACTTTGTTTCCTTCGTCGGAAACTCTCATTTGACTTCATCGCGTGTCTCCACATCCATCCAGGAGGGCCATCCCCTCTTTCACTCTTAATCTTTTACTTTTAAACTTAAACCATAACAAATTTGGACGAAGAATTCAAAGCTCCACTCGACACAGACCCCTCCGCACCGTTCCCCTTCTGCCACAACTGCTACCACCTTCGGCGACAGCACGCAGCCGCCAGGTACACACGTGACGCTCACCTTGTAGCCGGCGTGGAACCTCGTCGGCCCCGCGGTGAAGTCGACCGGCAGCCACAACGAAGAAGATCCTGTTTGTGACGCCATTTGCGGTGGATTTCCGGGTCTGAGGAAGCGTTCAGGTCGAGTGGAAGCAAAGAATACTCTGAGACACAGGCGGATGGGCTAAATTAGGTTTATTGAACAAACCTTTGTGTCTTAACAGCGGTTTTCATGGTCCGATTCGCTGTGAGCCCACCCCGAAAATTTCGGACACAAGCTTATAAGTCTCGCATCCGTGGGCATACTCGTAGGTACCGCCCTTAGGCCTGATTGGTTCCCTAAGGTTTGAATTGTACAACTACTTCCTCTTGGTGTCACTTTTGGTCCCTCAGGTGGCCCTCTTTTCATTGAAACAACCGAAACCCAAAGTGACGCACCAAATGACGGTCGTAACCTTTGATGTTACACCAGCAGCCTCCGTTTATGGCTGAATTCATTGTTTACCCAGAAAACATATTGTCCTGTAAACTGCAGGGGCAATTTACGGATAAGGATTTGGTCTCGGTAATGCAATTTCCCTCTTTGAAGCTGAAAGTTGAAAGAGAGATCTCTGAAGCAGGCAACACTTCTGCAGCCATCCTGCTATACTGTAAAAATGTCTCTCTTCAAGTCCATACATAACCGCCAGTCCTTTGCTTGAACTACGGTTCTAAGAAGAAACATAAAGGCAAGCAGCAGACTCATTTGTACTCCAACCCCAATTCCAATGAAGTTGGGACGTTGTTTTAAACATAAATAAAAACGGAATACAATGATTTGCAAATCATATTCAACCTTTATTTCATTGAATACATTATAAAGACAATATATTTAATGTTCAAACTGATCAACTTGATTGTTTTTAGCAAATAATCATTAACTTGTAATTTTATGGCTGCAACACGTTCCAAAAAAGCCGGGACAGGTGCCAAAAAAGAGTGAGAAAGTTGAGGAATTCTCATCAAACACCTGTTTGGAACATCCCACAGGTGAACAGGCTAATCGCTAACAGGTGGGTGCCATGATTGGGTATAAAACGAGCTTCCCTGAATTGCTCAGTCATTCACAAGCAAAGATGGGGCGAGGGTCACCTCTTTGTGAACAAGTGCGTGAGAAAATAGTCGAACAGTTTCAGGACAATGTTCCTCAACATACAATTGCAAGGAATTTAGGGATTTCATCAGCTACGGTCCATCATATCATCAAAAGGTTCAGAGAATCTGGAGAAGTCACTGCATGTCAGCGGCAAGGCCGAAAACCAACATTGAATGCCCGTGACCTTCGATCCATCAGGCGGCATTGCATCAAAAACCGACATCAATGTGTAAAGGATATCACCGCGTGGGCTCAGGAACACTTCAGAAAACCAATGTCAGTAAATACAGTTCGGCGCTACATCTGTAGGTGCAACTTGAAACTGTACTATGCAAAGCAAAAGCCATTTATCAACAACACTCAGAAACGCCGTCGGCTTCTCTGGGCCCGAGCTCATCTAAGATGGACTGATGCAAAGTGGAAAAGTGTTTGTTTGACGAGTCCACATTTCAGCATTTCAGCTGTGATGGTATGGGGCTGTGTTAGTGCCAATGGCATGGCTAACTTACACATCTGTGAAGGCACCATTAATGCTGAAAGGTACATACAGGTTTTGCAGAAACATATGCAGAAACATATGCTGGTTTTGCAGAAACATATGCTGCCATCCAAGCAACGTCTTTTTCATGGACGCCCCTGCTTATTTTAGCAAGACGATGCCAAACCACATTCTGCACGCGTTACAACAGCGTGGCTTCGTAGTAAAAGAGTGTGAGTACTAGACTGGCCTGCCTGCAGTCTAGACCTGTCTCCCAATGAAAATGTGTGGCGCATTATGAAGCGTAAACTACGACAAAGGAGACCCCGGACTGTTGAACAGCTGAAGCTGTACATCGAGCAAGAGTGGGAAAGAATTCCACCTACAAAGCTTCAACAATTAGTGTCCTCAGTCCCAAACGTTTATTGAATGTTGTTAAAAGAAAAGGTGGTAAGCATGACCCTGTCCCAGCTTTTTGGGAACGTGTTGCAGCCATAAAATTCTCAGTTAATTATTTGCTAAAAGCAATAGTTGATCAGTTTGAACATTAAATATCTTGCCTTTGTAGTGTATTCAATTAAATATAGGCTGAACATGATTTGCAAATCATTGTATTCTGTTTTTATTTATGTTTAACACAATATCTCTACTTCATTGGAATAGGGGTTGTACATGCATCCCTTGTGGTCCCCTAACCCAGGAGTACAGATCCATATAGAGAAGCTGTGGCCACAAAGCACCAATTCTGGACCCGATCAGCACTGAAGATTGGATCACAGTGGTTGCTAATGTAGTGGGCTAAGATCATGCAGAAAATCTCTCACAGCAAGGTGCTCAGCATATCTGGCCCACAAGCTAGGCAAGGCCCCAGGACAAAGAAGCCAAGGAAACTCTTGGATGGTCTAGATGGATAGAGTTCTGCATTATTGGTTGAAACAATTCACTGCGCCTGAAGGTGTCAAAGTTTCCTCTGCATAATCTACGTAAACCCTCCACGGATGTAAAATGTTGATTAATGGGAGAATATTTTTGGCTATTTTTAATTAAATCACATACATTAAACCTGGAATAAAAATTAATACTTTACTGTAAAACTTACTTCTGTATTTTCAGTTGTATCTTACGAGGGATATTTAGTACATTATAACTGCTTCTTCCTCCGTGTTTTGTCTCACCCTGCTTTTGATAGCATTATCTGGTTATCTTTTTGGTTATGGAATGCAATGTATATGTTATATGTATCTAAAATCATACAGTATCTCTTCCCATTCTCTTGCACACTGTTTCCATGTGTCTGTGTTCTACAGGTCATGGCGAGATTGTTCAGAGGATGTTGGATATCATACGTTTCTTATGGGCCATAGTACTAGCCATCATGGATGGATTGACCCAGTGGCTTAACCTGCTGACGAAACAGTACAGGGAAACATCGGCTGTTCTGTGCAATGAACGCTACTTTTTCATACACAAGATACAGCAAGTAAAGACAATTTATGGAAAATTTATCTGCAAGCACGCATACTGTAATGAACTTTCCTGAAGCACTTCTTATCTAAATCCTGTAAAACTCTTGTGTTTCCAGTCTCAAACCCCATTAGACTCGACGACTGACCAATCTCAAGGAAGTGATAGTCCCACACTGGATACTTATTTGATACAAACTGAGACAGAGTCCCCAACTCAATACAGGTTAGTGTGAAAAAGAATTTTTAAAAAGCATACTTTTAATCTTACAAGATGTACTTTCCTTGATGTTCATATGTGTGATGAGCAGTGTTGT
Source organism: Phycodurus eques (assembly GCF_024500275.1). NCBI lineage: Eukaryota > Metazoa > Chordata > Actinopteri > Syngnathiformes > Syngnathidae > Phycodurus > Phycodurus eques. The sequence continues at coordinate 28,406,484 of NC_084535.1, forward strand.
ACCTGAATGAGTTCAATGAACGAAGGTTCATGAACTAGTTCATATTTTGTGCGAACATGAATTGAACTTAGTTCATTTCTACCTGATAAACGTATATGAGATTGCACTCATTGCGGGGTCAAAGAATGGTTTCGAATAAAAAATGTTGTGGTAAGTTATTTGTTGTTGTGTTTTTTTTATTTGCTGTTATCTTTAGTCATTTGTTTTTGTGATTAGCTAGTTGTTGTGTTTTTTGATTTGCTGCGGTCTTTCGTTATTTGTCATTGTGATGAGTTATTTTTTTGTTGTGTTTTTTGCTGTTGTGTTTTGTTATTTGTCGTTGTAATGACTAATTAGCTGTCGTGTTTTTTAACTTGCCGTTGTGTTTAGTAATTTGCTGTTGTGTTTTCCACTTCAGGACCACCGTAGTATTGCCGCTAAGTTGCGACCCAATTTTATAGAAGTTAACAATAAAGAAGATTTATAGTTAAAAAACAGCCCTTGAAAACAATTACATCATATTTTCACATAACCACACGATGCTTACATGTTAAAAGTGCATTTTAAAGGACCATATTAAGAAACTGAAAATAAATATTCCAACTACATGTATAGATAAATAAGTAAATAAAATATCACAATCGCACAAAAATACGGCCAGTTTATTGGCCAAAGTTTATATCCAACTACCAAATGGTAATTTTTAACTCCTTTTCATGCGCCTAATACCTAGGGCATGAACAAGCTATTCAATATACAACCCCAATTCCAATGAAGTTGGGATGTTGTGTTAAACATTAAAAAAAAAAAACAGAATACCGTATTTTAAGGCGCACTTAAGTCTTAGATTTTCTCCAAAATGGACGGGGTGCCTTACAATGCGGCGCGCCTTATATGTGCACCGAGTTCCAACATCTATAAATGTTGTGTGATGAGCGCTCCACTTGACTTTTTTGTATTATTTATTTATTTAATTTATTTATTTAGTTTTTTTGACCGCTTGACTGACTGGGAGCATTTCCTGTCGACACGCTGCTTATACAGAAGGAAAAAGCGGACGTGGCTGAGGACAGCATGCGGATGTAAAGGGGGAAGGGTGCGCGTGAAGGAGGACGCTAAAGGCACGCCCCCAGTAGGTATATGGAGGTATATAGCGCCGGGGTGTGCGTTGTGCAACACAACATCGGTTTGGCTAAGGACCCCCGAAAATGGCACCTATGAAGAGACACGCTTACGAAGCACAGTTTAAACTGCAAGCTGTCAGTTACGCGGAGGAACATGGGAAACGAGCAGCCGCGAAAGGATTCAAGATCAACGAATCCATGGTTCGCAAGTGAAGGAAGTAGGAAAATGAGCTTTACCAAGTCAAAAAGACGAAGCTGAGTTTCCACGGAAACAAGCGTCTCTCCAGTCTCCTCCAAGCTTCTCCAACTCAGCGTCTCGCCTGAAGTTTGCAGACGACGCCACAGTCATCGGCCTCATCAACGATGGTGACGAGTCTGCGTATCGACTTTAGCTGTGGTGCGGTCGACACAACCTGGAGCTGAACACGCTCAAGACTGTAGAGATGATCGTGGACTTCAGGAGGCATCCTTCGCTACAGGTGCCCCTCACGTTGTCTAACTGCCCTGTGTCAACCGTCAAAACCTTCAAGTTCCTGGGAATTACAGTCTCTCAGGACCTGAAGTGGGAGACCAACATCAACTCCATCCTCAAACAGGCCCAGCACACGATGTACTTCCTGCGTCGTCTGAGGAAGCATGGCCTGCCACAGGAGCTGTTGAGGCAGTTCTACACAGCAGTCATCGAATCAGTCCTGTGTTCATCCATCACAGTCTGGTTTGGTGCTTCTACAAAAAAGGACAAACTCCGACTGCAACGGACAATCAAAACTGCTGCAAAGATTGTCGGTTCCCTCAAACCCTGCCTTGAGGACTTGCACACTGCCAGAACTAAGACAAGAGCAGGCAAAATTCTCTTCGACCCTCCACATCCTGGTCACCACCTCTTCCAGCACCTTCCCTCAGGTAGGCGCTATCAATCAATGCCAACTAAACCAAGCAGACATTCCAACAGCGTCTTCCCTCTTGCCATGAACGTCTTAAAACAGTTAACTTACAATTCCATTGTAACATGCTGTCAATTTTGTCTTGAGATAGTAGTCACATCTCTGTTGGGCCGATTATACATTACTTGTGCACTCACTGTCGTAGTCTCTCCACCCTGCACTACTTATGCACTACATATCTGTTGTTGACCAATACTGGCCACTCATGTGCTGAGGAAGTATCTGCACCATTTGCACAATTGACATTGTCCCAGATTATTGCACTACTGGTCACTTTAAACTGCTCTAATTGCTTGAGGATTCAGCATAATTTTGCACAATTGTCAAATAAATAAATAAATAATAAAATTGTACCGGTATTACCACACAACTGGTCAACTTTTATTGCTCAGTGACTGTGTTTTCATGACTCAAAAGTGTTCTCTGTCAATTGACTTTCTGTTGTCATACTTGAGCAGCTCCAACTACCGAATTCCGAGACGAATTCCTTGTGTGTTTTTGACATATTGTGCAAATAAAGATGATGATGATCCATATCCAAAAGAGCTCACCAGCCAGCCTCAGACAGATGGCCTTTCAAATCCCACGGACACCTCCACTGTTCTTGTCTGGACCACGCCTGAAGGGAGTGAAAAGAGACCGCCCTTGGTCCAGACACCTCCCTGACAACCAGATCAAAGAACACAGATCCTGGCTTTATCAGCAATAGACTCAAACCCCAACATCTGGTTTCTCACCCCTGTAGAGCAGATGAAGCCGTTCCTTGGGCTTTGGGTGACCCCAGGTGGATTTAAGACTAAATTGCATGCACGGGACCTTGAACCTTGTGCTAAGTTTGTTCTCTGATTTGAACTGAAATTGTGGACTCTTGGAACCTCAAAACTGCACACAACGCACAAACACACAAGCACACGTGAACACACACAATGACTTCACATACACCTGCTCACACTTTTATCATAACTATACATGAAGTATTAGTTCTCAAATGAATTGGACTCTATTATCAAAACCCCTCGGTTGCGTGTTAGTAAAATTGCTGGACAACTTATAATGGCCTTTCCAACAAAGCCTGTCATTAATGGCAGCATAAATGACAAAACTCTAAGAAAAGTTTAATTTAGCTGACTTGAAACTGGAGAACAAAGTCTCAGCCAACTCGATCCCCAGTGCCCCCAAAAGGTGGAAAGAAGCAGGAAGGGTCGACAAGGTACAGCGTCTCTGGGCTGAGAACCCCCATTCGCTTGTCCTTGTTTCCTGTGGTTTGACAACACATTGGTACAGCCGACGCACAAAGGCTGGGGAACTTTTCTAAAGTTCACTCTTCGTATTTAAATGGATATTTATTGAGAAGTCGATCAGTCGGAACAGAACAAGGCTTCTAGAGGGGAGTGAGAAAAGTCAACAACAAAAGACAAAGCACTCGCTGTAAACAAGATGAGGAAAGTAAATTAGTATATACCTAGAACAATGACCTTAGATATGAGTGTTGTGTTGTATGGGGCAATAGTGCTACAGGGAAGGACAGGACAAGGACAGGAGGGGAAGCATGCAGGACAAGGGTCGTGAACCCAGCTGTACAACTGAAGTGTGGTGGGAGCGGCTATGTAAATTATAAATGTCTATAGGGCCACAGTGTGGGTGAGGGGATACTCAATCATAAGTTATTTGTTTCAATGAGTGAGAGGTCCCACATCCAGCGAATAAGTCCCAGGGGTGTGTTGTTTCAGTGGACACATGCAAGTGAAATGACACCGTTTTGCACGCACAATGACCGTCAGAAGTGTCCTGTAATTGCTATGCCTCCACCGCGGGGGCTGAGGACCCCACCCACTCAATAAAGAGGCGGGCTCGGGCCCAGGAGTCCACCCGAGAGCGGCCCAGTGGATGGGACACGTCCCACAACGAGGGATCCAGGGCGGTCCACCGAGGCACCCCAAAAACCAGCCACCTGGAAGATGCTGCGGGGACCCAGTGCCACCCCCCAGTCAAATACCAATTGTGTTTTCGCCCGAAAGCCGAAATTCACAAATTTTACCCTCAATAATGAGTCAATTTAAGCGACAAATGGTACAAAGAAACGCTGCCAAATCTCATTTAACGCTATCTTCCAATGATGCCCCTGACCGCTTGGGTCATGCTATTGCTTTGATATTTACCTCTCATTTTTATATTTCTCTTGGGATCTCTGTTTGCCCCTCTATGAGCCGTCACCTTATCGTGGTGGAGGGGTTTGTGCATCCCGATGATCCTAGGAGCTAAATTGTCTGGGCCTTTATGCCCCAAGTAGGGTCACCCAAAGCAAACAGGTCCTAGGTGAGGGACCAGACAAAGCATGGTTCAAATGACCCCTTATGATAATTAACATAAATGGACCTCGGTTTCCCCTGCCTGGACACAGGTCACTGGGGTCCCCCTCTGGAGCCAAGCCTGGAGGTGGAGCTCGAAGGCGAGTACATGGTAACCAGGCCTACACCCATGGGGCCCGAAAAGGCAATGTGAGTTGTCCTTCCCATGAGCTCACCGCCTGTGGGAGGGATCAAGGGGGTCGGGTGCATAGTGAGCTGGGTGGCGTCCGAAGACGGGGACCTTGGCGGTCCGATCCCCGGCTACAGAGGTTGGCTCTAGAGATGTGGAATATCACTTTTCTGGCAGGGAAAGGGACCGAAGGGTGCATGCCAACTACAGGGGGATCACACTCCTCAGCCCCACTTTTAAGGTTTGTTCAGGGGTTCTGTAGCGGAGTGTCCATCAGGAAGTCGAATCTCAGATTCAGGAGGAGCAGTGTGGTTTTCATCCTAGGCCGTGGAACAGTGGACCAGCTCTACACCCTCAACAGGGTCCTTGACGGGCATGGGAGTTCGCCCAATCAGTCTACATGTGCTTTGTGGACATGGAGAAGGTGTTCGACCATGTCCTTCGCGGAGACCTTTGGGGGGGTGATATGGGAGCATGGGGTAACAGACTCCCTGATACGGGCTGTTCGGCCCCTTTACGACTGGTGTCAGAGTTTGATCCTCATTGCCGGCAGTAAGTCGGATCCTTTTCTAGTGGGAGTTGGACTCCGCCAAGGCTGCCCTTTGTCACCGATTCTGTTCATTAACTTTATGGACAGAATTTCTAAGCGCAGCCGGGGTATTGAGGGCGTCCGGTTTGATGACATCTGTATCACGTCATTGGTTTTTGCAGATTATGTTGTCCCTGATGGCTTCATCAGCTGTGAAGCAGCTGGGTTGAAAATTGGCACCTCCAAATCTGAGGTCATGGTCCTCAGTTGGAAAAGTGTGGAGTCCCGTCTTGGGGCCCAGGAGGAGATCCTGCCCGAAGTGGAGGAGTTCAAGTAGTTCACAAGTGAAGGAAGAATGGAGCTCGAGATCGACAGGCGAATCAGTGCAGCGTCTGCAGTGATGCGGATCTTACTGTTGTGGTGAAGAGGGAGCTAAACCAAAAGGCAAAACTCTTTATTTACTGGTCAATCTACGTTCCTACCCTCACCTGGTCACGAGCTGCGGGTTACGACCAAAAGAACAAGATCGCGAATACAAATGGCCCAAATGAGTTTCCGCCGCAGGGTGTCCGGGCTCTCCCTTAGAGATAGGGTGAGAAGCTTGGTCTTCTGGGAAGGGCTCAAAGTCGAGCCACTGCTCCTCCACATCGAGAGGAGCCAGATGTGCTGGCTCGGCCAACTGGTTAGGATGCCTCCCGGACGGCTCCCTGGTGAGGTGTTTCGGGCACGTCCCATGGAGAGGAGGCCTGGGAACACCTCGGGTTCCCCCCAGAAGAGCTGGAAGAAGTGGTTGGGGAGAGGGAAGTCTGGGCTTCTATGCTTAAACTGCTGCCCCCATGACCCGAACTCGGATAACCGGAGGAAAATGGATGCAAGGCTGGATGGGTCTCTGTTTGGCAACATTAATTTAGACTCACTAAATCAAATTCCTCAACACTTACGTAACCTTGCTCAATCCACACAGAATTTTAATAAATTATTTATGTTTAGATTTAATTCCTGAATAATAACTTCGACTCATTTATTATAGCTGAGTCCTGGCTAATACCACATGAGTGTCCCCCCCATTGATTATTTATTTTCCCCCCACCAATTTTCATTAAACGAGTGACATACTGTATGCTGCCTTCCAAATGCTAGGTATTATCTCCATTTCTATAGTTAGTGTACCTAATAAGAGCACCATAAACCTCTTTGTAGTAATGAGTGCAAGATTAAAATCAAAAGGTAATATTTTCTTGGTTTGATCCTTTTGCGGCAACATGGTGCATGACTGGTTAGCACATTTGCCTCACAGTTCTGTGGACCGGCCTCCCTTGTGTGGAGTTTACATCTACTCCCCGTGCCTGCGATGGTTTACTCCCACATCCTAAAAACATGCATGGTAGGTTAAATGTAAACGATGCCCTGCAATTGGCTGGTGAGCAGTTCAGGGTGTACCCTGCCTCTTGCCTAGAGTCATCTGGGATAGGCTCCAGCACGCCCGTGTCCCTAGAGAGGATAAGCTTTACAGAAAATGGATGGATGGATAATTATTTTGAATATCTTGTGGTGTTTCCTGCTCAAACAACAGCCCAGAAGTGCTGATTCAAGGGGTCTTTCATACTTTTCATGTCTGTAATAATCTCTTTTAGCTTTAGTATTTGGTAGCACAGTGTCCTTTGAAGACAACGTATTTATTTACTGTATTTTTAATGTAACATTTACCACTTGGGGCAGGATCTCATCACCGACCTGGAGAGGGCACGCCACCCTTTTCCAACTGAGGATCGTGGTCTCAGATTTGGAGGTGCTGATTCCCATCCCAGCCGCTTCACACTCAGCTGCGAACTGCTCCAGTGAGAGTTGAAACTCCTTCTGACACGGGATTCCGCCAGACGTTCCCAGCAGACCCTCACAATACGTTTGGGCCTACCACGTCGGACCGGCATCTTCCCCCACTATCAGAGCCAACTCACCACCAGGTGGTGATCAGTTGACAGCTCTGCCCCTCTCTTCATCTGGGTGTCCAAGACATGCAGCCGCAAGTCTGATGACACGACCACAAAGTTGATCATCGAACTGCGACCTAGGGTGTCCAGGTGCCAAGTGCACGTGTGGACACCCTTATGCTTGAACATGGTGTTCGTTATGGACAATCCGTGACGAGCAGAAGAAGTCCAATAACAGAACACTGCTCGGGTTCTGATCGGGGGTGGGGGGGCCGTTCCTCCCAATCACGCCCTTCCAAGTCTCACTGTCATTGCCCACGTGAGCATTGAAGTCCCCCAGCAGAACGATGCAGTCCCCAGCGGGAGCGCTCTCCAGCACCCCCTCCAAGGACTCCAAAAAATGGTGGGTACTCTGAACTGCTGTTTGGTGCGTAGGCACAAACAACAGTCAGGACCTGTCCCCCCACCCGAAGGCGGAGGGAGGCTTCACTCTCATCCACCAGAGTGAACCCCAACGTACAGGCGCCAAGCCGGGGAACAATAAGTATACCCACACCTGCTCGGCGCCTCTCACCGTGGGCAACTCCAGAGTGGAAGAGAGTCCAACCCCTCTCGAGAGGACTGGTACCAGAGCCCAAGCTGTGCGTGGATGAGAGTCCGACTATATCTAGTCGGAACTTCTCGACCTCACACACCAGCTTGGGCTCCTTCCCTGCCAGAGAGGTGACATTCCACGTCCCTAGAGCCAGCTTCTGTAGCCGGGGATCGGATCGCCAAGGTCCCCGCCTTCAGCCACCGCCCAGCTCGCAATGCACCCAACCCCTATGGCCCCTCCCACAGGTGGTGAGCCCATGGGAAGGGGGACCCAAGTTACCCTTTCGGGCTGTGCCCGGTCGGGTCCCATGGGTGTAGGCCCGGCCATCAGGCGCTCTCCTTCGAGCCCCACCTCCAGGCCTGGCTCCAGAGGGGGGGCCCGGTGACCCGCGTCCGGGCAAGGGAAACCTGAGTCCATATTTTGTCTTCGTCATAAGGGGTCTTTGAGCCGTGCTTTGTCTGGTTCCTCACCTAGGACCTGTTTGCCATGGGTGACCCTGCCAGGGGCGTGAAGCCCCAGACAACTTAGCTCCTAGGATCATTGGGACACACAAACCCCTCCACCACGATAAGGTGACGGCTCAAGGAGGAGCGCAAGACACAGAACCCTAATTTACTCCCAGTAGGCCTGGCAGCGCCTTGCACGGCAGCAGCCGCCCATTGGTGTACGAATGTATGGGTGAATGTGAGGCTTTGTAAAGAGCTTTGGGCACTGTGATGGTGTTGATAAAGCGGTATATAACTGCAGTTCATTTACCATTTACTGTATGTGGCTTTATGCAGTTAGGTGGGGGCTGTAGATGTTTGTTACCTATACAGCCACCCAATGACAGAGGTAATATTATTCTATTGTGAAAGTTAGTCCTTGGACTTGCCCCCTAAAACTCCATTTGCTATTTGTATGGACAGTAAAAAATGACTCACAAATCACAATCAAATCTTTACTCCTTGTTGTATTCTGAAACAATAGGCCAACAAATGAAAAATCCTATTTGATTATTTGATAACTATTGAACTTGGAAGGGAATACGCTGGCATGTTTTGACTGACGCATTTTAGCTGCCGCTTTTCCATACAGAAAAGTCTTCTTTTCAGTTTAAAATGGCTGAATCTAACCAGGATCCCTCACCGTACCTTGGCCACAGGTAGAATCCCAGGACTGTTTTATGTTCAACCATGCAATAAATCCTTGTGGACGAAGCTGCCACTTTTTCCGCTAGCCTGCCAGTTACTTAGCCTGCTGGCTACATAGCCGCTCTTCTCTTTGACGCTGTGTTGGATCAACTTTCTCCCATTCAATCTGCCACGGTCGCCCCCTTCAGTGATGGCTCCTTTTTGTCTTCTGTTGTGGCGCATCCATGTTTTCCGTGCAGTTCGTTTGTAGCTAGGCTAATGGAAACCTCCTTCAGCAGAGATCTTGTTTTTTGTTTTATTAAACAACCTTTATGGAGATCTCTGTGAAGCCACAATACATACAGGCAAAGAAGAGATATGCACGAAGTCAAAATGGCGGCCGCCGTAAACAACAGACATGGCAGCATTGTAGCGCTTGTCAAAATAAAGTAAGTAGTATGTTATTCTTTGATTTGTTTTGATTTGAATTTGAAAATGCTGATTTGGATTTCATGTTTTCCATGGAGACTCGCATGTCAATCTGAATCACCACCTGAATTCGCTCGTAGCGCAAGTGAAGTATTGCTTTATTATTTATTTTCTTATTTTGTATCTATTGTCTGTGTGTTTGATTCCATCAGCCTCTTGGAGGAGACCCATATTGTGGAGGACTTGTCTCCTTCTAGACCAGGACTCAACAGAACTACAAACCTCTTGAGTCCTGAACTCCCGCTTGGCAGCAATGACCTGATACCTGATACCCAATCCATACAACAACGCAGACATTCCAGAACAGCCAGTGAAGTGCTGGGAGACAGGTAGACACAGTGAATGACGAAGACTGAAGGCTACTATTGATGCGCATCATATGTTTATGGAGGACATCACTTTTTTTTATTTTTTTTTAACCTGTTCCATTCAGGTGCTTATTCATGCAATATGGTAGATCTGTATCAAGGTTTGGGGATAGGGGGATTCACATGGTGGAGGGGCAGCCCACATCTGGCAGCCAGGATTCATGTCATTGCTTGTTGTGTTGGCTGCGCGTCCAAACACAGCATCCCCTCTCACTCCAAATTTTTAATCATGGCATGTGTTTTGAAAGTATTTTTCTGTGCTTTGTGTGTACAGACATGTGCATGTAGTTCTCAGTTGCCAAGGCTTACTAGATATGGCTGTCACTGTCTTTTGGATATACGGTCTAAGGTACCACAGCATAAACTTGACCAGGGAGTCACAGAGAATCTCAGAGCTCTGTGACTTCTCGGATGGACCATCACAGGACTCGCCTGCTGGATGACACCCGGCTTGATGTGAGACACTGTTGTGTTCTAGTTTTCATGGAAACATGGCTCACTGACAAAATCCCAGTTTCCGCAATCCTGCAAGCAGGGCTATGCTCCCACACCGACGAGTATCTGTGGAGGGAGGTAGGACTGGAGTTTGTGTTTACATAAGTGACGCCTGTTCCGGAATCCTGCTGTGGTGTACAGTACAAGCACTGTTCTCCTCTGGCAGAATTTATTAACATTAAGTGCCGACTCTTCCGTCTTTCAAAGGAATTAAAATATATAATTTTCTAATAATAATGTCTATAATATTTAATTATTTTCTGCTGGTTGTGTTAACACCCCGCTTCCACACCCCATACAGTCACAGCTTTGGTCAACCGCCTCATAAATTAAGGCGTGGAACCTGGCCCACTTGGACTCATTGTACATGCACGAAATTCTGCCAGAAGTGGGATTTGAAACTCCTTCTGATAGGGGACTCTGCCAGTCATTCCTAGCAGACCCTCACAATACCTTCGGGCCTGCCAGGTTGGACCAGCATCTTTCTCCACCATCGGAACTAATACACTACCAGGTGGTGATTGATTTACAGCTCAGCACCTCTCTTCACCCATGTACAAGACATGCGGCCACAAGTCCAAGGACACGACCACAAATTCGATCATCATAATGTGGCCTAGGGTGTCCTGGTTCCAACTGCATGTGTGGATACCCTTACAGGTGTATGTCTGAACATGGTGTTCGTTATGGACAATCCATGACAAGCATAAAAGTCAAAGAACAGAACACCCCTCGGGTTCTGATCGGCAGGCTGTTCCTCCCAATCATGCCCTTCTAGGTCTCACTGTCTTTGCCCATGTCAGCATTGAAGTCCTCCAGCAGAAGGAGGGAGGAGTCCCTAGCAAGAGCGCTCTCTGGTACCTCCTCCAAGGACTCCAAAAATGGTGGGTACTCTGAACTGCTGTTTGCTGCATAGGCACAAACAAGAGTCAGGACCCGTCACTCTCGGCGAAGGGAGGCTACCCTCTCAACCGCTGGAGTGAACCCCAATGTACAGGCACTAAGCTGGCGGGCAATAAGTATGCCCACACCTGCTCGGCGCCTCTCACCAGGGGTAACTCCAGAGTGGAAGAAACTTCAACCCCTCTCAAGAGGACTGGTTCAAGAGCCCAAGCTGTGTGTTGACGAGATCTAGTCAGAATGTCTCGACCTCACACACTAGCTCAGGTTCCTTCCCTGCCAGAGAGGTGACATTCTATGTCCCTAGAGTCAGCTTCTGTAGCTGGGGATTCGACGGCCAAGCTCCCTGATTTTGGTCACCACCCATCTCACTTTGCATCTGATCCTCTTGGCCCCTTCCATAAGTGGTGAACCCATGAGAAGGGAGACCCACGTTGCCTTTTTGGGCCAGGCCCCATGGGTAGAGGCCCGCCTACCAGGCCCTCGCCATCGAGCCCCACCTCGCCCAGAGACTACTTAAATTAAATGATAATAATCAAATAAAGCGGAGCAAGTGAGAACCTACCCCTGGCATAATATTGTTTTTCTGCCATGGGTTAACCACAGTGCATCAATAAATCCATCCATCCATTTTCTAAGCCGCTTCTCCTCACTAGGGTCGCGGGCGTGCCGGAGCCTATCCCAGCTGTCATCGGGCAGGAGGCGGGGTACACCCTGAACTGGTTGCCAGCCAATCGCAGGGCACATAGAAACAAACAACCATTCGCACTCACAGTCATGCCTACGGGCAATTTCGAGTCTCCAATTAATGCATGTTTTTGGGATGTGGGAGGAAACCGGAGTGCCCGGAGAAAACCCACGCAGGCACGGGGAGAACATGCAAACTCCACACAGGCGGGGACGGGGATTGAACCCCGCACCTCAGAACTGTGAGGCTGACGCTCTAACCAGTCGGCCACCGTGCCGCCTCCATCAATACATTACATATTAATTACAGTGAAAACCCTCTCTCAAATCTAGTACAAATACCAAATATCCTTTTCCCCCTGCATTTCGCTGTAAAACATCATAGGAAGGAATCAAGGACAGAACGAAGGAATTAAACATTTCTATCATATCAAAGATAAAGTGTGACAGACTTAGTGTTCGACCAAATTTATTCAACGTTTTAGGGATATTATGTTTTTGTTAAATTAATAGCTGATTTATAATTAATTTCAGCAGAATAGTTCTGATATTCTGGTAGTCCTGAATAGTCTCCAACTGGTAACTGGGGGTTAAAGATCAAATCATTATTCTTTTAAGAGGCCCCCCGAGCCACAATTGTCAAGTCATTCTCATCTTTCTTTCATTCTTTTGTGATTATTTCTGTCAGCCACAGCTTTTAGTCATCATAATTCATTCAACTATAAAACTATATGCAGCACTCAGAAAAGACCTGTTTTTTTTTTACATTGTTTTTTTTTTAACCTCTCTAGGCACTATTTTATTGAAGAGCTGGAACAGAGCATAATGTTCTACAACAACCAAAACCGTGTGCTGAAGCTCTTGTTCGCCACACACAGTCTGCTGGCAGCCAACTCTGAGCTAGTTTGTTATTTTATTATAATATGGAATAATGTGGTCAGTGCCTCAGTGATATCACTGGTGTTGCCGATTATGGTCTTTCTATGGGCTATGTTGACTGTTCCAAGACCAACCAAAAACTTTTGGATGACTGCCATTGTCTACACAGAGGTAGGTAATATCCAACACAAATCTGTTTCTTTCTCTGTCTGTCCGTCTATCTGTCTTACTTATCTACCTGTGGACCTGTTTGTCGGTTGTCTGTGCTTTTATGTTAATAATTGAACTTCATGGGAGAACAAATTAGGCAGCACGGTGGCCGACTGGTTAGCACATCTGCCTCACAATTCTTTAAATCTAGCCTCGCCTGTGTGGAGTTTGCATGTTCTCCACATGCCTGTGTGGGTTTTCTCCGAGTACTCCGGTTTCATCCCACATCGCAAAAACATGCATGGTAGGTTAATTGAAGACTCTAAATTGCTCATAGGTGTGAATGTTAGTGTGAATACTTGTTTGTCTACACAGTGCCGTGAAAAAGTATTGGCCCGCCTTCTCAAATTTCTTGTGTTTTTGCATAGTTTCCCCACTTTGTTTAAGATCATTAAACAAATGTAAATCCAACAAATATAACTCAAGTGAACTTAAAATGTTGTTTTTAAATGGTGATTTCATTTATTAAGGAAACAAAAATATTCAGTTACCTGGCCCTGTGTGAAAAAGTAATCCTGCCTCCTCCTTTAGGACCTAGACAACTCGCTGTGATTGGTGGAACCATGAATTCTGCTCTTTAACAGAAAATCCTGTAGGAGAAAGTTCAACCATCAGTTTGTGACCTGAAGTTGAAGCGCACTTGAGTTCTGCAGTCGGATAACGATCCAAAAACACACTAGCAAGTCAACTTCTGAATGGCTTAAAAAAAAAAAAAAAAAAAAAAAAAAAAAAAATCTGATTAAAATGCAGTGGCATGGCCTTAAAAAGGCCGTTCATGCTCGAAAACCCTCAATTTTTGCTGAATTCAAACAATTCTACAAGGAAAGTGGACCAAAATACCTCCACAGAGATGTGAAAGAGTCATTGCAAGTTGTTTATTCAGGAAACAAACCTATATATATATATATATATATATATTCAAACCTACCTGACCCTGTGTGAAAAAGTAATGCCCCCCTTGTTAAATCACATATTAACTGGCTAATCAGATTTTTTTGGTTCCTTTTCACTGACCACACTCAAGCCTGATTACCTCCAACCAATTGTTCAATCAAGAAATCACTTCAATGGAAACTGTTGGACAAAATGAAGTCGGCCAAAAGATCTAAAAAACAAGATGCAACAAGATGCCATCTTCTAAAGAAGTTTAAATGAAACATTTTCTCGAAAATTCTCTCTGTCAGTCTGGAAAGGGTGACTGTGGTGGACTTTCTGGTCTGTGTAAGATGCTGGCAAGTGACCCGTCTAGCTCTCAGCAGTCTTGAACAGGAACAAAGATAGTCGGGACACGTTGAACTGGAGTCAAATTGGTTTATTTGCAACATCTGTATCAAGCAGCTGCGTACAAGTTACGAGTTAATTGCAGTCTCTGCACTTCAAACCAGTTGGTGGTAATGTACCTTAAACTGTTTAAACAACAGTGTTTTTGTTTAAACATTTAAACAAAACACACGAACAAGAAAAATTGGCATCACGTCAAGTTCAGATAACAGACAGCAGGTAGAAGAGCCACCGGCTTCTTTCAATTCAGCTGTGTGGGAAAACCTTCAGGTCTCCTGTGGAGTCCAAAAGTGATGGCATCCGTGTGGTGAATCGGACGAACACGTGTCGACATTGTTCGATCGCTGTGCAGTCTGTACACAGAAAGATGTCAAACATGCTACTGTTTATTAGACTGCATCATCCAGATTTGCCAATCACCGAGCCAGACAAAGAAAACGTGAGTCCAACAACTTATCCACAGTGCTTTTAAGAAGCCCCTAGATCTACTTCTACTACTTACACTACTGTCTCCTGAAAATAAATGAAAAGAAACATACAACATTTGGGACTTTTTGTTGTTTTTTCCTGTTATACCATACTCGAACCAAACAGTGCCCCTAAAACCGAGGTACACTCTGAAACATGCCTTCTGTGAACTGTGTTCCTAGTGGTGAACCTTCACCACGGCGGCCCTACAAAAATTACCCTAAATGCACAGCGATGACTCATTCAGGATTTCACAAAGGAACCCAGGACAACATCTCAAAACTGCAGGCCTCCCTTGCCCCAGTTAATGTCAGTGTTCATGACTCAACAATAAGGATGAGACTGGGCAAAAATGCCATGTATGACAGAGTTGGTGGAAAAGGTGGAAACCTCTCTTGACCAAAAATAACGGCGTGTCTTACTTTTGCACAAAAAAATCAAAATGTTTCCAAAGACTTTTGGGAGAATATATGGGAAGAATATTCTATGGACTGACAAGCTGCAGGTTGAACTTTTTGGAAGGTGTGTCTCTCGTTACATCTGGTGTAGATATAGCACAGCATTTCAGAAAAAGAACATCATACTAACAGTCAAGCATGGTGGTGGTAGTTTGATGGTGTGGGGCTGCTTGTTCCTTCAGGACCTGGATGACTTCCTGTGATTGATGGACCCATAAATTCTGCTCTTCACCAGAAAATCCTAGAAGGATAAGGTTTAGCCATCAGTCCGTGACCTCAAGCTGAAGCGCATTTGGGTTCTGCAAAAGGACAATAAACCAATACACACCAGCGAGTGAAATTGTGAAGTTTTTGCTGCTGAGGGTGGCCCAACCAGTTTTTAGATTGTAGGGGGCCATTACTTATTCACACAGGTTTGGGTGGTAGCTTTGAATAGTATTTTTCTCGTTATAAATAAAATCACAATTTTAAAAACTGCATTTATGTTTACTTGGGTTATCTTTGTTTGACATATATATTTGTTTGATAATCTTAAAAATAAGAATTTGAGAGGGGATAATACTTTTTCATGGCACTGTATCTAAGGTAGGCAGGTAGGAAGTTCAGGGATTTCAGTATGTTGGTAATTGAACTTGATAGGCGAACAAAGTCAGACAAGTTCACGTCAATAAGTGATGAAGCATAACACGTCAAAGCAAGCCACGTTCCAGTTGAAACAAATCAATCAATTCATACTGACATTGTGTGATGGGCCGTTATGAAGATAGATTAACTCTGAAGTTATATGTCTGGATGTCCATGCCTCTCTCCAGGTGATGGTGGTGGTAAAATACCTTTTTCAGTTTGGATTTTTCCCCTGGAACAGTCTTTATGAGATGACTTTAAATGAAGACAAGCCTTTCTTTCCACCTCGCATCCTCGGTTTGGAGAAGACGGATACCTACGTAAGATATGACCTCCTTCAACTACTGGCTCTCTTCTTCCATAGATCCTTGCTCATGGTGAGTTATTTATTATGAGTCTGAATTGTTCCTCAGAGAGTCAAGATGTATATTATTTCTAAACATTTTCTCTATTGGAAATAATGAAAATTTAATTACGGTAATCTGCTCCTTAGTCCAACTCAAAACCTTTACTGACTGTACTGCTACACGACATAGATGATCATGAAAAACTGTAGCTCATGAACTGCAACATCAATGGCTGATCGTTCCTGTGTGTCAGATCCAGATGTAAATGATAGGAAGTTCATTCACATTTTGGTAGACTGTTGCGGTGACCTTGGATTTAAGAAAGCAGAGTTTACCAACACCTGCACTGGACATTCCAGCCCAAATCATGACTGACTGTGGATATTTCACACTGGACCTCAAGCAGCTTGGGTTCTGTTCTTCACCCGTCTTCCTCCAAACCCATCTTCCGGATGCATCTGAATGTGCTTTTTTTTAAAGCTGTGACTCCCGCCTCATTCCACTCTTTCCGGATCTAGATTCTTGAATCCTCTCTTTGATAAGCCGCTGAAGCCCGCGGACATCTCTTTTGCTGGTGCTTCTCCTGCCACGTGTTGTCCTTCTACTAGTCTTTCCATTGATATGCTTGGACACAGCACTCTGTGAACAGCCAGCCTACTTAGCTACGAACTTTTATAGCTTACCCGTCCTATGGAGGGTATAATTGGTCTTCTGGCCAGTTGCCAAGTCTGCAGTCTCCCCCATATTGAACCCCACTGAGACAATTGAACCAAACTGAAGCAATTTAATGATAGCTGGGGAAACCTGTGCAGGTGCTTTGAATTTAGTAGCTGATTAGTCTGACACTCTGTTTAAAACATTTATGGTATGGCCTGCAAAATTTGGGATGATTTCTTCACAGTATTCAAAGTTTTTTAAATTCCTGATTTTGCAGGTTTTATGAGCTGGATGCATAAATTATGTAAAAATAAACAAATAAATACTTGAAATTGTTTACATTGTGGGCCCTGAATCTGTAATTTAAGAAGGTTTAACTTTTTGAATGGAATTATGGAAATTATTAACTTTTCATAAACTTTTCCATGATATATATATATATATTTTTTTTTTTGTTTTGTTTTGGAAAGGGTCTGTAGCTTTTGTTAATTAACAATCCTGGGTTCTCGGAGAACCAGACCAAAGACGTTATATGCACGTCTTTATAATACCTATATTGTTTTCACATAACCTTAAGTCACTGCAAATCAACTTGACTCATATGACTGTGTCACAATTTTGTTCAAACCCCTTTGAAACCTTTCAAAACAAAAGCTATTAAACATTTCGCATGATGACAGTTCAAGAACCAAGTATTTGTGTAGTATTTTGTCCACGTTTTGATACATTTTCCGCAATCCCTCAAAATGTGGTTGACCTCCAAATTATGTAATTTAAGAAGCGTTTGACTTTGGAGGTTCCACTATATGTCAATAGGTGCTCTCACAGGAACAGACAAAAATATGTCTTTGGACTGTATGTGTGTACAGCGTTATGGCTTGTGGGACCACAAAGACCCTTTGGGGGAACAAAGTAACTCATCAGGGAATGGCAAGGAGGAAAGAGTCAATAACAGAGGAGACAGATTGAACTCAGCGTCTACCACAGAAAACCTAAATATTACTGACCTAGAACAACTTGAAAAGGTATGTGGAAATAGAGCAACAAAAACTATTACGGACATTGGCCATCATCTGACTGATTTTCTACTGAGATGTTTAACTCGTTGTCTGTCCAGCCCTTTCCAGCTGACTCATCGGCATCCCAGGACAGAAGAGAAAGTATGTCTGGGCTGAATCATCCAAGAAGGCTGAAAAAGGATGAAATGAGTGGGCGCAATGAAGAAGACTTCGAGGAAATCACACAGAAAAGCTGTGGCCTCCACTTACGCAAGAAACCTAAAGAGCTTAAAAAACATACCTCCCAAGGTTTGTGCAGTCTGGGAACATACTTTAAACTCCATCCAACTATAAAATCACAGGGCTGTGCATCAGCTGCAGTGAAACGATATACTGTATGTAAATGGGAAATAGCCATTGAAAAAGCAAAATAGCAGTTATTTACTCTGTGAGCAGTCACGCCATCTGCACTGATAAACATGCAAGGAGATATTTTTTCACAATATAAAACAGTTCCCAGATTTCTGAGGACTGACATGCTTTGGGCAAAATACACAAACGATAAGGAATTACTGCATAGTTAGCATTCACGTTTAATAACTTGGCTGATATCAGTTTTGGGCGGCTCTCTCACATGCAAATGAGCCACCCTGTGCTCACCGGGTGTCACAGCATGAGAACTGAATCCAAATCATCTTTATTGTCAAAACACATCCGGAATGTGTCTCTAATAGCTGGAGCTTCTCTAGTACTACAGCAGACAAGTAACTACAACAAAATATATATGTAGGGAATGAACACAAACGTACGGAGAGTCGTGAAGCAATAAGTTTCCAGTAGTGCAGTAATACTGATCGACAACAGTTATGCAAATGATGCTGAGTAATGGCGCTACAACGATAAACACTATACTAATGGCATTAGAGACGTGCAAAATTGGCAGTGTTACTATGAAATTATGAGTCAACTGTTTAAAACTATTGGAATGTCTGCTGTTTCAGTGGCAGTAATGGAATTTGTGGATGGGATATCTACTAGCATATATAAAGAATTTGCTGTTGGTGTTTTTCTGGATTAAAAAAAACATTTGATACTATCAAAGTACAAGCCCAATTCCAATGAAGCTGGGATGTTGTGTTAAACATAAATAAAAACAGAATACAATGATTTGCAAATCATGTTCAACCGATATTTAATTGAATACACGACAAAGACAAGACATTTAATGTTCAAACTGATAAAGTTGATTGTTTTTAGCAAATAATCATTAACTTGGAATTTTATGGCTGCAACACGTTCCAAAAAAAGCCGGGACAGGGTCATGTTTGTTGTTGGTGGAATTCTTTCCCATTCTTGCTCAATGTACAGCTTCAGCTGTTCAACAGTCCGGGGTCTTCGTTGTCGTATTTTACTCCTCAATGCGCCACACATTTTCAATGGGAGACAGGTCTGGACTCCAGGCAGGCCAGTCTAGTACCCGCACTCTTTTACTACGGAGCCACGCTGTTGTAACACATGGAGAATGTGGTTTGGCATCATCTTGCTGAAATGTGCAGAGGCGTCCATGAAAAATACATTGCTCGGATGGCAGCATATGTTTCTCCAAAACCTGTATGTACCTTTCAGCATGAATGGTGCCTTCACAGATGTGTAAGTTAGCCATGCCATTGGCAGTAACACAACCCCATACCATAACAGATGCTGGCTTTTGAACTTTGCGTCCATAACAGTCCGGATGGTTCTTTTCCTCTTTGGCCCGGTGTTGGATCTATCTCACCCAACACCTATAAAAAATAGACACAAAAGGAATGAAGACGCTTGTTTCTTTTTCTCATGAGGAGGGCGTATGGGAGATTGTTCAGATTACAGCCTCTCATCACGCTCTAAACAATCTCTCCCGTCGCTCCTGCATTTATTTGAAATAGGGAGGTTTTACAAGACATAACGTACTAAGCTACAAGACTCAACATTCTAAGTGGAGGGTTTCAAGGTGAAGACATGAGACCAACACCTGCCACGTCCCCGACCACGTCCTTGGTCAAGGCGCCCTTCTATCGGATGATTCCTGCTGAGTCATCTTCTTGAAGGTGAGACATCTTCCTTTCTCAAAATCGTCCATAATACTCATGCAAGCTAAGCAAATAAATGATAACTTCTACAATATATTTAACACCCAGAGGACACGACGTCCACAATTTCCAAAAACAATGTGAAATGTGGACATGTCGGCCCACAGAACACTTTTCCACTTTGCATCAGTACATCTTAGATGAGCTCGGGTCCAGAGAAGCCGGTGGCGTTTCTGGGTGTTATTGATGAATGGCTTTTGCTTTGCATAGTAGAGTTTCAAGTTGCACTTAGGGATGTATCGCCGAACTGTATTTACTCACATTGGTTTTCTGAAGTGTTCCTGAGCCCATGCGGTGATATCCTTTACACATTGATGTCGGTTTTTGATGCGGTGCCCCCTGAGGGATCGAAGGTCACGGGCATTCAATGTTGGTTTTCGGCCTTGCCGCTTACATGCAGTGACTTCTCCAGATTCTCGGAACCTTTTGATGATGATATGGACCGTAGATGATGAAATCCCTAAATTCCTTGCAATTGTACGATGAAGGAACATTGTCCTTAAACTGTTCGTTTAAGGACACTGTGTTTCTCACGCACTTATTCACAAAGAGGTAAACCACGCCCCATCTTTGCTTGTGAATTCAAGCTCCTTTTCTACCCAATCGTGGCACCCACCTGTTCCCAATGAGCCTGTTCACCTGTGGGATGTTCCAAACAGGTGTTTGATGAGCATTCCTCAACTTTCTCACTCTTTTTTGCCACCTGTCCCAGCTTGTTTGGAACGTGTTGCAGACACGAAATTCTAAGTTAATGATTATTTGCTAAAAACAAATAAAGTTTATCAGTTTGAATATTAAATATCTTGTCTTTGTACTGTATTCAATTAAATATCGGTTGAACGTGATTTGCAAATCATTGTATTCTGTTTTTATTTATGTTTAACACAGCATCCCAACTTCATTGGAATTGGGGTTCTATTTTAATGGAAAAAAATGTCGGGATATGGTATATTAAAGTCACTGATGGTGTCGTGGTACACTCGCCTGACTTTGGTGCTGGCTGCGTGGGTTCAGTTCCCACTCAGTGACGGTGGGAATTTGAGTGCAAATGGTTGTCCGTGTCTATATGTTCCCTCCGACTGACTGGCGACCAGTTCAGGGTGTAGTCCACATATATGTTAAAAACTAAATCTCAAAAACCATAGCTATCCTCTGTAAAACCAAGGATGTTTTGAATATGAAATCATTATATACACCTTACTGCTCACTATTACTCCCATACATGATTTACGGTGTTAAAATATGAGGCAACACAAAAAAAAACAAGTTTTTAAGTTACAGAAAACAGCTATAAGAATCATTCCATCCATCCATTTTCTTCACCGCTTCTCCTCACGCAGGTCACGGGTATGCTGGAACCTATCCCAGCGAATTGTGGGCAGGAAGCGAGGTACACCCTGAACTGGTTGCCAGCCAATCGCAGGGCACATACAAACGGCCATTCGCACTCACATTCATACCTACGGACAATTTAGAGTATTCAATTAACCTACCGTGCATGTTTTTGGGATGTGGGAGGAAACCGGAGTGCCCGGAGAAAAGCCACGCAGGCACGGGGAGAA
This sequence comes from Phycodurus eques, assembly GCF_024500275.1. Taxonomy (NCBI): domain Eukaryota; kingdom Metazoa; phylum Chordata; class Actinopteri; order Syngnathiformes; family Syngnathidae; genus Phycodurus; species Phycodurus eques. The sequence goes on from NC_084535.1 coordinate 28,427,728, forward strand.
CGTGCAAACTCCACGCAGGCGGGGCCGGGGATTGAACCCGGGTCCTCAGAACTGTGAGGCGGATATGCGAACCAGTCGTACACCGTGCCGCATAAGAATCATTCATTTATCTAAATACAGTACAAAGAACAATTGCAATATTTGAATTTGACAACAAAAAAAATGAATGAGACAAGTGCATTATGTATCAATTGAAATACTCTTAAATTCTATGACTATGATTATATATTTGATTGTATGATATATTTAAAACTTAATGAACAAAGTACACAACAATTTATTCAAAAGCTGTTTAAAATCAGAGAGAGTTTTCATGATCTGAGGGGAACTGGTGTTCTCACAAAGCACAAAGACAAGAACTAGCATATATCAAAAAATGATGTCTCTGTTAGGCCTGCTGCACTCTGAACAAAGGGGTCGAACGCCATCGCATAGTATATTGTACTTTATTACATTTCTTAAGCCATAAAAAGATAGATTAATAGTTAAGGAAGAGGCAGGTTGCTTCAGAGAGTGGACGCGAGAATTAAAGCTTGAGTGGGGATATTTGAAAGGAGTCTCACTGATTCCATTCATTTGAACGTACCCGGCGAGGTGCATGCCGTTTGCATACATTTTGGTCACAAGCTTCACTTTTTCATCAACAGGCACATCACATTAAGTATTAATGTAAAGCACAAAAGTTGATGCTTTATATACGCAAATGTTCGGTGTCTCGGTGTACAGTATTTTCAGCGTGAGGGAAAGCATTTTGATTGGCTGTAAGGTGCGACGTTGCAACGGTGAGCGCCAGCGATTCAAATGTTCAATCGCGGCAAAAACAGTGGCCAATTGATCGTTATTGATTTCCTGAAAGCTAATCAAATAAAAATCTATCTATCTCTCTGACGGTCGGTCGGTCGGTCTAGCTAGCTAGCTATCTAGCTATCTCAAGTGATCCAATACGAGGCATTCAAAGCTCTTATGAAAACCGATATCAGAGCAAAAGGCTTGTAGTCATTCAGTCCCAAATTTGTAGGGTTCCTGGGGACTGGGATGATCTTGGAGCAACTTAAATTTGTTTATATGTGCCCCACGATTGGCTGGCGACCAGTTCAGGGTGTACCTCGCCTCCCGCCCGAGGATAGCTGCGGTAGGCTCAGGGTTGGGGCATTGTGGATATCAGGTGTAAAATGGAAACATTACAAATCTTAAAAATGACAAATCTGTCATTTGTCATTCTCCTTTTTGTTCCTCTATTTTTGTATTCATCTGGGGCTTGTTGTTATGACCATTTTAGTGAAACCCACTGCTGAGAAGACAGATCCCAGCAAAGACCTAACAGCAAAGAAGAGGAAATTCAGAAGGAAAGAAGGAGCCACAAATAGAATACAGACTGTCAGACGCAAGCTTAAACAAGCCTTTATTTGTGGGTTAGTTGACACTATTCATGATAAAAAGTGGCAGAGTTGCTCGTTGACATTTGTTCATGTAATACTATCACATGCCAGTGAAAATATTTGAATTTGACAACAGAAAAATGAATATGAGACAAGATATTTAGATTACAGCTTTCATTGAAACACAAAACCTTTTGTATAAACACAGATTTTTCATGTGGGCAAAAGTATTGGAATGTGTGACTGACAAGTGTGTGTGGGGTTATTTTTCGCCAGGTGTGTCATATCCCATTGATTATTCAAAAAATAAATTGCGCTGAATCTCAGATTTGGGTTTTGCCTGCGTGACTTCATTTACAGTGTGTAACCATCAACAAAGAAAACCCCGATCAAGAACAAAATAAATGGATCTAGGTTTCCCTTGCCCGGACACGGGTCACCGGGGCCCCCCTCTGGAGCCAGGCCTGGAGGTGGGGCTCGAAGGCGAGCGCCCGGTGGCTATGCCCCACATTCAACGTATTTTTTTTTGTATATGTGTGATCTGGATATACGTCAGTCCCATTCTCTGCCTGCATTGCGCCATAGAGCCAGTAAACAACAGAGGCCAGTTCTGGAACTAACAGACCTTGTCAACGGCAGTGTAAGTGACAAATGGAAACTATTTTTAGACGCATTGTTCTGTCCCGTGCCCTACGATTGGCTGGCGACCAGTTCAGGGTGTACCCCGCCTCTCGCCCGAAGATAGCTGGGATAGACTCCAGCACGCCCGCGACCCGCGTGGGGATAAGCGGTACAGAAAATGGATGGACGGACGGATGTTCTGTCCCGGCGGGCGCTCCATTTTATCGGATATCTGTTATATCGGGGTCCGTTTTATCTTGGTTCCAGTGTACCCGGACATAAAAGCTGAAACTTCTCAAATATTTTGTCTCATATTAATCCTTTGATGTCAAACACAAATCTTTTCATTCGATAGCAAAGATAAAGAAATTGATGTCACTGTTATAATACATTTGGAGGGGAGTGTAACACATCTGCCTTGCTTGACAGGATTTTGGGAGTTTACAGGTCTATTCAGGGTTTCTTCATTGATATTCTCCAAGGTGATTATCGTGTTGCCACTGATGTCTACGCACTCATGTTCCTGACTGATGTTATTGACTTCATCATCATTGTGTTTGGATTTTGGGCTTTCGGGGTAAGTAAAAGTTTTCCATCTATCCTTCATACCCTGCTTATCCTGAGTGTGGTCACTGTGGCAGAAAGCAAAACCCAGGCAACCCTCCGCGAGCAGTGCGTTCCAAGGCCCCCTGAGTTAACCTTGGGCATTTCTGTGACAGATTTGCGATGTAATCACTCAGGGTCTGTCTGAGGATCATCTAGCTGTGGTTAAGCCCAGAACGCTTCCAAATGGATGCACCCAAACTGAAATGAAATCAGTGAATGGAATCACAGCAGCACACTCCCTCAGGACATGGCTTAGCTTGTAGGCTTAAGTGTTGCAGACCTCAGTCCTTCTGTTAAGACCAAAGACTTGCAGATGAAAAATATGGGCATTGAAACTGGCCGCTGGAGAGGTGCTGGTTTGCTTCCCAAGCACTAGAGATGCCACTGAGCAAGGTACTATCAGATAATCTATACGCAAAGATGATAATTCTCGTGAGAATTGGGTCTTTTATAACATGTAATTATTTAATCTAGAAATCACGAGTAGAATCCGATTATTCTACTTCCAGTCTTATGAGCCACCGCAATGTAGTAATGGTGGTGGATGCATGCGCAGCGGCTTCTCTCTGTCCCAAGCGAACGGTGTTTTCGTGTCTTTCGTCTTATATGTCAGTGTTTTAGCCCGACTTTGTCAAGTCTACCTGTCCCAAGGCGAGATAGATTTCTGCTCGACACAGGCAGAACTACTTTTACGGAGTTAGTCTTCTCTCACTGAGGAGCTACGGAACCGCGGTCTGCTCCGGGTGCCGACAACAACTCCGACCCCCACTCCTGCATCGCGCCCACAGTGGAGGCATCCACAAATGGCGAAGGAGGAAGCAGAAGCGGGGCAAGCGCGGAGGTATCCTGAGCAAGGCTACCGGCTAAACCACACAAGCCAGCAATTCCCACCATCGTGTTAGCCAACGTACGCTCTTTGTACAACAAGCTGGATTACATTCGCTTGCTCTGTATAATAATCCGCCATTATCTATCCACTGCAGGATGAAGGCCTCGCCTTCACGTTTCCATTGACTATGACATTTTGCAATTTGTTGCCAGTGTATTCCGGTGTGTTTTATGATTTTATCTATCAATCTACGTTTAGGTCTTGGCCGTGGTCGCTTTGTGTCCAGCGGTATCCAATTGATAGTTTCTGTGATCCACCTTTTTGTCAGCTCTTCGGGCAACGTGGCCAACCCATTTCCATTTAAGGCTTTTTTTTTTTCTTCCCACCCTTACGTGGCACCACCAAGCTTATTCTTTCTTTGAGTTTGACTTTGTAATTACCAAGATGTTACACATCCAAATGTATTGATTTTGCCTTCGTACACCACCACATTGTGTTTGAAATGAAACAAGCAGGATGAAAAGAAATTCAAGAGCAATTGTGGGGCCGTAACCATGTGAGGAAGTTTGACAGCCACGACGTCTAGCGTCCTGCCAAAACATTGAAAAATTACCGATCTGGGCATTCCTTTCAAACCAAACGGAGGTGCATGTTGACATTTTTAAAATCCACTAAATATATGTCAACATCAAGGCAGAAAACTGACGTTCAGAGAACCGTAATGGGTAAAATACGCATAGAGTTGGGCGTGGAACACGCAGTCTCAGAGCAGGCCTGCATGCTCTGAATAAAAAAAACGGTTGATCTCGAAGACAGATCCCGCAGAGACAACGTTTTGGTATTCAGTCTCAAAAAGTGTATGGAGAAGGACAGCGTCCTCGCCTTCCTGACGGAGAAGATCCCAATGTGGTTCTCTAACCTGGCAGCTTCCCCCTAGTGTTGATGAGATCTCACTGCCTCGGGCGCCCAGGACCCCAGCCTGATGGTAGACAACTCGCCCCACAGCCATGAATGAAGTTCCTCTGCTACACTGACAGGGACCGCATCCTGAATGCAGCCAGGGAAAATCCTTATACAGTACGATGGATGGCCTCTGAAATTCGCTCCTCACTACAGTAATTAATAGCTAATTGTAATGAGTAAAAGCAATAGTGTCAGAATAGTATACAGCAGTGGTTCTCAACTGGTCAGGCTTCAGGGCCCACCGTCACTCCTTATAGACAAGCCGCGACCCAGATTTCAACATCCCAATTTCATGAAAATGCTGCAGTTTGAACCCGACATATTATAAACTATGACAGTGGGCCAATAGACTCAAAATTAAAGTTTAAAGATAAAATAAACAGTAACGATAGTCGAGAGGAAAATGTTCCCTTTAACACTCAAGTGGCTGAATTTTAATTAAAAAAAAACACAATGTTAATCTTGAGAACTTTAGTAACCTTGCACAAACATGAAATAAAGGTGCAGCAATTTTTAATCCATACACCAAATATTAATCAACGTGACATTCAAGTACAATTCAATCAAAAATGACTTGTCATGTCAAGTTTATTTGTATAGCCCTTAATCACAAACGAGTCTCACAGGGCTTCACAGGCCCACTGTTGGCAATGATTGACGACATCCCCTTATCTAAACCCCCCCAATCGGGCAATGAAAAACTCAAAACCCCATTTGGGGAAAAAACAAAACCTTGAGAAGGGACCACAGATGGGGGGGGATCCCCCTTCCAGGATGACCAGGCTGCAATGAATGTCGAATTCATCACAGTCTGGTGCTGTACTATGTTCACGTCCCGTGTTGGTGTACTGCCTTGGCCTTAACAGTTGGTCAATACCGAATAACACTGAACCTTGGCTTGAGTTTTGCAGAATGATTGGGACAATTGGGGATGTGAACAGGCAACTCTGAGGTCATGCTCAATGTCCAGTCTGTTTCTGTCTTTGGTCTTCAGCTGAACCCAGGCTGAGAAGCCATACCCACATAAATATGTAGTGCTGAAGGGAAGGAGGGTCTTTCTTGAATGCTTGAGTGGGAAGGGAAGGGTATCCAGTCATCACAGCGATGCACCAGAACAGGGAGAGGCTTACCTCAGTGAATTCTGTTGCGTGTGCGGTCGCATGCCAGCTCCACCAGCTGACTCTCCTTGTTGCTGGGCAACGGAACGCTTTCCATGTCGACTCCAAAGAGGTTACGAATCCACTCATCATTCCTCTGTTTCTCAGGAAAATAGTCTGTAAACCGTTCCAGCAGTTTCAGATTCAGATGCCGCATGATTGTGTTTCCTGCGATGTCCAGCCGCCTTTCTGGACAGAACATGTCGAGTCATTTTTATGAAACATGACTTGCCCGCGATGATCTCTTTTTTGTTGAAAGCATTACATCGCTCAACCGTGAAGCACTGGTACCATATCCTTTGTTACCAGGGCCTCCTGATGCAAAAAAAACAATGGTTGCAAGTTGCATTTGGAACTTTCTAAAGAATTCTCCTCACGACCCCCGAGTTTTTGCCTGTCATGCAGGCGGCAGCATCAGTTGTGATCCCAGTTCAGGCCCACCAAACTCAAATACAGGTCCTCTGCCGTTGTTGTGGTAGGGAGCTCTCATGAACAGAGAAATTGTTCCTGTCGGTCTCCATCCCACACCTTTTACATACACGAGTAAAACAGCTTTTGTTATGTCCGTAACTTCGGCCATTTGTAGCGCAAAATAATGTCAACCGACATGGCTTCAATTTGTCCAACTTACGTATAGTGTCATTTGACAGCCTTATACTTTGAAGTTTATCTAGTGTGGATTGATCAAACACCTGTCTCACCATATCCGTGGCTGCAGGTAAAATAAGCTCTTCTGCAATTGTGTGTGGCTTCTTCAACTTGGCAATATGTAGTGCCACTTCGTAAGATGCACGGAGTGCCTGTTCCTGCTTCGAGCATGAAGATGTAAGACACTTTTGGGATGGCCTCAGGTCTGTGTCTTCTTTGAAAGTACTCAACAGACTTGTCTTTGTGAGAATGATGTTTTGTTTGCAAATGCCTCATGAGTTTTGATGGCCTCATGCTTTCTTGTGCCAATACGTTGAGGCACAAAACACAATGAGGCCGTTCGCTTTTTTTTTTTGGTCATCAATATTGAAAAAAAACCTGTTATATATAATCTGTGTCATACTTGCGTTTCGCCATTGGCGATACTGATGAGCACGTTGCAATTGAAAATGAACCATAGCTCTTCTTCTCTTTGTAAAATCATAGTAGTTCATTAGCATTACAAGGCATTGTCCCCACCTAGGTTTAGGAGTGTGAATTAAAATTAAAACATGGTCATTTTCTCCCCCCCCCCCCCCCCCCGCCCCCCAGTTAAAGTCCGACAACCCATTGAAAATGTGTCCACGACCCACTTTTGGGTCGCGACGTACCAATTGAGAATCACTGGTATCCGGCACGATGTCACATTTGAATCATTTTCTTGTATTTGCTTCCTTAGAAACACAGTGCAGCAGCTGATATTGCCTCCACCTTGTCAGAGGACCAGGTTCCAGAAGCATTTCTGGTGATGCTTCTCATCCAGTTCACCACCATGATCATCGACAGAGCTTTGTACCTGCGTAAAGCTGTCCTGGGGAAACTCATTTTCCAGGTTCAGTTTACCTGTTCATATAATTCATATCATTATTGAACCTCCTGATTCTATTCTGAAGGAGTCAAGAGATTGTATACAGTACTAAATTCGCAAAGTGTCTCATATTTTCCTGCCATTTAGAGGTTGCAATTCTACTTTTGTCCTCTTTTCTCCAATATTGTGTATATGATTGGCAGCTGTAAAATTCACCTAATACAGTGGAACCTCAGTTTTCGCATGCCCAAGATTTCTTCCGTTTTTTTAGGCCAAAATTTGTCCCAGTTTTGGTACATCCACTCGGTTTTTGTATAGTTGAAAATGGTCCATATGAAACTCATCCACCTGCCCGTGTCACTCGGCCACTCACTTCCGGGAATCCGCCCTCTCAAAAAGTATTCCATTCACATGCACGACTTCACTGATTGAGTGAGCATCCCATGTGCAAGCGCAACTTCATCAAATGTTTTCTAGAGTCAGCATCACCCCACGTATTCATCAGAAGAAGTTCCAACGTTTTTTTTGCACTAATTTATTGAGTGCTGACTCGATAAAGAATTTGAGAAACACTGTAGAATTCAAGAAAGAACGCTTTGCCAAAATTAGTACAAAAATTGCGGATTCCCCTTCCAGACAATAACCTCTCCTCGTCCTTCACCGCTCTTCGTCTTCAGTCAAGGTAAAAGTGATGTTAAGTGTTCATTTCAGAAGTCAGATTTATTTTATTCTTTTCTGTATTTTAAACTATAATCACTCTTGATAAAAATGTATTTTTTTGTAAAAGGATTTCATCATTCTAGGCTTACAAATTATGTCTGCAAAAAACAAAATCGACACACTAGTCAATTTTGTCTTGTTTTAAAAGGACATATTTGATTTACAGACAGATTTTGGCCCGGCCACATTTTGGTTGAAAACGACACGTTAGCCTGTGACGTCAGCAGTAGAAGACGAGGACATTACCTGTTACAGTACCTGTTCTGTGGTGTCATTGACAGCTATATTGAAAGTCTGGCTGTTTTTTTTAGATGAATGAAAATAGTGAGGTTAGATACATTTGAGTTAGTAGGTTTTGTTAAAATCGATCGATGTAATGCTTCATTGCAGAAGGATGGCAAGCACATTAGGTAAGTGTGTGCACATTCATTTCCGCCTACAGTATTATACCCATTTTTCTTTTTTTAGCTCAATTGATTGCATTGCTCACCTTTGAAAAAGAAAAGATGACATGATACAGTCACTGATGGTGTAGTGGTGCACTCGCCTGACGTTGGTGCGAGCAGCGTGGGTTCAGGTCCCACTCTGAATGTGAGTGCAAATGGTTGTCCGTGTCTATATGTGCCCTGTGACTGACCGGCGACCAGTTCCGGATGTAGTCCGCCTTTTGCCCGAAGTTAGCTGGGATAGGCTCCAGCGCCCCGCGACCCTAACCAGGATAAGCGGTGTTGAAAATGGATGGATGGATGACACAGGCTTTTGTTTTTAAAGGTGCCATATTTTACCAAACCAACTTTTTCTAATATTTGGGATGTACAACCCCAATTCCAATGAAGTTGGGATGTTGTGTTAAGCATAAATAAAAAACAGAATGCATTGATTTGCAACTCATGTTCAACCTATATTTAATTGAATACACTACAAAGACAAGATCCTCCTATCCAATACCAGCTGTAGCGACACCCCGATTTGGAGGAGAACTGCAGCACACTTTCAAAACAGCACGTGTGTGTTGCGCTCGAGTATAAAGGCAAACTACGCGTGGGACCGATGCAGTGACGTCCAGTGCGGTCACTGTCCGCACGAGTATGAAGCCTTAATTGTTGAAGCTTTGTAGGTGGAATTCTATCCTACTCTTGCTTGATGTACAGCTCCAACTGTTCAACAGTCCGGGGTCTCCGTTGTCGTATTTTACGCTTCATAATGCGCCACACATTTTCAATGGGAGCCAGGTCTGGACTGCAGGCAGGCCAGTCTAGTACCCGCAACTCTTTTACCACGAAGCCACGCTGTTGTAATGTGCAGAATGTGGTTTGGCATTGTCTTGCTGAAATAAGCAGGGTTGTCCATGAAAAAGACGTTGCTTGGATGGCAGCATATGTTTCTCCAAAACCTGTATGTACCTTTCAGCATTAATGGTGCCTTCACAGATGGGTGTTGTTGATAAAAGCCTTTTGCTTTGCATAGTAGACTTTCAAGTTGCACTTACGGATCAGCTGTATTTACTGACATAGCTTTTCTGTGTGTGTTCCTGAGCCCATGTGGTGATATAGGTCATGGGCATTCAATGGTGGTTTTGGGCCTTGCCGCTTACATGCAGTGATTTCTCCAGATTCTCTGAACCTTTTGATGATATTATGGACCGTAGATGATGAAATCCCTAAATCCCTAAGATGAGGAACATTGTCCTTAAACTGTTCGACTATTTTCTCACGCACTTGTTCACAAAGAGGTGAACCTCGCCCCATCTTTGCTTGTGAATGACTGAGCAATTCAGGGAAGCTCCTTTTCTACCCAATCATGGCACCCACCTGTTCCCAATTAGCCTGTTCACCTGTGGAATGTTCCAGACAGGTGTTTGATGAGCATTCCTCAACTTTCTCACTCTTTTTTGCCACCTGTCCCGGCTTTTTTGGAACGTGTTGTAGCCATAAAATTCTAAATTAATGATTATTTACTCAAAACAATAAAGTTTATCAGTTTGGACATTAAATATCTTGTCTTTGTAGTGTATTCAATTAAATATAGGTTGAAAATGATTTGCAAATCATTGCATTCCGTTTTTATTTATGTTTAACACAACGTCCTAACTTCATTGGAATTGGGGTTGTAATAATGGCTCTGTAGTGCCTCAGTAAACGTGAAATATGAATTAAAATTGTCCACATAATCCTGAGTTCTAGACGTTTTTCTGCCAAGAGCCGTGAAATCAGGTCATTCAAATTTCTCGAGCTTTTCTGCGGCACTAGCGGAGATCTCCGCCTACCTCTCCGCTCCCAAGCCAGCGCTATCAACATAACACATGTGGTCTCACAAATGGGTCTTTTAAACGGAAGCAACCAATTCAAGGGAAAGGGGTGGTCTCAAATATGGACAAAGCGGATACAAAACCGGGTCAAACAGAAGTAGCTCTCAGAGGGGCCTTTTCTGGACACTTCTATGACAAAACCAAGGTGTTTTTTTTGAAAATGAAATTGTCACTTTTATACTAAGTCCATGTTAGAGAGTAACTCTATAGGAGGTCTAAATACCCAAAATATGGGGCCTTTAAAGGCATTTTGTACGGTGGTGGTGTCGTGTGACCGTGGCTGACTTAGATGGCCACGGCACTGTGTTCGTACCATTTTAATCAATAAAGCCATAACTAATTGCATATTTTTTAAGATATCAAATTAGTGATTTAACATAATTTTGGAGTGCTGTTACGTTGATGTGAGTGTGTAGTGGTATATGATAGCAATGTAAGGTATAATACCAACTTCAACAAAGCGGTAGTTGGAAACTCAAGCAAGATATCGTTGTTGTTGTTGTTTTTTTCCGAAAAGTTGTAATTGTGGAGGTGGGGGATTCCGCTCGAGAGCGACAATATATAAAATATGAGTAAATACTGCCACTTTATAATATGGTACATTCTAGGGGTGTAACGATTTTTGAAAACTGTCCAAACGGTTCGGTCGGACAGTTTCAGTTCGGTCGATCCCTTTCGGTTCATAACACATATGACTCTTTTTTTCTTTTTTTTCCATTTACCAATGAGGCAAAGCAGTGTATACGCTCCAGAGCAAAGTATCAAGTTAGCAAAGATGGCGGCGCAGACATGACTTTCGTGTCATGCCCTCCAGTGATGCAGCAGTCAATCATATTGCAGTGGGTGCGTCACCAGAGATCTTGATGGAAAGAAGAGATACAGTCTCTGTAGAAGTAATAGGCTTATGATGGTACTACTGCGTCTTTAGTTCTCCAGCACAAGATCTCTGATACATAATAACAAACAACTTGGAACTGGTTGGAAATTGCTATATTCGTGTCTCGTGATGTTTTGATAACCACGGAAACTTTACTTCACCCGAGCATATGCGATGGCAGCATGCAGTGAGCTAGCCTTTAAAAAGTGGGAGGCATAAACGAACTGTTGTAATTCCTGCACTGTTTACCTGATTTGGATGCAAATAGCCTTGAAGCTGAAAGTCTACAGTTAAACCACATCCTGTTCGTTTCATTTAAAATCCATTGTGCTGGGGTTAAAAGCCAAAAAGATGATAATTGTTCCTATGTTCCAGTTTTTATGGACCTGAGCTGAAGCATATATGAATGCTGCTCATAACATAAAGATAGTTTATTGAGTGAACTTTTCATTGACATATGCAGAGGCGGGTAGAGTAGCCAAATATCTTACTCAAGTAAGGGTACTGTTTCTTTAGAATAATATGACTGAAGTAAAAGTAAAAAGTAGTCCTCCTGTCATGAGCTGTGCCCTGCAGTTCCCTTGTTGGAGCTTGGGTGGCGCTTTGCGCCCCTCTCGCCCTCTCCCTCTCTTTCTCCCTCTCTCTCTTCCCAGTAATCAGCACCACCTCGGCCACACACCTGTTGTCAATCAGCCTTCATCATCACCCGCAGTTAAGCCTGCCAGATCCAAGAGTCCACTGCCAGAGTATTAACGTTGTCCTGTGATACACCCGCTCTCAAACCGACACGTAAGCTACGCCAGTCCTCGCAATACTTCTGACCTCCATGTTTTTCCTTGTCCTCAGTGCTCCTTCCGTGTTCCCCGCCGACCTCTTCCACCACGCCGCCAAGTCATCCACCTGCTTACGCCACCGCACATTCCCTGTCTAGACGATCCGCCAGTATGCCTCAAGGATCCATCACCGTAATCCTCTTCAGTAAACCATTCACCACCAACCTCTCAGTCTCCGCTTGCTTCTGGGTCCAGAGAAAAGTTATACCATCGTATCGTGACACCTCCAAATATTTACTTGAGTAAGAGTAAGAAAGTACTCCGTGAAAAAACTACTCAAGTAAAGAGTCACTTGTAACTTCTGATTTTAAAAAAGAAATCAGAGCATGTGTCACGAGCGGATTAAGACTGGACCCAAGAGCAGGCGGAGGCTTGTGGTGTGATGAAAATGTTATTGAAAAAGGGGAATGGAGATGGTCCTTGAGATGTGCTGGCAGGTTGTTGAGGCATAGAATGTGTGGCAGGCGGTGACGAGCACAGGCGGCTGGCGTGGTGGCAGAAATCCACTTGGCGAGGAACACGGAGGGAACACTGAGGACAAGGAGAAACACGGAGGTCAGAAAGATGACTAGGAATTACGTAGTTTAATTGGAAACTGGGGAGCCGTTGTACCGCAGGTGAAGCTTCAATACTCTGGCGAGAGTTTCCGGGATCTGGCAGGCTTTCATGCAGATGATGATGAGGGCTGATTGATGACAGGTGCACGGTTGAGGTGGTGCTGATGACTGTGAAGAGAGAGAGCGAGGGAGAGAGAGACGGCGAGAGGAGCGCAAAGCGCCACCCAGGCTCCGGCAAAAGGATTGCAGGACATAAATAAATTTAAGAAATACAATAAAATAAAATAAATTGAACATGGGAGTCAACACACACCTTCCACCATTTAAATTTTGAACTGCCCCAAAACCAACAACACTTGCATTGGGCCCGACAGAAACCTTATTTGCTTTACTCACTTAAATGACTGAATGAAGAAGCTGTTCACTGATCAGACTTATTGATAGCGTGTGTGTGTTTGAGCATGCGGCGGCGAGTGTGTGAGAGAGAGAGAGATCTGCGTCTTACAAGAAGGTGTTTTCTCAAGTTAGAAGTGGGCTGAAATGTCCGCATTTGGGCAGTCATAATTTAAGACTACGCTGCATGACGAAGCTGGTTTTTGTCTGTAAATACTCGTGCGTTTTTTATTTTACCCGCAAAATGAATCACTTTGAATGGACCCACGAAGGGTTTGGGTACGGTCATCTGACTGCTTTGCGTCATCTGATTGGTGAATTGGAGTCAAATGACATTACTGATCACGTTGGTTTGGCGCAATGGCACCCTATGTGGAAGTTGATGATGAAGTCTCAAAATAGATGCCGCACGCAATAATGGATAAATAAATGGAGCGAGCGGAATGTCGATCATTCTAACGGAGTAAAATTATCGATTCTTCACGTAAATACTGAAGTAAAAGTAAAAGAATATGTTGCATTCAAAGTTCTCTGACAAGTACAATTTATCCAAAATGTTACTTCAGTAAATGTAAAGGAGTAAATGTAACGCGTTACTACCCACCTCTGCATTTATGATGATCATCAGTAGACCTTTGTTGTTGCAGTCGAAAAACCTCACGGTAAACCACCAAACCAGAATATCATCAAAATGATGAATACTGAAATAAGGATCTTTTCTCAATTGAGTCACCAATGTACTTACTCAGTGTGAAATCTGGGCTTGTTTAATTCAACACAAAGCTGATATACAGTATTTGCAAGGCGCTATCACTTGTTCTGTTGTATGAATTGCAACAGGGGAATACAAAGGTTTATTGTACCTTTTGCCATCCATAATTATTCTGCCTGCCACGACTGTATTTGCCGCTGACATAGACCAGCCGATTTGTATTTCTGATAAATACAAAAAACAATTTCAATAATTATAATACAATAACAACAACAGTAATTGTGATTAATAATGATATGCACATACTTTCACCTTCAACCAAACTATACATGACATCGACAAAACGTGCACTGAACTGAAAACCGTGACCACAAAACCGAGATACGAACCAAACCATGGATGTTGTGAACAGTTCCACCTCGAATACATTCCTTTGTCCACAAAGGCTATGCAGAGAATTTAGTCTCCAGTTCCATTGCAGATGTCACACCAAGACACTGTCATGTATTTTGGTGATGAAAAAGGGAGGATCCCAGGGCAATTAGTTATTTACCGATTGCTCCAGAATCGTTTGAAATTATTGGAAAGTTTCATTTTCTTGAGGAAAAAAAATGCATAAAGAGAATTTGTTAGTTGTTGGCCCTCTGAACTCCACAGGTCCTTTTCGGGTGTCTGAAACAGGATTCATTGGATTTCCATTATTTCCTGTGGGAATTATTTCAGCAGTTTTCATACGATTTTTGTCTGACTTTTTGGAGCAAAAAAAACAAGGTTCCACTGCACGTGCAAATAAGAATTTCATGAAAACGGACTCAGAAATGCCTTCAAGCATATGAATTGCCTTACTATTTTACATTTTAATCATTAGATCCTTATGCTCTTATCCAAGGTTGTTCTTGTGTTTGGGATACACCTGTGGATGTTCTTCATCCTACCTGCTGTCACTGAAAGGTGAATTTCAATTGAACAACTTCATGGTTTGATTATCATACTGTGGCGTGATGACAAAATAAATGTTATTGTTTCATTATTTTCTTCATCAATGTCGTCGTTGTCTCTCTCACTTGTTTCCATTTGTAGGAGATTCAATCAGAACTTTGTGGCCCAGCTGTGGTACTTCGTCAAGTGTATTTACTTTGCCCTGTCAGCGTACCAGATCCGTTGTGGGTACCCTACTCGTATTCTTGGCAACTTCCTCACCAAAAATTACACCCACCTAAACTTGTTTCTCTTCCAAGGGTATGAACACAATACCAACCTGAATCTTTCAATGTTTTTATATTGAGTACATTAACAGTAGAGTCTGTTTCAAATAATAGTGTTTTGATATACAAGGTTCACAATGTGTTGTGCGTGTGTGTGTGTGCGTGTGTAGTTTTCGTCTGGTTCCCTTCCTTGTAGAGCTGCGAGCAGTAATGGACTGGGTTTGGACAGATACCACTCTGTCTCTCTCCAACTGGATGTGCGTGGAAGACATTTATGCAAACATTTTCATCATCAAATGCAGCCGTGAAACAGAGAAGGTATGACTTACCTCGTCAGCATATGGGCCATTTGTGGCCCACGCTTTTTCTTTTTTTTTAAATTCACCCGCCACATTATGAGATAATATTCGAGACCAACAATGTTGAAATATTAAATGTTACAGAATCTGACACGAGTATTAATAACGATTTGCTTTGTCACCTGCAGCACAAAGCTGAGATGTTGGATGTTTTTTTATCAGATAAACAAAAGTTGAAGAATATCAAAAAGGACCCTGCAAACTTCCATTTATCTGTATGTGGGCTAGAAGTTGGACCCCATAGAAGTGGGGTCCACTTGTGTTCACTCTCGGAGTCCAACATTTGAATCACAGCAATTTTTTGTGAATTTTGAGGGACAGTCAAAATGTAATGAGCCCAATTTATTATAACCTACTAATAATTTTCACAGTTTGGAGTATTTGTTTGAAGGTATTGTTTTAAAAAGTTTTGTTTAAGCCTGTCCTTTTCCTGTCCGCCATTTTGGAAATAAGGTCATTGTTGGATGCCCATCAATAATTTCTCGTGTATAATGCGTAATTTACCCCCGCAAAAGAATCTTCAAATGTTCAATAGTGCGCATTATACATACAGTGGGTACAGAAAGTATTCAGACCCCTTAAAATGTTCACTCTTTGTTATATTGCAGCCTTTTGTCCACACAGCACCCCATATTGAATTGGGAATTGTTGAATGTTTTGCAGATTAAAAAAGAAAAACTGAAATATCACACAGCCATAAGTATTCAGACCCTTTACTCAGTATTTAGTAGAAGCACCCTTTTGAGCTAATACAGCCATGAGTCTTTTTGGGAATGTTGCAACGAGTTTTTCACAACTGGATTTGGGGATCCTCTGCCATTCCTGGCAGATCCTCTCCAGTTCTTTCAGGTTGGATGAGGAATGTTGGTGGACAGCTATTTTCAGGTCTCTCCGGAAACTAACAACTCTTGCATTGGGCCCTACAGAAACCTTATTTGCTTTACTCACTTAAATGACTGAATGAAGAAGCTGTTCACTGATCAGACTTATTGATAGCGTGTGTCTGTGTGTGTGTGTGTGTGTGTGTGTGTTTGAGCATGCGGCGTCATGCTGGCGCGAGAAAGAGACTCTCTCTTGTATGCTGCAGACAGACCCCAGAGAGAGAGAGAGAAAGAAATAGACTGTGTGTGAGAGAGCGAGCGAGTGTGTGTGAGAGAGATCTGAGTCTTACCAGAAGGTGTTTTCTCAAGTTAGAAGTGGGCAGAAATGTCCGCGTTTGGGCAGTCATAATTTAAGACTACGCTGCATAACAAAGCTGTTTTTTTGTCTGTAAATACTCGCGCATTTTTATTTTTTTTCACAACCATAGGGCGCACCATATTAAAAGGCGCAGTTTCATTCATGGGGTCTATTTCTGTATTCAACACATACATACATGGGGCAGGCATGCTAAAACATACGCTAGCTTAAAACATACGGTAGCATGCATGCACTCTAAAACAATGCTTTTAAAAAGGCAGCAGGGAGCAAAACTGAGTTTGGTTGTACTTTATTGAAGTATTTAACAATCTACTCACGTTATTTTTGGATCAATCCTCATCCACAAATCCATCAAAGTCCTCATCTTCTGTATCCGAAATGAACAGCTGGGCAAGTCCTCAATCAAACACGGCAGGTTCGAGTCAGTCTCGTTGCCGTGCGAAAGCTCAAACAAGCATCCGCAATCCATTGACAAATTGTGGCGTAACTCGCCCGGCACTGCCTCCTAGTCTTAGTAAAGCTGTGTTCGCCATCTGTCATCCATGGCTCCCGCGCCGCTCACTTCACTTTGAACGCCCTGTTTACACGGATGTCCAGCGGTTCGTCGAGCCACCCGGAATGATGGCAAGCCCCGAGTTATTGCACTCAATCGAACGGTGACTGTAGAGACGCTTCTCCCGGCTGTTCTTTGCTCATTAATCCATTGCTCGAGTTGGTCTTCCAACTCGGGCCACCTCGCCTTGACTCAGCTTCGTCTTCTTGACTTGACGAAGCTCGTTTTCCTGCTTCCTCCGCCTGCGAACCGTGGATTCGTTGATCTTGAATTCTCTCGCGGCTGCTCGATTCCCACGGTCCTCCGCGTAACTGACAGCTTGCAGTTTAAACTGTGCTTCGTAAGCGTGTCTCTTCGTAGGTGCCATTTTGGGGGTCCTTAGCCAAACCGATGTTGTTTTGCACAATGCACACCCCAGAAATGCTCCCAGTCAGTCAAGCGGTGTAAAAAAAAAAAAAACCCGGCAAGGGGGGCGTGGCTTTAGCGTGCTACTTCACGCACCATCCCCTGTCCTCAGCCACCTCCGCTTTTCCTCTGTGTAAGCAGAGTGTTGGCAGTAATTGCTAAAAAAAAAAAAAGTCAAGCGGAGCGCTCATCACACAACAACATTTACAGATTTTGGAACTCGGTGCGCACAGAAGGTGCGCCGCATTATGGCGCCCCGTCCATTTTGGAGAAAATGTAAGACTTTTAAATGCGCCTCATGGTCGTGAAAATACGGTCACTATATTCTTTTTGAAATATTTTACAGTTCGAATCATCACGAGGGCTCTGATGAAATGGTCTGAAATATACTGCCTGGAGTTAATTTCCAAATCCATGCTGATCCTTCCAAATATTCTCCCCCTCAGAAATATCCCCAGCCTAAAGGGCAAAAGAAAAAGAAGATGGTGAAATATGGAATGGGTGGACTCATCATCATCTTCTTGGTGTGCATCATATGGTTCCCCCTGCTCTTCATTTCACTGGTCAGATCTGTGGTTGGTGTTGTAAACCACCCCATTGATGTCACTGTTACTGTCAAGCTAGGAGGATATGAGGTAAGCATGAGCAACTGGCTACACTTATTTTCATTTCAAGCTGTTGACGACAACTGGAAAACATTCCACACTCGGTGTCGAAGCAAAACGTAAGTTTGTTTCTATATGATAAGGTTTAATATTGCATATCTGGGGAGAAGGGAAAACATGCACTATCGCAGTCAGTTTTCAATAAATATTGAGTTTGGCCCGTGACTTTGTCTCAATTTAAAATTTGGGCCCACTGTAAACTTGGGTTTGACACTCCTGGCCTATAGTGGAGTTATGTTTTCACGGGACTCAATTTGTATGAAATTGAAACAAACACTTAACTGATGTAATTTGTTCCAGTTGTAAATGTAAGCGTTGATTCCTTGGGTGGGGAAAATACAAACTTGTGCTGTTATCGTTTGAACACTGGTGACATTTGCGGTTATTTTTATTTCGGTCTCTATTTTTGTGTGTGCACAGCCTATCTTCACCATGAGTGTCCAGCAGCAGTCCATCCAACCCTTTACAGACGTGCGATACGAAAAACTCACCAAAACGTTTGGGAACAATGCGGTGCGTTGTGATTTTAGTCATTTTACAAGGCTCTCTGTGTGTTTTGATATTTGTTTTATTGAAGATGGTGTGTCCAGACAAGGGCAGTTTACAGAAACAGTTAAGACTGTGGGAAATACTTTAAAGTTCTTCATGTTTAGCTTATTTTAAAATGCTGAAACCAATTCTTTTTCGGTAAATGTTAAGCAATTACATATAAAGAAAAACAGTCTACATTCATGACTACAATAGGTCACGAGACATTTTTCAGCCTTATGGGATAAACCCCTGTACTGGTCTTGCTCTTTCGGTGACATGTCTCCTTGAGGCTTAGGTGTTAAAGCTATAATCCGCGATTTCTGGCCCCCCCTAACGCTGGAATTCGGCATTCCAACAAAGCCTTCGTCGCGTCAATATGATCTAAGGTCTAACCCGCCTCCCCGCAGAGTTACGCCAAGCACAGTGCTGGATGTGTGCTAGTGACAAAAATACTTTTGCTCAAGGGATCATCACAAAAGTATTTTCACAGTTTTGTGAAAAGGTACTGTGAATGTAAAGATGTAAGTGTTCCAATTTAGGAGAAATGCACAGATATTTTCTTAAAAGGTTTTATTTTTTTCATTCACTTCGATCATTTTGATTTTTTTGTAGGTAGCCATGCAGTTCATTTCACTATATGGTTATGAGGACATTGTTACAGCCGTGATTGAAGGCAGTTCAGGCTCAGTCTGGAGAATAAGCCCTCCGAGCAGACAGGAAGTCATAAAAGAACTGCTCGGAAGCCCTGCTGACCTAACATTGCGTCTGTCGTGGAATTTACAAAGGTAAAATATTTTTCTCTTCTTGTTGTGTACTTGATTGTGACATTCTGTCTGTCTAAACTCCCATATACTATTCCTATTGGAATAATGAGGCCAATACCTTTATTTTTTTGCTGGAGATAAATAGATGATGGAAAAAATGGGGTCCTCAAGCGATAAATATGAGACAAGAGATAAACATTTGATTGACTGCTTTTTATATGACATACAAACATGAAAGAAGACATTATAATGGAAGGTAAGAGGGAAAACAATGTTTAAAAAAAGATCTATAGAGTCATTGGTAAGGAAAGGTTACATTTTTCAAAGGAAGTAGGAAGAAGTAGGAAACTTCTTCAGCTTTTATTTCCAGGGATTTACATCTGGGTCGGAGACAAAATTTAGAAGATTGCATCCTTTGTTTGAACCCACCGATTGCAACATGTGGCTCACTAATCCCCGTTAATGAAAAACACAATGGTATCAGCAAAATCACACAAATGAAACATTTTGTCCGGCAATTTTAAGAAAGGTGAAACTAATCTATTGAGAGACAGTTCATCATGCAGCAAGACAATGACCCAAAACACACTGCAAAAACGCCAACGAGTTCATCTGCAGCAAGAAGTAGACGGTTTTATACTGTCCAAGTCAAGCTCCTTCTGACAGTGGGCTCTGCCAGCAGACCTCTCACAATACGTCGAGGCCTGCCAGATCAGACTGGCATCTTCCCGCACCTTCCTCCGCCCCTCTCTTCACCCAAGTTTCCCAAACATGCAGCCACAAGTCTGATGACACAACCACAAAGTTGATCATCGAACTGCGGCCTTGGCTGTCCTGGTGCCAATGCATGTATAGACACCGTTATGTTTGAACACGGTGTTCCTTATGGACAATCAAAGACAGTGACCAGTCTGCGTATCGACAGGAAGTGTAGTGGCTGGAGCGGTGGTGCGGCCGACACAACCTAGAGCTGAACACGCTCAAGACTGTAGAGATGATGGTGGACTTCAGGAGGCACCCTTCTCCACAGCTGCCCCTCACGCTGTCCAATTGCCCTGTGTCAACCGTCGAGACCTTCAGGTTCCTGGGAATTACATTCTCTCGGGACCTGAAGTAGGAGATCAACATCAGCTTCATCCTCAAAAAGGCCCAGCAGAAGGATGTACTTCCTACGGCTTCTGAGGAAACACGGCCTACCGCAGGAGCTATTAAGGCAGTACTACACAGCGGTCATCGAATCAGTCCTGTGTTCTTCCATCACAGTCTGGTTTGGTACTGCTACAAAAAAGGACACACTCCGACTGCAACGGACAATCAAAAGATGAAAAGATTGTCGGTACCCCCTGCCCACCTTTGAGGACTTGCACGCTGCCAGAACTAAGACAAGAGCGTGCAAAATCCTCTGGGACCCTCCACATCCTGGTCACCACCTCTTCCAGCTCCTTCCCTCAGGTAGGCGGTATCGAACAATGCAAACTAAAACAAGCAGACATTCCAACAGCTTCTTCCTTCTTCCCATTCACTTCTTAATTAATTACATTAATCAATTCCATTGCAACATGCTGGCAATTTTGTCTCGATTGTTGTCACATCTCTGTCGGGCCACTTATACATTACTCGCGCACTCACTGTCGTAGTCTCGCCCCTCTGCACTGTTTGCATATCTGCTGTTGACCGATACTGGCCAATACTGCAATATTATCAACACTGCTTGAGGAGCAACTGCACCATTTGCACAATTAACATTGTCACAGATTATCGCACTACTCTGCACTTTAAACTGTATCAAGTCTCTGCACCCTTTGCACAATATTCATTGCACCGGACTATTCTATTTGTCATTTCAAACTATTCTAATTGCTAGAGGACTGCACAATTGTTCAAGAATTTTTTTTTACCGGGATGAACACATTACTGGTAACAGTGACTGTGTTTATTGCTCAGTGACTGTGTTTTTTTTATGTCTTTATGTCTCAAAAGTATTCTCTGTCGATTGATTGTCTGTTGTCGTACTAGAGCAGCTCCAACTACCGGAGACAAATTCCTTGTGTGTTTTTGACCTACATGGCAAATCAAGATGATTCTGATTCTGATGTCGATTCTAATTCTGATTGATTCCGATCTGTGACGAGCACAGAAGTCCAATAACAAAGCACCACTCGAACCCCTCGGGTTGAAATCGGCGAGGCCGTCCCTCCCAATCATGCTCATCCAGGTCTCACTGTCATTGCCCACGTGAGCGTTGAAGTCCCCCAGCAGAACGAGGGAGTCCACAGTGGGAGTATTTTCCAGCACCCTTAAGCCATCTTCAATAGCCAGGGATCAGACCGCCAAAGTCCCTGCCTTCGGCCGCTTTAAAGGTTAAGGGTTTATTTGTTGATTGTTTTTTTTATTATTGTGTTTGATGTACTTCACATTGTTATAGTTGCAGTTGGTAAAGTGCTCTCGAACTAAAGTTGAGTTGAGTAGAGAAGTTGACTCCAAAGAAGATCAACATGCATTTTACCTGTAAAAATGAGACTGAAGGGAGTAACCCCACAAAACAAACAATAAGAGAAAGAGGCTGCTTTGAAAGCCTGGGAAAACATCACGTCCATCTCTTCCTCAGCTAAAGATTTCATTGCGAAGAATGCTCTCTTTGAAGTCAGTCTTTCCCAAAACTGATAGAGCTAAGGCACTCATTTTGCATTTGAAAATCTCTCAGCACACCACAAAGTATAAACACAGACATAATTAGGATCTCATCTCAATTTACTCACAAATTGACCGAAGTGTGAAATCTGTGCCTGTTTTAAATGAACCCAAAACTGAAACACTCCCAGGAAGCCATGACCTCTTCTGTTGTATGAATGGCAACGGGTTTGTTTTCATTGTTTTGCCTGTCACTATACATCGCTGGCATTTATTTTGATTGTGATTTCTTTATTTCGAACATCCCAAAAAGAACAACAAAATAAGATGAAAGTAAAACAATTTCCCAAAAACTTAAAAAGTATGAAGAAGTAAAAACTTACTTATTCCAAGCCCTATCTCTTCTTCTGTATGATTCCGCATCTTCTGCATCTTTTTGCACAATTGTTTTTTGTCAATGTCTCCAAAGTGTTCTGTAAATTGACTGTCTGTCGTACTCGAGCGGCTCCAACGACCGGAGACAAATTCCTTGTGTGTTTTGGACATACTTGGCAAATAAAGATGATTCTGATTCTGATTCTGATTCTTTCGAACCATTACTTTCTAAGAACATCAATATACTGTATGCTGAAGTCTCTTTAGGATGATATTGTTTAAATGACACGGAAGGGCTTACTTACTTCAAGACATTTTTAAAAGGAGCTTAAAACATACATTTACTCGGTTGAGCAATTTCACGATGAATGGGTGGACGGGGACTGCGGAGAGCCAATCGATGTATATAAGCAGTTGAAAAGTCAGTGGAAACACAATTTGGTTCTGAATGCATACCTGTAATTTAGAATAACAATTGAGGACAAGTTCTATTTGAGGTCGTATGTTACTTTGAAAGGTTAAGCTTTGCTTCATTCTCGTTCAAGGTCAAACGCGCTCAAGCCTTTCCCCGTGCATCTCAATCAATTAGGCTTGTCCATGTGTCATGAGGATGTTATCCTGTCACTCATAATAATTCACATATTGCCATTTGTTCGACTTCAAAAGTCTCGATCTATGGTTCTCAAAGTTGGGTCCACCAGACGTAGCTTTGGGCTCCACAGAATAATTTTTTTTTTTTTTTTTTTTTTGAAAGTTTTTGTTGTATCATTTAAAAAAAGTGCATCCCACCATATTGGCGACAATAACACTAATATACTAAAACAGTTCCACCTCCCGGCCTTTTTGCATTAGGCCACTTCAAAGCTTTGATGTGATTGTGACATACAGTATCACATAAATCTGACATCCGTTCACGCATGCATCATTTGGAGCTTGCGGCGATGAATGAATTCATTTTGAAATGAAATGGAATGAAGTTTAATTCAGTTAAGTTCCTTTCTATTACAGACCTCAGGAATATTTAGGTTAAAACATTGCACAAATACGCATGGTAGTTATGTTTAATTGTCATTATGACAAAGAGGGGGTCCTAGGAAAGGCGGGTCCCTCAGTCCAAAACATTTGAGAGCCGCTGGTCTAGGTCACCATACAGAGCTTGTGCACACTTGTTTTTATTTTCTGTGTGGGTGTTTCTTTGACTCTCTGAGCTACTGCGGTACAGGTACATCTCAACAAATTTGAATATGGTAGAAAAGTCCATTCATTTCAGCACTCGTACATTACATAGATTCATTAAACACTTGAGAAAATACTTTTCAGAGGGTACATGCCTGCCTCATTTCTCCATTCAAAATCATTTCCATTGTTTCTTGATTGTTTGTTATGTCGTATTCTAGTTTGTAGAGATGGTGAATTTTGGGGGTTTTGTTTGCTGTAAGCTATAATCAACAACATTCTGCATATATATATTTTTTAAGAATCATGAAATATTTGACTCTTTGACTGAGATATACCTGTATGTGCAGTGCATCTACGAGCACTACTCCGTCGATCACATCCTTTTTTTCTGTTACCAAAGAATAAATACATCATACCTGGGACATATCTTTATAAATGGATGTGGTAAACATTGACATGCTTCAGTTTGCCTTCACTGTCATGAAATGTCATAACTTTTCCCTTTTTCACAGATTAATCTTTGAATTTCACCCTGAACAGGGACCTGGGGAAAGGAGGGACTGTGGAGCACACATTTGACAAGCACTCAATTGACCTGGAACCTGGGAACCCCGTGAGGGCCGATCTCGCTTCTCTTCTGCTGGGCAATCGCACTAAGGCAGTGTAGGTTTACGCTCTTATAGCAATTTATCAATGTTCATCTTATTACCACTGCAGTTCATTGTCCAACTTGTATTTTGTTTTATTTGCAGGCATGTTCCAAATTTGTTTCCAAATTACATCCGGGCCCCCAATGGAGCAGAGGCCAAACCAGCCAGTCAACTATATGAAGGTCACAAAAAAAATGATTGTATTTAAATACTATACATATGTAATATGATCTGAAAAGAGGTGCCCTCCACCCACCGTAGGAGTGGTTGGTTGAGGGGACCCGGGGTGGAGTGGGACGCGGGAGCTCTCCGTGAACAAAACAAAAAGTCATATTAGGTCTTTCAGTTGATCAAACTAAACACAGTACGTAGATAGATACTAGATAGTTTTGGCATCATGAGGTGTTGGGCCACGAGGGCCGCTATGACTGTAAAACCATCTAAATTAGGGCTGCACGACATTGGAAAAAACATGCGATATGGGTATTGAATATTGGGAAATATTTCACGTCTGTAGAGAAATAAAACGTGTATTAGCTAATGAAATAAAAACATTTTTGTTCATGTGGCAAAATGAGCAGGATATATGTATCCTCCCATGTTTCAGATGTGTTATTCATTTTAGGTCCAAGTCAACTGTCAGTGAGTCAACAATGAACCGAGAGGCAAAGACCGGGCCTTTTGGAATAATGTAGTTCTGAAAAAAACAAAGTACCGTATTTTCACGACCATAGGGCGCACCGTATTAAAAGGCGCAGTCTCAGTTGCGGGGTCTATTTGTGTATTTAACACATACAAAAGGCGCACCGTATTATTGGGCGCAGGCATGGTAAAACATACGCTAGCTTGAAACATACGGTAGCATGCATGCACGCTAAAACAATGTTTTTTAAAAGGAGGCGGGAGCAAAACTGAGTTCGGTTGTACTTTATTGAAGTATTTAACAATGTACTCACGTTATTTTTGGATCAATCCTCATCCACAAATCCATCAAAGTCCTCATCTTCTGTATCCGAAATGAACAGCCGGGCAAGTTCGCCAACAAACACGCCGGGTTCGAGTCAGTCTCGTTGCCGCTTCTCCTCACTCGGGTTGCGGGCGTGCTGGAGCCTATCGCAGTTAACTTCGGGCAGGAGGCAGGGTACAACCCTGAACTGGTTGCCGGCCAATCGCAGGGCACATACAAACAAACAACCATTCGCACTCACATTCACACCTACGGACAATTTAGAGTTGTCAATCAACCTACCGTGCATGTTTTTGGGATGTGGGAGGAAACCGGAGTACCCGGAGAAAACCCACGCAGGCACTTGGAGAACATGCAAACTCCACACAGGCGGGGCTGGAGATTGAACCCCGGTCCTCAGAACTGTGAGGCAGAGGCTCTAACCAGTCGTCCACCATGCCGCCTCTATATAACTTCATGCCGTACACCTAACGGTAAAGACTTTTTGGCAGTAATAGTTTGAAAAATATTACTTTTGAATATTTTTCTCCTATGATTGGCCGGCGACCAGTTCAGGGTAGAACCCACGAAGTCAGCTGAGCTCGGCGCCTGCCCACCCTTGACCCTAGTGAGGATACGTGGTTCCGAAAATTGATGGATGGATATTTTATGATGATACAGAAACAATTATGACCTTTTAATGGATACCAACTGTCAATAATTCAAATATAGTCAAATTGAATGATTTTCAAAAGGAAATTCAGTGTCTTTGGTCAAATTATATGAAAATTACTCATATAAAGTATAACTACTTTCCCATGGGCCCACCACCTGTGGGAGGGCCCATAAGGATCGGGTGCAGTGCGAGCTGGGGGGTGGCCGAAGGCGGGGACCTTGGCGATCCGATCCCCTGTTACAGAAGCTGGCTCTAGGGACGTGGAATGTCACCTCTCTGGAAGGGGGGGAGCCCGGGCTGGTGTGTGAGGTCGAGAAGTTCCGACTAGATATAGTCGGACTCGCCTCCACGCACAGCTTGGGCTCTGGACTCTCTTCCACTCTGGAGTTGCCCACGGTGAGAGCCGGCGAGCAGGTGTGGGTATACTTATTGCTCCCCGGCTTGGGGCCTGTACATTGGGGTTCACCCCGGTGGACGAGAGGGTAGCCTCCCTCCGCCTTCGGGTGGGGGTACGGGTCCTGACTGTTGTTTGTGCCTATGCACCAAACACCAGTTCAGAGTACCCACCCTTTTTGGAGTCCTTGGAGGGGGTGCTGCAGAGCGCTCCCGCTGGGGACTCCATTGTTCTGCTGGGGGACTTCAATGCTCACGTGGGCAATGACAGTGAGACCCGGAAGGGCGTGATTGGGAGGAACGGACGCCCGATCAGAACCCGAGCGGTGTTCTGTTATTGCACTTCTGTGCTTGTCACGGATTGTCCATAACGAACACCATGTTCAAGCATAAGGGTGTCCACACGTGCACTTGGCACCAGGACACCCTAGGTCTCAGTTCAATGATCGACTTTGTGGTCGTGTCATCTGACTTGCGGCCGCATGTCTTGGACACTCTGGTAAAGAGAGGGGCGGAGCTGTCAACTGATCACCACCTGGTGGTGAGTTGGCTCCGATGGTGGGGGAAGCTGTCGGTCCGACGTGGCAGACCCAAACGTATTGTGAGGGTCTCCTGGGAACGTCTGTCGGAATCCCCTGTCAGAAGGAGTTTCAACTCCCACCTCCGACAGAACTTTGCTCATGTTCCGGGGGAGGCGGGGGACATCGAGTCCGAGCGGACCATGTTCCGCGTCTCCATTGCTGAGGAGGCCGACCGGAGCTGTGGCCGTGAGGTGGTCGGTGCCTGTCGTGGCGGCAATCCCCGAACCCGTTGGTGGACACCAATGGTGAGGGATGCCGTCAAGCTGAAGAAAGAGTCCTATCGGGCCTTTTTGGCCTGTGGGACTCCTTCTGGACGACCTCGAGGGAATTCTGGTCCACCATCCAACGTCTCAGGAGGGGAAAGCAGTGCACCATCAACACTGTGTATAGTGGGGATGGGGCGCTGCTGACCTCGAC
The DNA here is from genome assembly GCF_024500275.1 of Phycodurus eques. NCBI lineage: Eukaryota > Metazoa > Chordata > Actinopteri > Syngnathiformes > Syngnathidae > Phycodurus > Phycodurus eques. The sequence continues at coordinate 28,454,708 of NC_084535.1, forward strand.
TCGGGACGTTGTGAGCCTGTGGGGAGAATACTTCGAAGACCTCCTCAATTCCACCGACACGCCTTCCCATGAGGGAGCAGAGTCTGGGTTCTCTGAGGCGGGCTCTCCTATCTCTGGGGTTGAGGTCACCGAGGTGGTTAAAAAGCTCCTCGCTGGCAAGGCCCCAGGGGTGGATGAGATTCGCCCAGAGTTCCTCAAGGCTCTGGATGTTGTGGGGCTGTCCTGGTTGACACGCCTCTGCAACATCGCGTGGACATCGGGGACAGTGCCTCTGGATTGGCAGACTGGGGTGGTGTTCCCCTTTTTTAAGAAGGGGGACCGGAGGGTGTGTTCCAACTACAGGGGATCACACTTCTCAGCCTCCATGGTAAGGTCTATTCAGGGGTGCTGGAGAGGAGGGTCCGTTGGGAAGTTGAATCCCAGATTCAGGAGGAGCAGTGTGGTTTTCGTCCTGGCTGTGGAACAGTGGACCAGCTCTACACCCTTGGCAGGGTCCTCGAGGGTGCGTGGGAGTTCGCCCAACCAGTCTAGATGTGTTTTGTGGACTTGGAGAAGGCGTTCGACCGTGTCCCTCGGGTGGTCCTGTGGGGGGTGCTTCAGGAGTATGGGGTACCGAACCCCCTGGTACGGGCTGTTCGGTCCCTGGACGACCGGAGTCAGAGTTTGGTCCGCATATCCGGCAGTAAGTCGGACTCGTTTCCGGTGAGGGTTGGACTCTGCCAAGGCTGCCCTTTGTCACCGATTCTGTTCATAACTTTTATGGACAGAATTTCTTGGCGCAGCCGAGGCGTAGAGGGGGTCCGGTTTGGTGGCCTCAGTATTGCATCTCTGCTTTTTGCTGATGATGTGGTTCTGTTGGCTTCATCAAGCCGTGACCTCCAACTCTCATTGGAGCGGAGAGACTTGGTATCGATCCGTTGTGGCAAAGAAGGAGCTAAGCCGAAAGGCGAAGCTCTCGATTTACCGGTCGATCTACGTTCCTACCCTCACCTATGGTCACGAGCTGCGGGTCGTGACCGAAAGAACGAGATCCCGGATACAAGCGGCCGAAATGAGTTTCCTCCGCAGGGTGTCCGGGCTCTCCGTTAGAGATAGGGTGAGAAGCTCGGTCATCCGGGAGGATCTCAGAGTAGAGCCGCTGCTCCTTCACATCGAGAGGAGCCAGATGAGGTGGCTGGGGCATCTGATTCGGATGGCTCCCGGACGACCCAGGTCACGCTGGAGAGACTACATCCTTCGGCTGGCTGGCCTGGGAACGCCTCGGGATTCCCCCGGAAGAGTTGGATGAAGTGGAAGAGGGAAGTCTGGGCGTCCCTGCTAATGCTACTGCCCCCGCGACCCGACCTCGGATATGGATGGATGGATGGAGTATAACTACTCTAATCTTAGAGCAGGAAGAAAAGAAGGAAGTCTATTTTAACATAGTTGTTTGTTTATTTTAGGAAATGAAGAAAGCTACCAGAATATAACCCTGTCGCTGATGAGCGACGATTCATTGAACTCCAGTGGAAAACAGGAATGGTGGGACATCGCCATTGGAGGCTGTGCCCCTTCTTCATGTGGGGTTTTGTCCATGATCATATTCAACGACAAAGTCAGTCCTCCCAGTCTTGGCTTCCTGGCTGGATATGGGTGAGGAACGCATCCTCAAACAATGTGTACATGGAATAATTATGAAACGCATCGGATCAGAATGGCAAAATACTGTGTCTCTACGGTGGAGGAAATGATTATTTGATCCCCTGCTGAATTTGGGTTTGCAGTCTCTATTTTTATGGTTGTCCATTCATTCTGGTAACAGACACAATATCAGTCAAAAACACATTCAAAAATGAAAATATTGGCCATCTCATTGAATGAAATAAGTTAGAACTTCAAGGAAGTATGGTCTTAATGGTCCATATTTCACTAAGAAGTTGATTTCTGTATTTTGTTCTCAAGAAAATGAAACTGGCAGTCATTTCCAATAATATCAATCCATTTTGGAGCAATTGGTGAAGAACAAATTGCCTTTGGAATCCCCCCATTTCATCACCAAAATCAACAAGCATGCAACCCCATGTCTGTCAGTGGCAGAGGTGGAGACCAAATTCACTGCATAGCTGATGTAAGGGAATGTACTATAATATGAAGTGGCAGTATTAACTCAGATTTTATATATTGTAGGTGTCAGATGCAATCTTCTCACCTCCAAAATGACAACTTTTCAGGAAAAAAAGGCAGCTTGCTTGAGTTTCCAAACAGCGCTTTGTTCAAGTTGGTATTTGACCTTATGTTGCTGTCATATGTATCATTGCGCGGGAGATGGGCCGAGGTTATCCTCCTCGGGGCTAACTCCCTTCACAGGGCGCCGCAGCTGAGTGAGAGGCGGGCGACAAGAAAGGCATGGAGGCAAATATGCTTCGCGGATGTACTGTACGCACTGCACGTACAGTTCCTTACAGAGGACACTTTTTGGCTCATGTATTGGAAATTGCTCTTTTATAGAAAAATTAAGGAAACAATCTTGTCTTGGTTTTGTTTTGTTTGGGTGTTTTTAATACATAGAGCTTTTTATAAGATATGAACAAAGAGACAGAGGGAGGAATTATGAGGGAGAGGGGAGATGGCCGGCTGTCCTCATGCTCTTTGCAAGGCCCCACACTCTCTCTGAACCCGCAACTCGGGCAAAAAAAACCAGATGAAAAGGAAGGTCCTTCAGTCAGATGCAGTAAATTTCCACAATCAGGACATTCCCACCAGCTACGCAGCCAACTGTTGTAGCCCACTTGGGACATAAGACAAACGATGGCTCGCTGCTTTTAGCAAGGCTTGACGTCTCAGAGAAGTTACACCAGAGTTATGGAGCAATAAAAGAATACATATGCTAATATATATATATAAAGAATACATATATATGCTAATATAAGTAATCTTGCCAACTCAATCCCAGCTCTTGATTATATAAAAAATATAAAAAAATATGAATCAAATAAACAAGCCGAATTACTAAATCCTAAGCCAGCACTATAAATTTGTTCAGAATGTTACACCTTGATCTGGATTTTAGGAACTCTTTTCATAAACAGGTTGTAACTAAATCATGCAACAACATTAGACTGAGGAACTGAATGGTCATCAGTCATCGTGTCATCTAAGCTGTTTGAGAAAAAACGGTCTGTTCACAGGTAGGACAGTGTCAGCAGGTCTCATGAAGCATGCTAATGTTAATTGCCTTGTGAGTTTAACTCCCACGTGTGCCTGAAGCAGTGACGTTTATGTTACTAGACTTACCGCTGTGTATGTATTTTTGTTGCAGTTTCACAACTTCCATATGACAGTCAGCTTCACTCCCGGTGCCTTGACTTAACTGTGTGGAAGTGTTTAACTTACTGGATAACATGGCCAGGACATACGAGGAGTGAGGTATTAGGTGGTACAGGGGGCAGAATTAAGACAAGAAATTCGTGACACAAGAAGGGGGTAGAGAAACTTAGTTGTCAGTGCTTTTCCAGTCCAGCTGCGCACACACTTATCATTCCAAAGGTGGGAGGGGAAGGTGGGTGCATGCAGAGGTCGAGGAATCAAGGAACTCTGAACAATATCTAAAAACATTTGCAAGGACAAACACAATCGCTGTCTGAGCAGAGTCATACCAAAGAAGTGAAATGAGTTAACGGTGCATGCAACAACAACAACACAAATTTGTCATAGGTGTCACGTCTTTGTAAGGTTCAAAACTGTGTCGACTGCCAAAAGTGGAAGCGTTGATATACACATTGGTCCCGATAATTATGACAGTGAATGTAAAATATAGGAGAGCAGTCAGCAGATGGCTCCAAGTTGCAGCTGAATGAAATAGTTGTGGGCAGGGCATTTCCTACCCAGCAGATGGGTTAATAATTTGCACTAATTTTGATCCAATGTTGGTTCAAATTGACCAAACCTCTGACCCAACTATGCCAAACCAACAGTTGAGTTTGACCCAGCATTTTTGTATCGTGTATACGTGGCTTAATGTACCAAAACTGTCACCGATCGTCACCAAAATGTAGCTCTTCTCATGGCAGCTTCAACTTCAGAAGATTTTACAATGATCGGCCCAATATCTTAGATTTTATGGACGTTACCCATGATCCCCTTTCTCAAATGATAGTCTATGGAGAGGAAAACGCTTTGGTCCATAAAATCATAAATATTGTCAGAGGCGTAAGTGGGCATAAATATGGATGTCCACATACATTTTGGTGACCATCGGTCGCGGTTTTGGGTCATTAAGCGACGTAATACTTTTGGCCGGGAAATGCCCTCGTCATCCAACGTTATGATAGCTTGCAGCCAAAGTCCGCATCTGTCACACTTCACGTACAGAAACGCCTTTGTCATCCATAGGTACTCTTTTGAAACGATCTTAGATGCCTTTGTGGCGGTCAAGAAAAAATTCTGCAGACATCATGACAAAGTCCCGAACTTTGGAATAAGTGCCAGTGTTCTTACCATTCACTAGCTTCTTTAACTGACTTCCACTAACTGGAGAAACCCTTGGTTGCACACAGCTCAGAGGGATTTTGGCCCACTTCTCTTTCCAGTAAAGTGCATTTTATTTCTTTCAACATTCGTGGCTGCTGTTTGGAAACTCATCTCAAACTCAACAATCCATCTTCAGTTTTCTTGCTGAGGAAAGAAAGTTTTTATCCAAGATTTTACAGTACGCATGGCTCTGTCCATGGGGCTATCAATTTGGTGAAGTTGCAGATAAAACAGACCCAAAACATAGTTTTCCACCCCCATGCTAGATTGTGGGAATGGTGTTCTTTGGGTTATTTCTTTCATCCTTCAAACAGTTGCCTTCAAATTATTCATACATTGCTGCCGTGTATTCGGAGGCTGCTCCGTTCCAAGAGGCGAGATCTTGAATAGAGGTCCAGATCAAGGGCGATTGATAGTCAATTTGTGTCACTTTTGAAGAATGGTGCAAATAGTTGTCATTTTCATATGCATTTGTGACTGATATGTCTATTTCCATGATCAACAAGCAACCATAAAAATTGGAGATTTTTAATATTTTAGTCTGTAAACAATTATTTCCCACACTGTATCAGAAGAACATCTACTGTCATCAAAATCAAGACACCACTCTATTGATTTTGATTGTATTTTCTGGGTGTCAAACTCAGTCTTACCGTTTCCTTCAGAGGGCCATTATGACTGTCAAACCATAGAAATGTCGCATTTGTCGGGCAGTGTACAGAGGGATCAAGGAGGGATTGTAAACTGCCTAAAGGTCATACAGCGGGTGGCTGTATGACTAACGCGTCAGAAATTGGAACAATATCGTTGTCAGTCCATTCTTTGGATTGACAATATTTCTCTTATTTCTCTTCTCTAGATATTGATTGACACTTGAAATAACATCATTTGTAGTTGTTTGGATGACTCTCCTTCCTTCCATTCCATCTTTCTAGGATCATGGGTTTGTATGTGTCTGTGGTCCTGGTCATTGGAAAGTTTGTACGAGGCTTCTTCAGTGAGATCTCTCACTCCATCATGTTTGAGGAGCTTCCCTGTGTAGACCGCATACTGAAGCTTTGTATGGACATCTTCCTGGTCAGTATGTCTCCTTTTGAATTACAGTGTCTCACGGGAAAAAAAAAATTGTACCTCTTGATCTTTTCCACATTTTGTCATGATACAACCGTCAAAACAAATGTATGATTAAGATTTCATGTAATAGACCAAGTGGCACTTAATAGTGAAGTGGAAATGACTATACAAGGCTTTCCGTTACTTGAACAAGTGGCAGGCGGTGAGTGTGGGACCTGGGCCTTCAGTGACCTAATCCACCTCTTAAGAACACCATCACATGGCAAAAAATAATGTACAAAAATGCTACACAAGTATAACTGTGTGTGGCAATAAAGAAGAGATGAGGCATTCCCTGTATTCGACGATGAATGTCATCATTACTACAGCGAAAAGCAGAATAATCTTTATCTTCCAATCCATCACCTCCAAACCTCAATAGTCGTTACAGTGTATAAATTCCAGTATAGCAGTTCCCAATCAATATTTATCGAATAACATGACAAAAACGTCAAAACTTGAAAAAGCTCACCCAGCACATGCTGCTCTGAAAGTGCCCAAAATCCTTTTCTGTGTTGAAAACAAGCCAGCCAGTAATATGTGGCTTGACGTAGCCCCACGAAGTCGGGTTTTTTTGAAGTGGCCTTGAACAGGAATACTTAATCGTGTCCAAAATCGTACTACCCGGTAAATCAATTCTCATGCACATACAGTATTCAGCCCAACCAATCAGAGGACGGGAAAAATACGAATCTGACTCAGCCTGCGTGAAGGTGCAGAGTGGTGAATCTAACATCTGATTGGTTAGACCATTTCAACGGCGTGTGTGTGGACGTTTTATTTGGTTGACGCCAGCACTTGGGATTCTGAAGGCTTTTGGGCAGATTACACTTACATGGCAACACAAAAATGCTGAAATCTGATTGTACAAAAATAATATTCGACATATAGAGCACCGTACACAACTGGACGCAGAGCATGTGCACACATGCTATGAAATGACAAGTGTTCTATATAATATTACGTACATACACTATATATGTTGTATGAAATTATGTATATATTCTAATATGAATAATAATTTGATTAAGTTGTAACTGCAGCTGCAAATGTTTCATGAATTCTCCATCCACCTAAAGTCAAATGCCTGGCAAAGAGAGCGTTGATCAGAGAATCAGCCAAGAGGCCCTTGGTGACTCCGGTGGGATAATCTGTGTACACCAAATCTTACCTTTATAGAACACGAACAAGTGAGAAAGAAAGCCATGAGTGCTGTTTGCAGTTTATCAAAAAGCCACGTCACGGACAACGCAAACGTGAAAGAAGGTGCTTGGTCAGATGAGACCAAAATTGAAGTTGTTGGTCTCCATGCAAGATTCAATGTGTGACAGAAAACGAGCACTGCACATGCGAAAATCCAAAGGGTTGCAAAGCGATTTCGAGAGCTTTAGGATTCCAGCGAACCATTAACCTCAAATGGAGAAATTATGGAACAATGGTGACAACCGCAATGACTCATCCAGGAGGCCCCAAAGAACTCGGGACAATTTCTCAGGATCTGCAGGCCTTCCTTGCCTCAGTTAAGGTTAGTGTTCATGACACAACAATAAGGAAGAGACTGGGCAAAAATGGCATCCACGAAACTCCAAGGAGTTCCAAGGTGAAAACCACTGCTGAGCAAAAAAGAACATAAAGGCTCATCTTACTTTTGCAAAAAAAGAAAAAAAAAAAACAACCTCTGAATGATTCCCAAGACTTTTGGACCTTTTCGGAAGGTGCGTGTGTCGTTACATCTGACGAAAATGTAACACAGCATTTCAGAAAAAGAACATCATAGCAACAGTCAAACATGGTGGTGGTAGTGTGATGGTCTTGGGCTGCTTGACTCTTTCAGGACTTGGACAACTTGCTGAATTCTGCTCTTTAACAGAACTTCCCGAAGGAGAATGTTCATCAGTTTGTGACCTCAAGCTGAAGCGGACTTCGGGTTCTGCAGCAGGATAACGATCCAAAACACACCAGCAAGTCAACTTCTGAATGGCTTAAAAAACAAAATGAAGGTTTTGGAGTGGCCTCGTCAAAGTCCGGACTTGAATCCGATTGAAATGCAGTGGCGTGGCCTTAAAAAGGCCTGAAAGCTGAATCCACTCCATTTTTGCTGAATTCCAAAATGTCTCCACGGAGATGTGAAAGACTCATGGCCAGCGATACAAAACGCTTGATTTCAGTTGTTGCGGCTGAGGCTGACCCGACCAGTTGCAGTGTTCCCTCGTTGATCGCAAAAATGACCCGCGATCGGTGCAATCCGCAAAGCAGGAAACTGTTTTTTTTTAAGGCTGTAAACCTCGCCATTACCATTTTCTCACATTTCTCTCTTGTTTAAACACGCTCAAAGTTCAAACCTTTGTAAGAAAAATAAGTAATTATTATTATTGTTCATATTATTGTATAACAAAACAAATGCCCAAACCTGTTTTAAGGCCCAAACATTTGTTTAAGAAATACAAATGTGAACATTTTCTGACAAATAATGATGACGATTTTGAGAAATAACTCATTTCAATTTATCGAACGAGGTATGAGGTTGTTAAAACTTATTTCTGCTGTCGACCTGATGTTACTTTCCTCCTTTTTAACGTAACGTACCGAAGATGAATTGATTTCCAAAATAGCGCCCAACAGCCGCGTAACTTCCAGAAGTCTCCCTTTTTCCGCGATAGTCAGCGCCTAGCAAGCTAACACACACACACACACGCGCGCGTTAGAAGAAATGAGATCAACAAAAGCAATAAAATCAGATCCGTAAGGACGAGAGGAGTCCTGGGTCATGACCACGTGACCCCCGACATCGCTGCTGGCAGCCAATGGCTCATTAAAAAGAGGTAGATGTTCATTTGTGGCAATTTTGATGATTGTTTTCATTTACACAGTAATTATTGCATGACTATTTTATAATAATAATAATAATAATACTAGTGAGCGTTTTACCACTACGCTCCGCCCATTGCGCGCCATAATGCCCTTATTTCCGTGCCGTCATTTTCAGCGCTCCACTAACTGGGCCAGTGTGGGAAATGAATCGGGCATTCGCTAAATATTAAAAAAAAACAATTATTGAAGAATACAGCAAGATGTTAGAGGAGTTGACAGGCTGAATCAGAGTTTTCTCATCTTCTGTAGTATTGGCTTGGGTGACATTTTGTTTTTAACAAAAACAGTTGTCGGTTTCGGCTTTAAACAAAGTGGGGAAACAATGCAAAAATATACGTGTTCGAGAAGGGGGCCAATACCTTTTCACAGCACTGTATGTGATCGTACTTCCTCTGCCTTTGTTTTTCTTTACCTGCCTGCAAAACTAATTTCCCTCGAGGCACAATCAAGTCAAATTGAATTGAATGAAATTAATTGAATTGAATCGAATTAAGTAAGATACTGAACCCCTCGTTGCTCCTGATGCTCCGTCATCACGAGTTGAATGAGGAGACAGTGTTAAAGCACTTTGAGTACCTTGAAGGTAGAAAACTGCTCTACAAGTGAAAGCTCCTTTTCAGTTTCGGACCTGTTGGTGTTGGCACAAGACTTCCGATCTGTCTGAGCTTCAACTATTTAGCAAAAGGGATTGGACCCAATTTTCAGTCTCAACATTTGCCAAGCTGGTCATGGCATACCACAAAAAAAAAAAAGGGTGGTTGTACAAAGTATTTATTCAGAGAGGCTGAATACTTTTGCACACCACCATTGATTTTGGGACATGTTTAAAGCATGTATCATTCTTCCAATTCTCAATTATGTGCCACTTTGTGTTGGTCTTTCACATGAGATCCCAATAAAATGCGTTTGTAACATGACAAAATCAGTGCAAGTTCCGGGAGTATGAATGAATACTTTTGCAAAGCACTGTATATGTATTTATTGTCCAATTCCAATATTAAATATGCACACCGCATGCCATATCCAAATGAAAATACACAGTCGATGATTCTAGACGAAATGTATTTGAAATGATCTTCCTCAAACTGAGACATCTGAATTGACATTCCAGGTGCGTGAGACCGGAGAGCTGGAGCTGGAAGAGGAGCTATATTCAAAACTCATCTTCCTTTATCGATCGCCCGAAACCATGATCAAATGGACCAGGGACGTCCGCAGCCAAGACAGACATTGACGCACTAACTGGTTGTGTCGGACTGAGATGCAAAGCTGTTGGCCGACACGACATAGGAAGAATGAACAACGGCAAACCATTTACATACGCAAAGTTTAAAGATTGTTAATAACCGTAATGAATACAGGATGTAAACTGTAAACCGTACCATGTTGGAAATTCCTACGATAACCCAGGCAAATGTTTTGAGTTGATTTGAAGCACCCGCTATATTCTTGTATTGCGCTACAAACAACATGGCGCAATTGTCAAGGAAAAGTAGATTGCCCTTGCCACTGTAGCGACATTCTTCCATTGGCGGAGAATACAGAGAGGGAAGAGCAAGAGGAAAGCAGGGACTGTGCAAAGCCTCACATTCTTTTTCATGACAAAAACATTTTTGAATTTGTCAATGTCTCGAGGTTTCAAGAGCTTGAAACCTTGCAAATAGCTCCGAGATGTATCTGGAGGCGTGTTCAATCCTGCCTCATCAGGGGTTTTGGTCGACACAGTGAATACAAACGCAACACTTGCGCCCACAGAAAGTGCAGTTGGCTACATCACAAAAGAAATGCTGCCCTTTAATACTGTTTCATTTCAAATGAAGCAAACTGTTTGACAAACAGTACGCAACATCTGTGAGGGAATATGTCACAAAGGGCAATCCGCAACTATACAACAGAGTGAAAGATTACATATTGCATTTGTATTTATTTATATTACATTTTTTTATTGAGTTACATATGAGACCAGCATTACCACATATACAAATATATATCAGAAGAAAGTTAGGAATTGTTAGAACCAGTGAAAATGCACCAATTTCTGGTCAATGTCTTGAATACAAAGGCAATATGAGTCGAGTTTCAAGCGTGGCCTTTTTGTTGAATCAGTTTCAAACATTCATGAATTTCTGAATCGATATCCTATTTTTAAAAGACTACTATCATTGGAAAGCAAAGGATTTTCTTTGGGGGGGGGGGGGTCGAGCACATTTCATACACAAGGTAACCCAATGTGCTTTACATGATTAAAAGCATTTAAAAACAAAGACAAATTAAAAGAACAGCTTAAAATCAAACTTGCTCAACACAGAAACAGACAACATAGAATATAATACAGCTAATCATATGGAGTTAAAAAAAGATAATACTCACCCAGAGGTGGTTGTTGTTTTTTTTGGAGGGAGTGGGTGGGGGTTGTCAACTATAAATTCAGTAAATGTTGTACAAGAATTTTAACGTGTAATTTCGAGAAATTAAAATTTCCCAATTTTTCAAAAGTCTCGATTAAAACTAGGACACGTGTTCTGCGTCTTCAGTCGTGGTGTATAGTGCTAAGGTGGATAACGCGTGGGCGTGTTTAATGAATGAAAGTTGAAGAATTTCAAAGTGGCCCTTGCATCCTTCGTTTTCTTTCCCTGACCAAAATGTTTGGACGCCCCCGGTCTGAAGGAAGTCGATAAAATGGGACGATTAAAGCATCCTGAATAACAAACCTGTTTGCAATGTGCCAAATCAACAAATAACAAATAAATAAATATTCCAAATAAAGTATGGTAGCCTGCAAATAATTGAATTGGGTTCAGGTCTAGAAGATCCAGAATAGGAGTGTCCGAGGTTTTTCCAATTAGGGTCACATACAGAAAATTCTAAGGGCCACTGTAATATTTGCAAACTAAATAAGAGCATCCTGTGCCATCGGACCTTAGCACAAAGCAGATGTCTCTCCATCCATCCATTTTCTGAACCGCTTATTCTCCACTAGGGTGGCGGGTGCGCTGGTGCCAACTCAGCTGACTTCGGGCGAGAGGCAGGGTACACCCTGAACTGGTCGCCAGACAATCGCAGGGCACATATAGATAACATTTGCACTCACATTCAATTTAGTCTTCAATTCACCTATCATGTGCAGCGAGTATGCCCTGCCGGAGCAAACGGCTCCCGGGAGCCCCGATCTCTGACTGCCCGGCATAGCTGCCTCTGCTGCCCTGCTGAGCCCGTCCGTCCGTCTGTGCACAAAGACATCTTAGGGAGGCCTGAGCCACTGATCAAAGGAGAAACACAGGCGAGCCAACTTCTCACACGGATGCTAAATTCATTAGCGGTAAGTCTGAAGAATCTCATTATCATCTTGAGGCACAGAACAACTGGTTTCTCACCCGGACGCTAAACTAATTAACAGTCATTTCCCCCCAGCCAGTCTGAGGGGTCTCCCCAACAAAGCCCTTTTTCTGCAAACTGACGTGATGACTAAGAATGTGAGAAACAAGCTTTTTAAGTGCGACTGTTCAAGACAGTTTGACAACAATGGAATCAATATTCGCCGCGTTTTTAACAAGACTCAAATTCAGCAACGAACTATGTTCTTTTGATATTAGAAATTGCATGCAGAGAGCTGCCAAATTGATGGAGCCCAGCGACACCCGCAGGCGGTGGAGAGTTACTGCATGTTCACACCAAATGTTTCTGGTTTAATATTTTAAGAACCTTGCACGAATGCCCCCAGTGTCGACCACCACATCAATGTCACTAGTGGTTGTATTTCTTTGAATTTCAACGTGAAATCTGCTTGTCCACTGAACTGGATGAGACGTTTCACCCCACACAACACAAATCCCACATTGCAAATATTAAAAGCTCTCAGCACCCGCATAAAATCTAAACACTCATTACGTGGATTAAACAGGGTGCGCGTGACAATGCAAAGCTGGAAACCGGTTTTCTTATCTTGAATCCAATAATGAATCTTTTCTTCGCACGGGATTAAAACCACAAATAATCCTAGTTATGAAAAAAGTAGTACTGAGAGGTGCGGTCTATCTCTCTTTTGGTCCCCGAGGTGGGGGGGTGGAGGGGTGCAGGGGAGGCACTCCCTCTCTCTCCTTTGTGCTTAAAAGGCCGAAGCTCCTTTTTTCCTTTGCTCGCTCTCGCTCGCTCGTTCACCCTGCAGGAGAGCCTGGCCCAGCCAGGACGTCCCACCTCGGACCACGAGGTGGCGAGGACGCACCAGACCTTCCCCTGCCGCAGGGCACCTTGCCAGCGCCCGTGCAGGTGCTTGGGCATCTTACGGACAAAGCTCCGGTGGGAAAGAAACGGGCGGTGGACGTCCGCTCCGAGCGCCTGGCGAACGGGAGATCTACCAGCCTGCCTAAATTGTGTTCCACACAATGTAAGTCCAACGTGCGGTCTACTAAAGTACAGATTGGTGCATATTTGGGTTTCAATTAACGGTAACAGGAAGTCCCAGCTCGATGCAATGTCACCACGCATGCTCATTTCACCCCCACATCATGAATTCACTCTCCTTTACCAATGTTTGTCTGTCCTTTGTTCTGTAGTTAGACCCCTCTGTATTACTTCCTGTAGATTCCCGTTTTCTTTCAAAATAAGAACTATTTACGACCTGTATCATTTGTGTGTTTGGCGTTCGACAATTAAGAGACCTCTGGGATCCAGAAGTGTAGCAACCTTCAGATTATGAGACTGATTATGAGACTTTTTCCTAAATTTTACTAGATAACGAGATAAAATAGTCTGATTTTAACGTTAAAACCTAAAACACGTTAAACCGGAAGTAACGCAGGCGACGCTTCCGGCTTATTGTTATCTCCCATATTAATTAAGTTTTTATCCAAACCGATATACGCTACACATGCGTGTTTTTGGAATGTGGGAGGAAACCTGGCGAAAACCCACGCAGGGATGGGGAGAACATGCAAACTTCACACATGGAGACTGGATTTGAACCCAGGACCTCAGAACTGTGAGGCAGATGTGCTAACCAGTCGTCCACCGTGCCACAAATCAGTTATTTATTAGTTTATTCATTCATCTTCCGTACCGTTTATCCTCGGGTCGCGGGCGTGCTGCAGCCTATCCCAGATGACTCTGGGCGAGAGGCGGGGTACACCCTGAACTGGTCGCCAGCCAATCGCAGGGCACATATAAACAACCATTCACACCTCCGGGCAATTTAGTGCCTCCACTTCATTGAGCAACTTCACATGCAGAAACAAATATTTTTCTTCATGACCTTGCTCATTTTCTTTTGTTTCTGATCATGCAGAGATCAGGATCTCAGGTGCAGGGTTCGTTCAAATATGATTTGCATATTTAAATTGGGCGTGGACAGGAATGGGTCGGCTCCTCCAACGTGCGCTCAAGTCTACGTTGATTGGGATCTTCGAAGGAAATGTGCTTGGATTCATGCGTAAGCACAGATTCAGGCATCGGGATATTTTTGTGCGTACGATGTTTTCTGGATTTGAGCGTACGCCATGTTTCAGCAGGAAATCCACGCAAGCCTTTGTACACGAGGCCCCAGACGTATGAATCTGTGCGTACGCATGAATCCAAGCACATTTCCTTCGAAGATCCCAATCAACGTAGAATTGAGCGGTTTCGCTATTAAACTCAAACACACACAAAGCACGACAGGAAGTGATTTTGATAGAAAATGTAATTAAATCTAAAAGGGGAAGTACAGGGTAACACGCAAAGGGACTACCACAAAAAAAAAAAAAAATAATAATAATAATGGTAATAGAAAGAAAATAGGCATACGTAAAGAAAAATAGGACATCGTGTGTTGTTGGACTAAAAATGAGCGTGAATAGTTTACAGTGTGTTGAGCTAGTCCAAGGTTGGAACTTGTGTGAAGCTGGTATTTTACCCCAAAATTAGTAGGCACTAACTTTGTACATTCTGGCAACGATTGCCATGCGCTACTCACAACCGTAGATCAGTTGGCCCCGAGTGAAGGTCTTTCTCTGAGCATCTCAGGAGGAAAGGAGGCAAGTTTAGTTGAAGAAGATGCACAGCAAGGAAAACAACCATACAAAAATCCAAAAAGAAAGTTGTTGTCCCATTGGGGCACGCTTGTAACTTTTCCTGCCGTTTTGAACTTGATGCGGGCCCCGCTCTTGCTCTCAACTGCGGGCGTGACCGGTACGGAATGCCAGTAGTTGCTTAACGGAGGCTCCACCAACAGATCAAGGCTGGGAAAACAATCAAAGTCACATGGCCGGCTCCTTCGATCGGAAACAGTCTTGGTCCGGCGGATGCTCACGCGCGTGGCGGTAACGGACAAAGGAAAGGGGTCGGGGAGGGGGTGGCCGAAGCCGCCCTGTAGCTGGAGAGATGTTACCCAGGAAGAAGAGAAGAGAAGCAAGCCACGAGAGAGAGAAGGCGGAAGTCGAAGGGTTAAATACCCAGGAGGTGTGTCTACCCGTTGACTTGTATTTTGGTCTACTATTTAGCCATACAAATGGTGTAAAAATCATATTCATATGAAATACTCCTAACTTTGTACTCTTACTCATAAATCAAGCATATACAGTAGGACGATGGTCTAAACTTCAGTCTTGGCAATTCGTACTGCTTGGCTTCAAATCAAGAGGAACAGTACTCAAAGTCTCACAGCCAGACCTGTAAGACGGACACAATAATGACACAGACATGAAGGCATACATTTAGAATATTCCTGGAGGTTTGTTACAAACGTGGGATTTCTTCGTCACGTCAGTGTCCGCAGGCATTGTCTCCAAACACCACTGTGGGGGGGGGGTACTGAATAGCTTACCGAATGACCATGTTCCACCATTCAGCAGCCATCAATAACCCCCCACACCCCAGCCATGCTGTGCCAGTGAGAGGAGACCTGCAGTCAGTTTTATGGCACTAGATTATAAAAAACAGGTTTCCTGTCTCTTGTGAAATCTCTTTGTCCCAGCAGGTCAGCAGAGAGGAATGCAGAAGTTTATCAGTTCCTGGGGGGTTGCCCGGCAACCGGGCGTCGTCAATACACAGGTAGGAGTTAGCTGATGTTTTTTCTCGCTAGGAAACGATTCGTGTGGTCAGACAGCACCGCTGTCCTAGTTGTTAGCTGTGTCATGTACATGATACAATGACAACAATAAAGCTACTGAATAGCTTACCGAATGGAAGCTCAGAAACATTATTACCATACTCCTTTTAGGACAGAGCGAGGAGCAAAAAGACGAGTTCACTTATTAGTATTCAGATTATTTACAAAATACAATTTCTCTGAATGTGTTTACATCTTGGGCTTTGCTTTTCAAATAAAAGTCCCAGAAAATAAACCCAAGGTTCCTTTTTTAAATTTTGCTGACTCACGGCTGGTTTACTGCAGATGAAAATGCATTGGCCCACTTTTAATGTGTATGTAGAGGTGCTGATGTATCAAGATGAGTTGGCTCCACCCAGAAATTCGGGTTACAATGTTGTTTATTTTTAATGAAATCCATTCCTCTTTTGCTGTGGCTCAACTTTTAAATAAACCTTTCTCAGATTTGACGGTTTCGTCACAGACTTTCCCAAAAAGTGTGATGCTTTTCTTTTAGAAATGTGGGAATTGTCATCTCTTTACAGCTGTTGGAGAGTGAGCGCTATGTCCTATCACCCAAGACCAAAAGGCCCAAATTACAAATGAAGAGACGACTGCTCAACTCACCAAATGCGTGTTCGTTTTTTTCCCCACTGTGGAAAGGTAACCAGTTAAGAACTCACACAGGTTTCAATTTGATCCGTTTTATCTCGGGAATTCAGCAAAAAGTACAATTTCATCAGAATTCTGGGATTTTTTCCTTTTCGCTGACACAGAACTTCCCATCCGTGGTGTAAGAAGGATAGGAAATGGCGCCCCTCCCCTGGCAGCCCTCACAATTTATACTATCATGGGAGGAGGAGCCTCATCCAATGGCTGTTGAGCCTCACTGGCCTGTTTACAAAAGCAGCAGCATATTTGCACAAACGGCTCAAACTAACTTTTGTGCACAAACAGTTACACAAGTGGTCAAAGTCCACTTTCTAACCAGGACCAATTCTATGTAAGCCATACTGAGCAAAAGATCCAGGAATAATATAACAATTCCCCCTTTTGACCTCAGCTAGCCTGAGGTCAACCCATGATTATGCGCAAAATTTTAGGTAGTCCCCCTTGTGGGCGGGGGCACACTGCCCCACGTGGAACCAGGTAGTCTGTCTCCCCTCCCAGCCGGAGGGCGTGTGATGTCCTCTCGATGACCTTGTATGGACCCATCCATCGCGGCTCTGTTCATTTTCTCTTCAAGACTTTCCGGTACAACCATTGCGCCGTAAAGATGTCGTCTGGATGGTCACCCTCTTGCGCCTTGGTCCCAACCTGCTTGGAAAACATTTGGACAAGGCGTTTGAGGGCTTCGAAGTACGGCTTGGACCTGAGAGGCTCCATCTCTTCTTCTGAACCTGCCACAGCCGCCGGACCTGGAAATTGCTGTCCCCTGGTCAGTTCAAATGAGGTGAACTGGGTTTGCGAGTTCACCGAGCTGCAGATTGACATGCCTCTACTCGGCGCCTCTCACCATGGGAAACTCCAGAGAGGAAACGAGTCCATCCCCTCTCAAGAGGACTGGTACCAGAGCCCAAACTGTGTGTGGAGGCGCGAACACGCTCCACTCGGACTCGGACTCTATGTCCCCCGCCTACCCCGGAACATGAGCAAAGTTCTGTCGGAGGTGGGAGTTGAAACTCCTTCTGACACGGGATTCCGCCAGACGTTCCCAGCTGACCCTCACAATATGTTTGGGCCTGCCACGTCGGACCGGCATCTTCCCCCACCATCGGAGCCAACTCAGTTGACAGCTCGGCCCCTCTCTTCACCCGAATGTCCAAGACATGTGGCCTTCTCGGCGCCTCTCACCATGGGCAACTCCAGAGTGGAAGAGAGTCCAACCCCTCTCGAGAGGACTGGTACCAGAGCCCAAGCTGTGTGTGGAGGCGAGTCCGACAATATCTAGTCTGAACTTCTCAACCTCACACACCAGCTCGGGCTCCTTCCCTCCCAGAGATGTGACATTCCACGTCTCTAGAGCCAGTTTATGTAGCCGGGGATCGAATCGCCAAGGACCCCGCCTTCGGCCACCGCCCAGCTCACACTGAAGCCGACCCCTATGGCCCCTCCCACAGGTGGTGAAGGGGGACCCACGTCACCCTTTCGGGCTGTGCCTGACCAGGCCCCATGGGTGCAGGCCCGGCCACCAAGCGTTCGCCTTCGAGCCCCACCTCTAGGCCTGGCTCCTATAAGGCAATACCTTGCGTTGGGTTCAGCTTTGTTAAAGTCCCCAGCCAGGATGAGGAAAGCATCTGGGTGCGCCGTCAGCTGTTCACTGACATGACAGTATAGCTCATTTAACGCCTCACTCCTATTATTGCTGGAGTTTGGAGGAATATAGACAGCCACAAGCAGTATGGCAGTGAATTCCCTCAGCATGTAAAACGGCCGGCACGTCAGAGCCATAAACTCCAGGAGCGGTGAGCAGTGTTGACTGACCAAGATAGTCAACACCGGCACCAGGCGTCATTGATGTAAACACACAGTCCGCCGCCGCGAGTCTTGCCTAGAGAGAGTTCTGTCCGCTCGGTAGCATGCTAGCCGGTCGAGCTGAACGGCGCTGTCTGGAACGCTGCTGCTAAGCCATGTTTCCACAAACACAAAAACACAGCACTCTCCTACAGTCTGACGGGTAGAGCGGAGCAGTCGGATGTCATCCATCTTGT
Organism: Phycodurus eques; assembly: GCF_024500275.1. NCBI lineage: Eukaryota > Metazoa > Chordata > Actinopteri > Syngnathiformes > Syngnathidae > Phycodurus > Phycodurus eques. The sequence goes on from NC_084535.1 coordinate 28,472,972, forward strand.
TGTCCAGAGAGCGTACATTAGCTAACACGATGGAGGGAATAGTGTGGTTTAGCCGCTAGCCTAGCTCGGATACCTCCGCGCTTGCCCCACTTCTGCTTCCTCCTTCGCCGTTTGTGGGAGAGGAGGTTTGTGGAGCCTTCAATCTGTGCGCGACGCAGGAGTCGGGGTCCCAGCTGTTGTCGGGACCCTGAGCAGACCGGAGCTCCCTAGCTCCTCAATGAGAGTAGAGTTTAACTCCGTAAAAGTAGTTTTGCTGATGTCGAGCAGAAGGTTACGACTGTATCTGCGACTTGGAACATGTAGACATGATAAAGATGGACTAAAACATTCTGAGTTATCAGACGAAAAAACACGAAAACACTGTTTGCTTGGGACAGATAGCAGCCGCTCCGTCTGCACGCGCCACCATCTTGAGCGAGGACGAGGCAAGGGAACTCGGAATAACCTTTCATAAGTATGGTTGTTTTTTTTCCAAATGTTCTGTACTAATAGCACATTCTTTGAAGTTGACAAAAACGTAAAGCTAAGAAAATCGGATGACAAATTAGAAAGTTCTGATACAGTACATTGCCAATGATGGGAACGTTGCCCCCACCAACGTGGCCGCTATATAGGCGCGCCGCATTGCTCGCTGCGGGGGGAAAAAAGAAGAAGAAGAAGAAGAAGAAGAAACAAGAAGAAGAAGAAAAAGAAGAAACAAGAAGAAGAAGAAAAAGAAACGCAAAAGCATAACAAAATCATTCATTTTGGAGGAATGTCCTTGTTTCTTGTAAACAGGTAGGAATGATTGGCCTGATTATTGTTTTTCTACCTTGAAATTGTTCGTAGTTGAGTCGTTTTAATGGTGACACATGGATGCAGTGTATGTAAATAAGCCATGTGAAACGGTCCGGCGTTTCATTGTGTTGCAACCGGTTTTATTTGAGCAGGCAATCGTACTCGCATCCCGTCGACGCGTGCGAATTCGTAAAGTTGGCCGGCTTCGTGCCATTCTACTTTAAAATAAAATTTAAAAAAAAAAGACATTATTGTACTTAACATTTTGTTCTCTCACTAATCTAAACTGAGTGCTGACGTCAGCGTTTACTACGATTTACGAAGTTAAACATTGAGTTTACGCTTAAGTTTAACATGCGGCTACGGGATTGATCGACTTTATTGATTAATTTGAATGTCTTTTTGTTTGTTTGTTCATTAGCGCTGTCCCTAGTTCAAAGCGTGTCCTCACTGACATGCATCAGAGTCAGAATCATCTTTATTTGTTTGTCTCCGGTAGTTGGAGTACGACAACAGACAGTCAATTGACTTCGAACACTTTGGAGACATGAAGACATTGACAAAACACAGTCACTGAGCAATAAAGGGTTAAGAGTTATCAGGTAATGCCGGTAAAAAACACATTTTTGGGACAATTGTGAAAGAAAAAAAAAGTTGCAGACTCCTCTAGCACCTAGAGCAGTTCGAATGACTAATATTGCAATAGTCCGGTGCAATGAACATTGTGCAAAGGGCGCCGAGACTTCAAGGAGTGTATGCGGTTTAAAGTGACGAGGAGTGCGATCATCTGGGACACTGTTGATTGTGCAAATGTTGCAGATACTCCTGAGTGGTGATACTCCAAGTGGTGCAGATGCGACAGAAATGTGACAACAAACTCAACAAACTCTGTTGTCATGGAATTGTTGCTCGCACTGACAACATGGCTGCGAAAATAGAGATGCTCGTTTACAAAAGCACAGTATTTCCTAGTTAGCGACATTTTCCGTGCAGGTATCTTGGAGACGATGAAGATGGGACGACTGCAAAGGAGTCCAGATCCCTGGCGCTACTGGCGAAACTGCATCAAAAGGCAAAAGAGAAGCAGAAGCAAGGTTTAACAGAGGAGAGAGTCAAGAGTTCGGAAAAACACACTGCTGATCTTCATGTTAAAAAGAAAAGAAAGGCCGACGATGACAGCAACCGGGAAAGTCAAATGTGTAAAAAGAGGAAATCAAAGGCTGCAATCCCGAACGTATCGGACCGCATGCAACAAGAGCCTCGCGAGGGTGAAGAGAAGAGAAGGAAGAGAGGTGCGAGTCATGAGAAGCAAAAGAATGAGCAGTCAGGTGGGTGCTTGCTTTTTCTGCACCCAACACTTCCAGCATCGAAAGCTTACTTTGTAATAGTAACACAATTCCCCGTATGTGGGTTGATTCGGTTTCAGGCTGCGCCTCTCAAAGACTTTCAGAGACTAATGTCACCGGCAGCGATGGGGAGGTTGGAAGGAGAGACGATAACATCCCAAAAGAAACCTCGAGGAAGTCTTCCGATCCGTCTGGTTTCATGGTTCTGGGCGGATTCGAGAACAAAACAGTACAAAAGGTACAGTGGCTCGTTGACGCTCACTATCGAATCTTCGGCGTTAATGTCAAAGATTATAAATTCACGTTCAAAGTCAAAATATAGTGTGAGGTGCGCTCGCTTTTCTCTTTTTGCTGCCCGTGAGTTTATCTGCAGCCTCATCTTTTTGTGCGGCGCCGGATGTTAAATGACGGTCTTGGCAGCGGATCAGAGAAGAGCGAAGAATCTCGTGGCGCATGTTGCGGAGGCGTTTCCATCCTCCGCGCAGGCGCACTTTTCACTCGCTATTACAATGAGTGCGTTCACGGTTTTGCAGGTTCGCAGAGTTCTCCCTCGGTGGCTGGCTCAGCCTGATGTTATCCCCAGGGACATGAAAAGCCAACTGGTGCCTTGCTCTGACATCGGAGGACTTAGTGCGCCGCTGTTGAACAAACTACATCATCATGGAATTAAGAACTTCTTTCCAGGTGAGCCGAAATTCAACGCTGTTTGAATGTTGCTTGACGCGTCGAAGTTGCCAACGTGACCTTTTTCTCCAGTGCAAGCAGAAGTCATCCCGACCATTTTGGAGGGTGCACAGCATGGACTACTGATTGGACAAGCTGGTTACAAACCCAGAGATGTTTGTGTTTCTGCTCCAACGGGCAGTGGCAAGACTCTGACTTTCGTCATCCCAGTAATCCAAGTGAGCTGCCCACAAGCAAACGCTTCACGTTTTCGTCCGATTTTTATCGCGCAAACATGGTAACAGTCACTGGACAGGGAGGAAAAATTCAATGAACCCTTGGATCGAAGAACTGGTTGACCATCCTTCATGGAAATTCGTGGCATTCACGCCCACGAGTGTATATCAACTCCTATCGAGAACTGCTGATGTTTTATTATGCTCGACGGCCGTTCTACTCGTAAATCTCGCACCGCGGTTTGGGAATCCCTGACCGAGATTGCGCTCTATTTCACGTGGCGTTATTGGACGGGAACGTTGTGGATGCTGAACTCCCAATCAGATTGTCAAGACCCCGCCCGTCTTTGGGAAAACTAATGATGTTCTCTCCCGTCAGGTGCTGATGAAAAGGGTTGTGTGCGAAGTCCGTGCCTTGGCTGTGCTACCGACCAAAGAGCTCGCACAGCAGGTCTTTTTCTATGCCGGTGACAAGTCAAATGAATGTGGCGAAAACTATCAGTTGCATAATTCAAACCATGTTAAATTCCATGAAGGAAGCGGTTGTTGCATTTGTTTTCTGTTCAGGTTTGCAAGGTTTTCACATCATACGCTGAGGGGACCACCCTGAGAGTGGCCATGCTGGCAGGCCAGAAGTCATTTGCAGCAGAGCTGGCTTCACTTTCTGAGCAGAGGTGATGGGGAAAGTCCAAACGAACTGAAGAGCTGCTTAAAGGTGTCCCGCGCTTTTGTAAAGACGTTTTGTTTCTCGATGATTCTAGAGGTGGGATGAGACGCAGTTTGGCTGATATTGTTGTGGCCACTCCAGGTCGACTTGTTGATCACATCAACAAGAACTCAGGCTTATCTCTGGATCATCTTAGGTTTCTTGTAAGTTCCCGGAATTCATACGTTGGTTTTGTTTTTCAAACTGTTTGTTCTGATTTATAGTATCATTTGGCACAGATTATTGATGAGGCAGACAAGATGATTGACAGCATGAATCAGTCTTGGCTCAGTCAGGTAGTCAAGGCAGTGTGCCGAACGGCGGACCAGAGACCGGAGAACGTGTCCATCTTCAGGCGAAGAGCACCCTTGTATGTCACAGCAGCGAGGTAAGACCCTCAAGGCGTTATTGCAATTACTCTACAGTGGATATAAATGCTTGTTTCCCTACTCAACAAGCAAATAACTCAGTATTTTTATTTCGCATGAATACAGAAAATGCTAAATACAGTGGGCACGGAAAGTATTCAGATCCCCTTAAATTTATTTTATTTGTATTTATTTTTTGTTATATTGCAGCCATTTGCTAAAATCATTGTTCATTTTTTCCCCTCACGAATGTACACACAGACCCCCATCTTGACAGAAAAAAAACGGTATCGTTGAAATTTTTGCAGATGAAAAACAAATATCACACAGCTGTAAGTCTTCAGACCCTTTGCTGTGACACGCCTATATTTAACTCGGGTGCTGTCCATTTCTTCTGATCCTCCTTGAGATGGTTCTACACCTTCACTGTAGTCCAACTGTGTTTGATTACTCTGATTGGACTTGATGAGGAAAGCCACACACCTGTCTATATAAGACCTTCCAGCTCACAGTGCATGTCAGAGCGAGTGAGAATCATGAGGTCAAAGGAACTGCCTGAAGAGCTCAGAGACAGAATTGTGGCAAGGCGCAGATCTGGTTCAAAGTTACAAAAAAAAAAGTCTGCTGCGCTGAAGGTTCCTAAGATCACAGTGGCCTCCATAATCCTGAAATGGAAGACGTTTTTGGGACGCTCAGAAACCGTCCTAGAGCTGGTCGTCCAGGCAAACTGAGCAATCGGGGGAGAAGAGAGAGGTAAAGAAGAACCCAAAGATCACTGTGGCTGAGCTCCAGAGATGCAGTCGGGAGATGGGAGAAAGTTCGAGAAAGTCAACCATCACTGCAGCCCTCCGCCCGTCGGGGCTTCATGGCAGAGTGGCCCGACGGAAGCCTCTCGTCAGTGCAAAACGCATGAAAGCCCGCATGGAGTTTGCTAAAAAAAAAAAAAAAAAACACCTGAAGGACTCCAAGATGGTGAGAAATAAGATTCTCTTGTCTGATAAGACCAAGATATAACTTTTAGGCCTGAATTCTAAGCGGTATGTGTGGAGAAAACCAGGCACCGCTCATCACCTGTCCAATGCAGTCCCAACAGTGAAGCACGGTGGTGGCAGCATCATGCTGTGGGGGGGTTTTGCAGCTGCAGGGACAGGGCAAAGGATCGGAATACTTATGGCTGTGTGATATTTAATTTTTATTTTGAGTAAATCTGCAAAAATTTCAACAGTTCTGTTTTTATTTTTTTTTCCTGTCAATGTGCTGTGTGTACATTAATGAGGAAAAAACATCAACTCCAAGCGTGCTCTCTTCACTCCTGAACGTTCAGAAACTCAAGAGAGTGGTTGGAGTGGACGAGGTGTTTACAGGCACAACTGACACATTCAATATGGCGGTTGCACTGACGTATCTCTGCCAATGGCCAACATGCTCGGTCTTAAATTAATAGAAAATAGAGCGCGCTCTGCCTCGCTGAACACTGCACTCTCAGTGCTTAAGTCAGGACTCTGGCTGGGCCATTCAAGAACAGTCACGGAGTTGTTCTGAAGCCACTCCTTTGGTATTTTAGCTGTGTGCTTACGGTCATTGTCATTTTTAAGATGAACCTTGGACCCAGTCTGAGGTTCTGAGCACTCTGGAGAAGGTTTTTGTCAAGGATATCCCTGTACTTGGCCGCATTCCTTCTTTTGCAACTAGATTTTCCACCGATTTGATCGGGCTGATCAGTATTGGTCGATATTTAGCATTTTACGCCGATCCGATCAATGACGTCATTGATCGGATCTGCAAAAGACATTAGCTGCGGGTCGCCGCATGCAGTATATTTGAATCCAAAAGCTAGTTTATTTTTAGCCTTATATTTGACGTAGTAGTGGAAATATCTGGAAATAAAAAATGAAAAAAAACGACGGCGGTTTGGGACAGACAACACGTAATGCCCGCCGGATCACACTACAAGACAAATTTGCTCTTTCACAAATGCACTGTCAGACTACCGCAATAAAATCTTGTATTCCGATACCACCGCGTCCCATTTTTTACGATCATTGGGCTTTATCTTTATCAACTCTAATGCGACCGGATACACTCGTTACCGTGGCGACGACAACAAGCGTGGAGGGAGCCGGCTGGACTGTATTATAAGGACAAAATGGGGGGGAAAACGTGTGTTGGTGCTCGGGACAGGAGAGGACGTTCGTTTAAGGCTGGCTCGAGGTATGTTCACGCACTTTGAATACGATACGGCTCGCGAGCAGGCAATATAATGTTATGTAGCCTAGCAAGCTACTGCTAGCACGAACGATTGTACGTAAACATGCCGCCGTTCTCTCGAATCATGTGCTAAAGTTTCGGTGTGGGTGAAGTAATTTTATTAAAAATAAGGTAATGTAATTGCAGTAAGTTAACACCCATTATTTCTGTCATGTTATGTTGGTTTCACCTGACTGATTTAGAATCCACGATCTGACTCGAGCAGTGGGACTGCGAAGGAGGAAAGAGTGCGAGTGTGTGTACAGTGGCAAGTGTAGCGACGGCGACCGTATAAGAGTAGCGATTAGCGGAGGACCCGTTGACGAATGTGCAGAGGAGCTAATAAAGCCATTCAAGCAGCAAACCGGTGCTTGGTGCCTTCGTTGTTGCCGCCACCCAGCTCGGCTGAGCGACGAGAGAAGGGCGTTAACCCCGAGGAGGACGACCTCGGCACTGGAGAAGGCGCCTCACCTGCGTCTCCCGACCACGGTCAGGTGACCGTAGCGGGAAAGGTTAACACTTCGTATAAAGAAACTAAACTAAAATACATTCAACTAAAAACAAATAAGCTGCTGTACTTACCATTACTGCTGAGAGTGTGAAAAAAAGGCAAAGATAAGCAGAAACGCTATGGTGCTGGGACAACGTGGCGGACGAGGCACGGGCGTCGTAAAGTCGAAAGGTCGTAGGTCGGGTGCGACGTAACTCGAGGACTTCCTGCATGTTGTTATCGTTTTTTTAAACTCGCCGATCGGCCCCAAAAATCCTTGTCGTGTAGAGCTTCATCGCAACCGGTCGTCCTGTCCCCGCAGCTGAAAAACACCCCACGGCAGAATGTTTTGGTAACCTTGGCCAGATCTGCGCCTTGCCACAATTGGAGCTCTTTCTGAGCTCTTCAGGCAGTTCCTTCGACCCCATGATTCTCATTTGCTCTGACATGCACTGTGAGCTGGGAGGTCTTCTATAGACAGGGGTGTGGCTTTCCTCATCAAGTCCAATCAGTATAATATAAAACAGCTGGACTCTGATGAAGGTGTAGAACCATCAATGATTAATATCTTTCAATCAGAAGAAATGGACAAATATTTGAGTGTCACAGCAAAGGGTCTGAATACTTCTGGCTGTGTGATATTTCAGTTTTTCTTTTTTAATAAATCTGCAACAATTTCAACAATGCCTTTTTTTCTGTCAATATGAGGAAAAAGGTGAATTGAAATGATTTTAGCAAATATAACAAAGAGTGGAAATTTTAAGGGGCTCTGAATCCTTTCCCTACCCACTGTCCATTTCCAAACTTTAAATGTACACGTTTCGTGTGCTAAAACTGTCAAATGATGCTGTTGTTTTTCTGTCTGGCTTTCGAGGAAATAATGATTTCACCCCTCACTGATTTTGTAAATTGGCCTACTGGTTAAGAAATGAACGGTCTTTACTTTTATTGGTAGGTTTATTTGAACATATTTTACACAGGAACTCATTCACGTTGTAGTTGAGCGTAACAATCTGACCAACACCGTCTCTGTGCCTTGATTTTGGAAAACAAATCATTTGAGTCTTGTTGGAATTGAGTACAAGGTGCAACTAATGAAGATTATTCTGGGTAACAGATTGCTGATGTTCTACGGCACTTGCTGACGATACAGCTGAACAATATAGAATCTTGTTATCCACTTCTCGGTGAAATCTGGCATCGGTTACATGATAAAACAAGAGATGTGAATAGGAAATAAAGTGGGGACCCATGGGGGAGACCATTTTGAATAGGTAAGGAATTTGAACAAAGACCATCAACCCGAACCCTTTTTATTTTGCCATTTGATGGCTTTTGAAGAGATCCCGATTACAGTGTGGCTTTAATCTCCGGGACACGGCAGAGCGGTCATTGGCATCAAAAGCCTTTGAGAGCTTGGCACAATCCTCATTCCAGTTATTAGCAATGTTCATCGTGGCAGTTGACAGTGCTGTGTTTTGTTCCCGCTTACCAGGCTATAACTCGTTTCGAATGCTATTTGTCACTTATGAGCCCTTCCAAGACCTTGTTTGCCTATCGGCCTGTAATCATTGCGATTTGATTGGTCAGCGAAAAATCTGCTTTGGCTGTACATATTTGCGAGAGCGTTGACTAACTTTCTCCATTACAGTCTGTCTCCTCCTCAAATGCCACTTCAGAAGCTGCTTTTCTCTGCCACACTCACCCAAAATCCAGAGAAATTGGAGCAGCTGGGCCTTCACCAGCCAAGACTTTTCAGTTCTGCCAACCCTGCAGGTTGCTTGAACTGTCCTCAGTCAGTTGTTGACTCCCATACATCTGAACTGTTTGACTTCCCCCAAAGTCTGACGGTGAGTCTTGGGTGAATGGAGGCGAACGGAGTCTTGATGTGACACTAAATAAATGGCTGCTTGGATGTTTTGTAGGAGTTTTATGTGCCTTGTACACTCAGCAAAAAGCCTCTCATCATCCTCCACTTCATCCTGCGCATGAAGCTCAGCCCCATTCTTTGTTTTGTCAACTCCAGAGTGAGCGCTTACAGGTTAGAGAGATCTATCTCACAATTGGCAATGCAATTTAGTGTCTAAGCGCTTGTTTTCATTTGTTGTACTCAGACTTCACCTGCTGATACAGCTCTTTGGCGGCATTCAAGTCGCAGAGTTCTCCTCCCGGCTGTCTCCCGGAGAAAGAAAGAAGAAGCTGAAGGAATTTGAACAGGGGAAGATCCAACTGTAAGAATGCACAATCATCGTTGTCAAAAGCCATTTGTGTTTAAAAACCTCGTGACCATCTTCAAAATGCCTTTTAAAGGTTTTTGTACTATCAATGCTGGTCCTCACTACGCTGGTTATCCAAAACGTGAAATATATTGAAATCAATGTGTCCTGAAATTTTGTTTGTGATCCTCGTTGCCATTTGATCAGAGATCTTTTCGTTTAATAACGCACAAGGTGGATCTAATCTTTCTTTTTTTTTTGAAAGCAACAAGGAGGCTATTTCATACCTAGAAATACTGCCGAATTTTAGTATAACGTCTAAGATCGTTGGGATCAAGGTCTTCAAATTCTTGAGGAAGAGGATATCGTCATCAGCAGCATACAAGGCTACGCGGCGTTCGTGAAATTGCTCCATGTCCCCGAACCGGGATCGCTACGGGTTCTATTGCACACAAAAACAAAAGTGGCGATAACCTTGTCGACCACCCCTCGTAACCTTAATTGGTCCGGATATAATATTATGAGTTATTTCAGCATTTGGGTCGTTCTACAATAACTTGACCCAATTCCAAAATATTTCCCCAAAACATGGAACAGATAGGACTACTCCACCCTGGCGAAGGCCTTTTCAGCATCCGAAGATAGCAGGGCTGTATCCGGCGTCCCCTCCTGCTCGCACAAAATATTCAGGACCCTTCGAACATGATGAAAACCCTGGCGTCCAATCATAAATCCGTTTTGATCCTCTTTAATAATTGTGGGAAGCGGCTTTTCAAGACGGCTCGCTCGTACTTTCGATAATGAATCATGAATTTATGAATTTTTTTTATAATGACTTTTTCTGAATTTAACAGGCTAATTGGGCGCATATTTTCACACTTAGCATTTTCTTTCCCTGGCTTACGAAAAAGTGTGATCAGGGCTCCTCTCACGGTGGGAGGAAGTATTCTGTTTTTAAAGGATTCCAAGAGCATTTCCAGAAGAGGAGTCTTTATTTTTTAAATAAATATTTTATATAGGTCTTTCGGTAGTCCGTCCAGTCCGGCTGCCCTCCCAGACTTCAGCTTCAGAAATTTCGTCTTCTGTTATATCTATTTCCAACATATTGCTATGCTTTTCCGCCAATTTGGGAACTTTAAGGCCGTCTCAAAACATATTCACCTCTATTTGTTGATTGAGTTGAGAACTGTATAATGTCGCCATAGACCTGAATCCACATCAATCAAATTGTTAGGGGAATGGTCGGAGATCAAAATACTTTCATACGTATCAGCCTTTCTTTTATTCATCAAGCTGGCCGAAATCAGAAAGTAATAAATTCATGAGTAGGAATTGAATGTACTGGAATAATACGAAAACATTGATCGTTGTGGATTTTTTGACCCTGAATGCAATGGTCCCATGTATTGGAGTCATTACCCCTCTTGCCCGGGTTGTAAAAGGTGCCGAATATACTTCCCCCTGCCATGGCCTCCTTATTCTCATATCATTCTTTCCAACCAAGTGTGTTTTTGGAGGAAAATCATTTTCGATTTCAGCTCTTTTAACCTCCTCATAACCTGTTTCACCTTGACAAATTTTTGCAACCCTCTACAATTCCGAGATCTAAATGTGATGTCTAACTCGCTGGACATATTTGCCAATTACAGCCAGTTAGAGATTTTCCATAAATATAGAAATGGAACCCTTGCAAGATAAAAACTAAAATTGCACAAAAAACAAAAACCCGTAATGGTATGAACTGCATTGAAACTGGTGTATTCCACACCGCAAGCCATTGAACAAGGCTCTAAGCCTGTCCATCACTTCACTCCCTAGAAAAGCAGATGACCTCTCCACACACAGTGAGGAAAGACCGGAACTCACCATTCTTCCACTTAACTACCTCCATAGTTTTTCCCTCCTCTTTCCATATCCCTGAGACTATTTACCAAATACATGCTAAAGAAATATGTTGAGGCATTAACCAAAAAGTAGCAAAGGTGCGTTGGCTAATGTATCAATCTCCGAGCTTATTTTGTAATCGGCCTTGAATAGAAGTTTCTTTTTTGGCTTTGACCGACTTCAGCACCATCAACCTGTCTCTGTCATTCAGAAATGTTATCATCAAGGCTCTCGGGGGGCATTAGGTTCATGTCTTTGCCTAACGCTATTGGCCTTCACGAGAAACAGTTTAGATTTTAGCCTTGTGATTTCCAACGCATCCGGGATCCACTTTTCAAGGAATGAGCATGCGTCATCCCTTGCTACATTCTCCAGTCGGTTTACCGACCTTAAAAATTGCACCTTCTGGACCTCATTTCCAGGTCCGTCAGCTAATCTCCCATTTCTTTGTTCTTCTTTTCGAGATTCTGATGTTTGGCTTCCGTTGCAACCACAGCGTCCTCTTTGCTAGATATACGGGTCTCTGCGTTTTTCTTCCGCTCAGCGCATTCCCCAAATTCCTTCCTCATCCCAACAATTTCAACCAAAACGACATGAATCTTACCAGAGAAGTTCTGTTTGAAGTCCTTAATAGCTTCAAGAACTGGTTTGAGTTGCAGCTCGACCAGGCTAATTATTTTGACACCGGCGTCCGCCATTACGTTCTGCTCCGTTGCCGTGGACCGCGCAGCCAGAGAAAAGTCTCTTTGTTTGTGTCTCCTTTCTGCCTCGAGTTGCCCTTCTTTGAGGTTGTTTCGACATCAGAGTCCTCTCAGTCAAACAAAAAGTCACTTTGCATTCTGTAATATATAGGATGTTTCAGGATTGAAATGGATGTGTCAAAGTACAGGAAATCGAACAAGGATAGGGGTTGGCTAAGAAGTGGGATACTGAGAGGGAACAAAGGAATACGTGGCGATGCGACATAGGGCGAAGGTAGAGGTGGCAAAGGTATATGATATGCAAAGCCAAGCTGGACACTAAAGGAGACGATCATATATATGGGTTGGCCAGAGATGTGCAGCAGGTTAGGGTGATTAAGGATAGAGATGGAAATGTGTAGACTGGTGCCAGTAGTGTGCTGGATAGATGGAAAGAATACTTTGAGGAGTTGATTAATGATGAAAATGAGAGAGAAGGAAGAGTAGAAGAGGCAAGTGTGGTGGATTAGTAAGGGGGTAGTTAGAAAGGCACTAAAGAGAATGACAAATGGAAAGGCAGTTGGTCCTCATGACATAACTGGAGGTCTGGAAGCATCTAGGAGAGGTGGCTGTGGAATTTTTGACCAGCTTGTTCAACAGAATTCTAGTGAGTGAGAAGGTTCCTGAGGAATGAAGGAAAAATGTGTTGGGAAAGAGTAGTGGAGGCTCGACTCTGGACAGAAGTGAGTATTTGTGAGCAACAATATGGTTTCATGCCTAGAAAGAGTACCACAGATGCATTATATGTTGCTGGAGGAGTACCGAGAAGTTCAGAAGGAGCGACATTGCGTCTTTGTAGATCTAGAGAAAGCCTCTCACAGAGTACCTGGAGAGGAACTGTGGTACTGCATGCGGAAGTCTGGAGTAGCAGAGAAGTATGTTAGAATAATACAGGACATGTACGAGGGCAGCAGAACAGCGGTGAGGTGTGCTGTAGGTGTGACTGCATCAGGGATCAGCCCTGAGCCCCTTCCTTTTTGCTGTGGTGATGGATAGGCTGACAGATGAGGTTAGACTGGAATCCCCGTGGACCGTGATGTTTGCAGATGATATTGTGCTCTGCAGTGAAAGCAGGGAGCAGGTGGAGGAACAGTTAGGAAAGTGGAGGCATTCAGTGGAAAGGAGAGGCAAGAATGAGAGGGGTGGTGGGGGAAGAGTGAGGCTACAGGGAGAAGAGATAGCAAGGGTGGAGGACTTGAAATACTTGGGGTCAAACAATCCAGAGCAATGGTGAGTGTGGCCAGGAAGTGAAGAAACGGGTCTAAGCAGGTTGGAACGGGTGGAGGAAGGTGTCAGGTGTGTTATGTGACGGAAGAGTCTCTGCGAGGATGAAGGGCAAAGTTTCTAAAACAGTGGTGAGGCCAGCCGTGATGCACGGATTAGAGACAGTGGCACTGAAGAGACGACAGGAAGCAGAGCTGGAGGTGGCGGAAGTGAAGATGTTGAGGTTCTCGCTAGGAGTGAGCAGGTTAGATAAAATTAGAAATGAGCTCATCAGAGGGACGGCCAAGGTCAGATGTTTTGGAGACAGTTGGAGAGAGTAAACTTCGATGGTTTGGACACATCCAGAGGAGAAATAGTGAGTATATTGGTCGAAGGATGCTGAAGATGGAGCTGCCAGGCAAGAGAGCTCGAGGAAGACCAAAGAGAAGGTTGATGGATGTCGTGAGGGAAGACATGAGGGCAGTTGGTGTTCGAGAGGAGGATGCAGGAGGTAGGCTTTCATGGAAAAGGATGACGCGCTGTGGCGACCCCCAAGGAGACAAGCTGAAAGAGAGAGAAAAAGAAGACTACATGGTATGGGCATGTCGTGTTTGAAGTGTGTAAGTGACCAGAGAAAGTGGGTACTCAGTCCTAAAAGTGATATTATATCATCCTTTATCATCTATGCTCAACTAAAAGAGCAGATTTATGAGTCACCAAATTTGTTTAGTCTGTGCCCCGTTCATATTCGCCCTGGGCTGGTCGGTCAACCACTCCTGGGTAAAGCCTGCCATTTGCTCTGAACTGGGGTACGCTCCAGCCCCTCTTGTTGACCCTGAACAGGAAAAGTGGTGAAGAAAGGGGATGAAACCCCATGATGAACCAGACCTTAGAATATTGGCAAATTTGTTGTGGGCTCAATAAAGTATCCACCTATCATATGCACACACTGGCCAACACAGGAGGTCCATATACACCTTCTAATGATTTGGAACTATCCATCTTCCTTTGGCATTTGAAGGATGATCAGCACCGATGCCGCTGCCAGAGGCATTGACATCTCTGGGGTCAAATGTGTTGTGAACTATGATGCTCCGCAGTACATCAGGACGTACATTCACAGGTGAGCTCTCATATTAAATCTGATTAATACGAGGCAGTTTCTAAAAGTGATCCTCCATATCGTTGGTGTAGTTTTATCCTTGACCGGTGATGTAACCCATTGCCTGGTTTTTGTCTCAGAATTGGAAGAACTGCAAGAGCTGGAAAAGCTGGTCTGGCCTTCACCTTCCTGCTTGGAGTACAGGTGTCACATGTCCACATATTAATGCATGCATGACTCGGAAAAATTTTGGGATATTCATCTTTTGGGTGAAATTCAAGGATTAAACTGAAATGTACTGTAACCTATACAGGTCAACCTCATTTGACCTTCTACGACAACATTCAAAACAGGTGTTTGATCCATGAATCGACCAATACATTTCCCGCTTCACTTCCAATTGGTCTGTAAACAGTAGATCGGGATTTACGCGATCGGGATTTTTGGGGCCGATCACCGAGTTTCAAAAAACCGTAACCGATCCGATCACAAGTTGGAGGAATGCGTCTATTTAAATGACCTGTTCATTTACTGTGTGTACTTAATTGCTCCAAAAAAATATATTTACAATCAATCATGTATCTTTGTTCCTCTATTTATGCCAGCGAGGCAACAAATGATAAATGGTCTTCTATGAGATGGCAGGAATGAATGTATCCACTTTTTGTGGGTACATTGTGTCCCGTGGGATTTTTCAATAGTAAAATATGTTCCTTGGCGCCATAAAGGTTGGAAATCACTGCTCTCGTCAGATCGTGTATTCTAATCACTCAGGTCAACCCAACATTACATGACAGAAATCATGGGTGCTAACTAACTGTAACTAAAAGACTTCACCCACACCGAAACTTGAGAGCAGGATTCGACAGAACGGCGGCATGTTTACGTCCAACCGTCCGTGCTCCCGCTAGCTTGCTAGGCTAGATAACATTTTTGTTGCCTGCTTGTGAGCCGTATCGTATTCAAAGTACGTGAACACACCTCAAGCAAGCCTTAAACCAACGTCCTCTCCTGTCCTGAGCACCGGTGACCACCAACACACCATTTTGTCCTCATAGTCGGCGCGGTAAAATGTGTATCCGGTCACATTTGAGTTGACAAGATAAAGCCCAATGACCGTAAAAAAACGGGTTGCGGTGGTATTGGAATACAAGATTTGATTGCAGAAGTCTGACAGTGCAATTGTGAAAGAGCAAATTTGTCCTCTCAGGAAAATAACTTCCTTCAGATGGTGATGGAAGCAGGGAGTCCAGGGATCCAAAAGCAGATCGTTAAACCTGCAAACCTGAAGAGTTTGGAAGGCCGATATGAACAAACACTGCAGGAGCTTGCTGCTGTCATTAAGGTGGTATTACTCACTTCTAGTGGCTTCATATTAAATGAGCTGACGTGCGCTGTTGTGGTCGAAGCGAGCTGTGAATGAACACTCGATGAACAAAGTCCAAGCAAAAAAGATGAAACCGAGATAAAGTTGTACCGCATTAATGTCCAGTGCAAAAACAGTCCCTTTGTTGAGCAAAAAGTAGGGCTGTGTGATAAATCAATATCAATGAATGAAAATACAGTACGTTCGATAAAATGCTCAATAAAAACAAATCTGTAAGAAAACAAAAGCTGCCCGAAAGGCATTCTGCAGGAAGCTACAAAGGCTTTAGGGCTCAGCTAATTTTTCTCTCTGCTGGGACGCTGTTGTTGTAGCCGTTATCCTATTTGAGAGAGGGCAAGGAGCGAGGAAGAGAATTGAGATCCACCCTTAGTCTCGACTCTCTTGACCCATCACGGCCAAGCGAAGCAAAGTTGGTTTTGTCATCGAACTCGCTCTTTTGAATCGAAACCTCGAACTTCGAAGAAGTAACTTGAATAACAAACGCAGTAGCGATTTCATGTTTCACCATCGTATCTCAAAGCAGAAAGAACGCCTTGCACTGAAATGGGGGGGGGGGGGGGGGAAATAAATAACAACGATAACCCGACACGACCGGATAGCCGTTCGTTAAAGGCGAGCGATACGACTGTGTTGGGAGCAGACGAGACTATCGATACAAAATCCGCCAGGAATCCCTAGAAGGCTGTGGACCGGATATTGCGAGGTTAGGAATCGGTTGCTTGAGGCTTTATGGTTTGCGTCTCGTAAAACGAGCGCGAGGGGTCTCGTGCTGTGCTCCACGGGTAATGTTGAGTTTACAACCAAACACAGCAGTGGTGGATACGAGCGGCACTACGAGTTGAACTAAATTTCTCCATCGTGTCACTATTTCAACATCAAATAGCTGTTCATGAGTTAAGCTACTTTCGTGGTCACGGCGATAGCAAAGTAGCGCTCCGTCCGTCACCAAAAAAGAAACGACCGAGAGGACACACGGCCAGGTGTATCCCGAAGCTGACACCGCAAATCGCCAGTTGAACGAAGCGACTCACAGCTACGAGAAAGTTCAAAAGGTCATCAGCAAGCGGCGAAATCAATCAATCAAGAAAAAGCAGTGCCTGTGCGCAGTGGCTGTCCTCGCTTAAATGGCACGGTTTGCGAGACCCCCAATGGCTCTTGAAATACTGGTTGTGCAAAGTTTGTGAAGAGAAAATCTTAAAAATGTCTTGTTGTCTATTTTAATTATTTATTCATATTAATAGCAATTATTAAATGTTTCTTACAGTGCCATATAGCAACAATGCTCAGGGTTAAGTGGTCTTTGACATGTTTGAAAATAGGATGAGACAAATGTCCTTTTATAGAATTGGGTTAAGTCAAGGTTCTTCCGATTAGCACGTCTGCAAATGTTAACCATCACTTTACTTTCTGCACTGAATGGAGAATCGTATCGTATCGAATCGTTCTACCGTAAAGATATCGTTTTTGAGTCAAATCACGACCTGTCTCGATGCGAATCGGCATCATGCCAAAGATTGCTAACCCGACAACTGTGCAAGTTCTCCCACTTAAAAAGATGAGAGAGGCCTGTCATTTTCATC